>NC_143437.1:63684583-64011666 GCF_987193195.1 Phasianus colchicus | reverse complement strand
TGTGTGACTGAGCAAAGTTCCTTGCAGCATTGCACTGCACTCCTCCCTTTTCTGCATCCAGCAAGGAAGACTCTCTTCAAAGTGTTATTTGCACACAATGATATCTTTGTGCAAAACCACTTGATGTCTATGAGATCCTTTGATCATTCTAGGCTTACCACCAAGTCAAGGCTGTGACAATTATTTGTGTTCAATACGACAAAATTCCACAGGACTTTTTGGGTTTACTTTTTTGCAAGCTTGGTGGAAACCTGTGGTATATGAATAGCTCAATTTAATGACAAAAAAATAAAAAATAAAAAAAATAATGCCTATGAAACCCTTTCACTTAATGTGGGAAAATATTTGGGAAAAAATAGAATCAAAGATATTTCAGATTTTAAATCTAGTTTAAGCCACATAACTCCTGTGTTTGTTGTGTCCTTTAAAGCTCTCCTAACTTCTACTGTGATTCCAGAAACATTGGATATTTCATAGGTTAATAAGCTGTTTCTTATCAGCAATTGCAGTTATGGCCACCTAGCCAAAATACTAATCTCCTGATATTCAGCCTAAGCTTTGTATCTGAAATCAATCATATGTGCAGGCAGCCTGAGATATACATGCTGCAATCTAATATTAAATACCCTCTAATACCTTTTCTTTTGATTCCAAGGACTCTGTCATGTTCAGTACTATCTCACTCCTGAAGAACCCCTTGCTTTCCACAGATGTATCGCTAGCAGCAATTCTCTCTGAGCTCTACACTATCTCTCACAGCACAAGCAGTACAGTATTTTCGGCATGCGTTAGCTGTATGGGCAGCTCATTACATCCACAGAGGATTGTGCTGCTGTGACTTTAACTAGTATTTCATGTGAAGGAGGGACAGTCAAGCTAAAGCTGATACTCATGTTCAAGCTTTATACTCAGCGCTAACGCTGACTTGCTCTTTTTTACTGCTTCCCTTCAAGTGTGTCTGTAGTGATAGAAGTTTAAATCTATTGCTTCATCCACAGTAGGATTTAGATTATCTGGAATAAAATCTGAATAAATACCAATGTAAGTAACACAGTGGACTCTGTATGTGTGTTTTGTTGGTGTAACATTTTTCTGTTTTATTTTCTCATTTTGTTAGCAATTAAAAAAAATGGCAATTACTCTGTTTGTTCAGTGAGATCTGTTCTTGTTTGCTTTAATTTCCTTTCTAAACAGCTGTGTTTATAGGAAAACCCTCTGCCCAGAGGTACAGAGTGAAAAAATCTCAGAGATGCTTTTTGGATTCTAAAGAGAATCAAAGAACTGCATTTATTCAAAACATTGCTTCCAAAGCTTTTGTGTGGAAAAAATCATGGACCTTGCTGAATCTCACAGCAAAACTTGCTTTCTCAGCAACAAATACTGTAGATGCACTTACAAACTGACACCACTGATAATGTCAATGAGCAGCTGGGATCTTAAACGGAACCTGCTGTTTCGCATATATTCAGGCAATCATGAGCAGGGAATAAGCAGGTAGAAGGGCAGAGAAGATGTGGCTGTCTATGTGTTTGTATTTTTTACATTTATATCTCAGTGTATACATATGTATATATAGAGAGATAGAGATAGAATTTGCAATCAAAAAGAAAAAAAAAAAAAAAAGCAGAGTCATGCATTTAGAAAAGAAATGTAGGAAAGGTGAGTAGGGTGAAAGGATACCACCTGGCACTCAGCAGGAGAACCAAGGCATCAGGAGAGCAGCACAGAGATGCCAGCAGGTGAACAGGGCAGTGGGATGCTGGTAAATGTCAGCCAACATGTGGCCAGGCTAGCAGGCAGCAAACACCTGGCAATCTCTTTGTGAACCAGTCAGCATGAGGCCGGCACGGAGCAGAAAGAGCAGGTGGAGAGGGCAGCAGCCAGGATGGATACCTGGCAGCTGCTCTGGGGTCAGCTAGTGGAGAGAGCTTTCTGCACAGAGCCATAGACAGAGCTGATTGCACTCATTCTGTTGCCTTAGGGTACTTCATGTAGTTTAAAAGGAAAGATGAAATTCAGCTTCTCTGAAGTGTGTTAGATGGGGAAGTCTGATAAATAAAGAGTACATGATGGTGATCAGTGCCATAGAGCTGTCTTAATTTCAGCATCTCTTGAGATAAACTGGAGGGAAATTTATTCTCTTACACTAATTCTGTTTTGTTAGTACTGTGGTTTGTATTTAGATCTCAGGGCAAAAAGTGCCATAACAGTTGTAACATTTCAGTCTTCCTTCAGGGAGCACTACAGCAATGAGATATTTTTTTCTAATTTTCAGAGGGACAAAATAAAGATTTTAGAATGCCTGATAGCATTCGTTGCAGCTCCACACACTTGAAGGCACTACACTAATTAGCACTATCTAGAACCTATTTTTTTATGTCCACCCTATCTTTGATGAGCTTTGTTGAGTAGGCAGATGGAGGAAAAGACAATGCCCTCAGGTGTTACTGCTCCCGAATTAGCACTCCTGTTGTGAAGGGGTCTAGGCAGAACCAGTGGGCAAAAGAAATATTAAGGTCTGAGGTACAATTCATGCAAGCTCTTTTAATGAAAACAATATTGTATTTTCTATCTATTTTAAAAAGCACGATGTTTCCCCAAAGAGTTAACCATACAGATGACCTATTCAATTAAAAATCTTTCACTGAATTGAATCATCTGGAATAAAAGTTAATATACATTAAATCAGACCTCTTTGGACAGAAGAGACAAAATTTCTATACTCATCAGAACATGTTTTTGTGTTTTTATTCTTTCTTCTTTTCATTGCTGATACATCATTCCGAAGAGTATATTTGCTGCAAATGAAAACATTTCTCTCAGGCAATGGCATGCAATAGGGACTAGAATGATCCTTGGTTGTATAAACAGATGGATATTATGTAGGAAAAAAGAAGTGGTACTACCTCTGTACATTACATAGATGACATTCCATGACTAGGACTGCTTATTGTATTTCAAATAAAGATTTTTTGGAAAAAAAAAGTTTCATGAATATAAACCAGTTCAGCACTTCAACGGAAATACATCCAGTATTTAGAGGAAGAAATCTGAAGGCAAATCACAGTAGAAACAAACAAAATAAGTACATTTAATAAACAAACAGAAGAAATACACACACACACGCAAACACACACACACACAAAAGGAAGAAATACACCAAAAAAAAGAAAGAAAAAAGAAAACCAGCCTAGCTACAGTGAAAGGAAAGTGCTAACAATGACAGTGGTAATGGTACTTATTCCAGAAGCAACTGTTGAAATGTTAAAATCAAGTTGCATAAATAACAACAACAAAAAAAAAACAACCTTGCTCAATGGATAGTACATTGTCACTGAAGAAGACTAAAATACACAATAAAGAGAAAAGTGTTCAATACACTAAGAAATAATTTGCAGGTAAGAACTGTAATATATATTCATGAAAGGCAACACTTAAGATTGTGCAAGCAATCTTGGCTGTTAATTTCTTGACTGGAGTTCTTAGGTTTGCAACCTTTGCATTTTCTTCATTAAGATATTCTAAGTAATTGATCATTTTTTATGGTTTTTCAGAAGCTCAGATGACATGGAAACAGTCTAAAACTGTGGGAGTGGTGATAGTGGTGATAGAACAATTAGCAGTAAACTGTAGAACAAAGTTGCTGATCAGTGCTTATCCCTCCCAGTTTACAAATGCACAGTGCAGCTCTGCATTATTTGTGGTGTGATATTGTCCACATTCTCACATAAACCCGTACAAGTTCCATCTGCCAGTGTGTACCCATACATTTTAGCACATAGTATAGTAAACACATCCTCTCAGAAATCACATTCTCTAATGTACATGTACTCATTGTCAGTCTCTGTAAATTAAATTGCCAATTAACTGTTCCTCATTAGAAACATTAGTTTGGCTTTGTTCCAGAAGAAATTCAGTAGTTACATGCATTTGTTTATCAGCATAGTTTCTCCTTTTTGATGTAACAGTTAATTGTATAACGCAATCTAAATGTTCCAAATCTGCAACTCAACAACATGATACAGTACTAATGAGATACTTTCCTCCCTGTGAAGTTCTCTGGAAAATTGAGAAATTATGTTTGCTGGAAATTTTAGAGGAAGAGGCAGGAAACTTTCAGTATGAATTGTCAGGAGTTTGCTGTTCTGGAAATCCTAAAGTTTCAGTTGAGGTGAGAAAATCAACCAATTATACATGGTTCAAGAATATTAAAATACTATTTGGTGTTGCTATGAACAAGATATGTAGAGCAAATCAATGCAGAAAGCATCCCTTTATTATTATGATTGTAATGGCAAAGGTTCAGAAATTCTGTTCAGAATCTAGGTGGGAATTATTATTTTCACATCCAAAAATTACTGTAATTATATACATCAAAATAATATATAACAATGCTATAAAAATTAATCTGAAATATTTTAAAGCTCAGGTTTCTAATGGAATTTGAACTGTAATTAATGCAGAGGAAGCAGATCTTACATTTTTGTTGTCAACAGTGTAACTGACAATTGAGTGCAAAAATGCTTTTCTACAATACAAAACACTTTTAACAATAGATACTTGTTTTTCTACTGAGATCTTTTACACCATTTCATATATCTTGCATTGCAAAGCATATTCCTACTGAAAATATTCCCACAGGAATTCATCTGAGTTGACTGATCTAACCTTAAGGCCTTCTCTAAGCTTGACAGTTAATGAAAATGATTCATAGTCATAATGGTTGAGGGGAATGATGTACTGTAACAATTTGGAGAAGAAACTGAGACTGCTTTCTGTTCTTTTAATATAAAACTCAGCAAACTGTTTTGTACATTTAAAGTACATTTAAAGAAAATGGGACTTCTTTCTAGAGCATATCTGTGCTCACTTACACACACACATGAATGCATACTCTGTGATGGAAGGGCACTCTGCTGTTTTTTGTTTGGTTGGTTTGGTTTGTTTTAATGAAATTTCTGGCAGTTTAGCAATAGGAAAAAAGCCATACTTCTGAGTAATTACTTCCTGAGCATCCTAACCATCAACAGGAATGTGCTAAAGATTGCAATATGGCATCTCTGTGGACAGTTCCTTCCTTCTAACATGGGAGTAGGTAATATGAAAAAATATGGAAATATGAAATGAGCCAGAAGCCAAATAGATAGCAGTGATTTTTCTTGAAACTTTCCAGGTAAACATAAAAATAGGTATTTGTCCGAGGAGAGAAAGAGGTAGTTTGCTTTGTCTTGTTAAAAACACTTTGGTCTCAGTATTTCTTTCTGTATGGAAAGCCAAAATTTATTTATTATGTAAGAAAAATGTAAGTCAGACACATCCATACTGGAGTATCATGAATACAAAGTTAATCTTTGTGTTAGGAAGATAAGTGAGCAAGTCCTTTTAAGATATAAGGCCAGCTTGGGGCAACATACATTAACAGTAACCTTGAACAGGGTGAAACAGAACCTAGTGGTGTAAAATATCATTTTAAGGTTTTCCAGGTATCAGAATGACAGTTTTTTCTCAACATTGAATATTCATGATGCATCATAAAACTAATGATAAACATAAAAACTGATTTGAACGTTTGACTAATTTGTTCTTATTTGTTTGGAAGAGCTGTAGTAATTGCCTGGTTTGTAAATTAAACATCTGCTATGGGAATAAACAAAAACATAACTGAGAATATTCAAATAAATCAAATTCACTATCCTTCCATAAGTTTTATTATACGGTTTCATCAATTTTATTACACCTGAATTCCTCATCACCATAGAAGCCAATACTAATTTTCTTTTAGATATCCTATTTGTAACACTAAATGTTTTCTGAATCTTATAAACTATTGTTCTTATTTGAACAATTTTGCTTGTTTGTTGTTTGCTTGTTTTCTGTCTGAAAGGCAGTTAATAAAACAGACAATTGCAGTAAATTTGGCTACTATGCTTGTTTATTGCTAAACTGTTACCCAGGAACACCAGAATGTTGAAAGTAGATCCTATTTGTGCACCAACCAATTTTCAACATGACAATTGCTGATCTTTGTGGTACTCATAAGAAATTCATTTGGCATTTAGAGTAGCTCTGCCTTATTACTAGACAAGTTTCAAGAGGTAAATTACCAGGACAAAGGTTAAACTGAAATACATTTACAAAAAGAAGAAAAATAAAAGGAGAATATAAAGGATTTTTTTTTCCCATTTTTTGTTTGTTTGTTTATTTATTTGTTTTGTTTAGTTATATATATGTGTATATTTATATAATGTAAAAAGGGAAGAAAATATGCCAGCTTTTCAATATTAAGATGTGAAAAATAGCATCAGATGAAGAGTTAGTTTTGGATTGCAACCAAAACTCAGTACATGGACACCAGATATAGAAGACCTGTATCCTTGGTTCTTCCTCATGCTACCAATGCCAGAGCAGAGAGTCGTACTGCCTATGTGTGGCATAGACACACTGATCAAGTAGAGCATCTTACCACACTAACCAATAGAGCTGAGGCACGAAGGCTGGAAGCACCCCTACACAAAGACAGAAAAAATGTTGAAAGTTCCTTTGAGACTTCTAAGTCACAGCTATATCCCCATGAAGGAGAAGATCGGGAAAAGAGTAAATAGCTGATGTTTTGATTCTTATATTGCATAAGTTATGAAAAGCTTCATGCTTATGCAAACCTTCAAAACCAGAACAGCTTCTGGTTCTCTGCTTCAGAAGGATTTTTCACCTTGTAATTGTCTTTGAGTGTCATATATCCTTGATGTGAAATAATTTTGGAGCACCAATATCTTCACCTTTCAGTTTTCAGTGAGGGAAATCTTATCAAATTTGATGTACAGAAAAGAGATGTCAGAAGAATTCTCCAAAAGTACCTTGAATAAGCAGAATTTGAAATGGGGGGTGGAAGTTAATAAATACAGTCTAATATCTGAAAAGAAGTTTGTGTGAGGGAATGTTATAATTCTAGGCCCTCTCTGTCAGTAGTTTAATATCCTGGAGGCAAGTGTAGTAAAGGTTTGGTAAAAAAAGTTCAGACTTTCCTTCTGTAGGTCTTTCTCTGTAGGTCTCTGCCCTATGCCACATGCTATAATATGGTGTGGAATTGTGTCACTCAGTTCAGGAAGGCACAAAATGTTTACAAATGTAGCAATAAAAAAGCCACACTTCTTAGCAAATTAACAGAAAAACTGTTACAGGCTTGAGAATCTAATCTCCTGCATCATGCATTTTTAGTGTTTTGTCAATATGCCTGCCACATGAAAAACCTTAATCTATTGTCTCCAAATAATACATTTTACATTTTCACATGCATTTGCACTCTAATCAGCCATCACTTGCTTTTTTTTTTTTTTTTTTTTTTTTTTAAGAAAAAGATTCCAAACTCCAGCAAAAGAATCTTTACTGAGACTGAAAAATTAATTTAACCACAGTTTGCATCAGAAATATCATAATAATGCAGCTGCCTGTAAACTCTGTAAACATCTTTGACGAATGTCACAAAACTTAATGGCATAATTTCAAATCACTGTATGACTGGTCCTTTTGTACATGAACCATACTACACTCTAGAAAACAAGACCTCATCACAAGTAATATGCTTACCTTTACATCTCCACTCCATGTGTGTACAGTCTCATTTCTGAAGTACCAAGTGAGTAAATATCTTTATTCTTTTTTATTCTTTTTTATATCAGGTGCCTCTCTCTTTGATTATATTTGTCATAGCTTTGGGAATGAGGAAGAAACAGGCAGGCAAGATAAATCTGTGCAGCATTCAGTTACTTAAAATAGACATTATACCTAACCAGATGCAATTGAATCCCTCTCACAGATTTTAAGGATACAATAGTCAGAGGCTTGGCCATTAACGTATGCAGTTGTAAAAAGCATCATCATATGTCAGATACTGAATGAAATCAGGACTTGCTTGAAGAAATGAAGATCACATTGCAGCCATTATGAGAAAGATAACAAACATATTACATGATCGTCATCGCTCTGTGATTTTACATTTAATAGCAAGTGTCAGTGCAGGCTAGAGACTGACCTGCTGTAAAGAAGCTCTGCAAAGTAAAACCTGGGTGTCATGGTGGACAGCAGGTTGGCCATGAGCCAGAAGCATGCACTTGTGGCCAAGAAGGCAGTGGTATCCTGGGGTGCATTAAAAAGAGCGAGGCCAGTAGGTCAAGGCAGGTGATCCTTCTCCTCTACTCTGATCTGGTGAGACTGTATCTGGAGTACTGTGTCCAGTTCTGGAATTCCCAGTTCAAGAAAGACAGTGGTCTCCTAGAAAGAATCCAGTGGAAGGTGACAAAGATGATGAGGGACCTGGAACATCTCCTGTACAAGAAAAGGCCTTTAGACCTGGAGCTGTTCAGTCTGGAGAAGAGAATTCTGAGAGGGGATCTTATAACTGTTCATAAATAGTGAAAGTTCAGCAGTCAAGTTAATGTGGGCAGACTCTTTTAGATGGTCAGCAACAGTAGAACAAGGGGCATTGGGCAGAAACTGGAACACCTGAAGTTCCATGCTAATAAGAGGAATAACTTCTTTACTAGTAGAGTAACACAACACTGGAACAAGCTGACCAGAGAATCTGTGGAGTCGTCTTCTCTGGAGATATTCAAGACCCATCTGTATGCCTATATGTGAAACCTGCTGTAGTGAACCAGCAGTGGGTAGGAATAGATGATCTCAAGAGGTTATTTCCAAGCCCTACAATTCTGTAATTCTGTGATATTTCTTGCTTTTATTCCACTATCAAGAATAGTTATTTCTTGACAATTTAGTTTGTGACAGGGCAGGAAAAGTAGAAGCTATCCTTGTAAAGTCTGGGGAACTCTCTCACACTGTCATCTGTGTATTTTATCTTCTACATAGCTGTTGGTCTGAAGCTGCACATTTTTAGAACACCTTAGCTTTTTTCCTCAGTGCTTAGTACCTGCAAAGAAATAAGGGATACTTCTGTCCTAAGAACTGCACTGAAAAGCACAGTCTTACTCAGGGACAGCAACTGGCCTGTGTTTCCAAGGCTCTTAGTCAAAAGACTAACTGCCTCATTTCAGTCTCTTAAACACTTAGCATGCTTTCTTGCTGGCCCCTAGGGAGGGGAGACATTGTTTCAGAAGCTGTTGAGTTCACATCATCTTCCTGCCCCATGCCAGCGGGAAAAAAAAAAAAAAGAAAAAAAAAGAAAAAAAAGTGTGACTGGGTTGGTATGGAGTGACGATTTCCAGCATAGTTTATTAGCTCTGACTTGATTCAGTTGCTTAGTCATGCAGCTTTGGTGTAAAGTGTGCTCAAGCATGCCTACCAAGTGCACCTGTAAATACACCCTTAAGTGTGCCTTGTACTGCTGCAGGCTCTGCTCACCTAGGAACCTGAAACTACATAGTGTAAGTACAGGCTCAAAGGTAGCATATTTTGTGTTATAATTCTCTGCAGTTTTTCTACATTGTTGATTGCCCCCTCTGGTTTCTATCATTATCCATGCAAACATAGTGTCCTGAATACTGATGATAGAAAACCTGGCAGTCCCCTAGGCTGTAATTCTGTGGTAGAAAATGCTGGAGTTGGTCTGTAATTTGTGATATACAATAACTGCGGTAATGGTAAAATGCCTGTGGGTAAAAGATGGAGCTAACATAATGCAGCTAATAACTATTCATTCCATTTCTTTTTATTTTTTATTTTCTATTTTTTTTATTTTTTTGAATGTGTACTGTATATAGTATTTTAACTGTTTCACAACATTCTTGTGAATGTATATTTTTTTAATTATAAATTTATATTGTCTTCTGTGCTTGGATCCCTAAAAGACAGACATAAATTTCCAAATTTTTTACTTCTTTTTTTTTTTTCCTACAAATAAACATTTGCTGTTTTGAGGTATATTTTATGCACGTACACTTTTAACCAGACTAGCTCTTTGATGTTTTAAAATGAGTGACTTAAAAACAACACTGTTTCTTTCTACATGTTTTTACAAGTCTTCAGTACTCATAGTTTATATGAGGAAGTCTACAGCTGTCCTCTATATAGCTGTGATGTCTCTTATGTTCTATTAGAGGGCTGTAATAGCCCAGAGAATATTAACCAGAGAGGAGGAAAGAATTTCTTAAAGTCTTTGCTTGAACTCTCATCTGCAGCTAATAGTACAGGACAGTAGGAACTCCCTTAACGGTCCTGTGCTTCTGGGACTAAAACAATTGCATGACACAGAATGATAATATATGTCACTGAATGGCCACTGGGATGTATCTAACATATAAATGATGGACAGCAATAATTGTGGGTTTGTACCTAGAGTATTACCAGATCGTCACGGTTTGAAGGATTTCAGGTGTTTTATAAAGCCCGTCAGGGAAAAGTGATGTAAAGTAGGTCAGGCACTGGGAGGAAGGAAGTGAGATGGGAACACAGCAAAGAAATCATCAGTTGGTACAGACATTAGCACATTGTGATCTCATCAGCTGCTGTGAAGCTGTGACACAGACTTGATAAAGGCTGCTGAAAATATTTTTGTTCGTGTACCTGTCAGCACCTCAGTCTTCTCTGTACAGTTGTTATGTCTGACTGCAACTTGTTATAAATAAGAATAAGCCACGAGGGAAAGTGGAGTGTAATCTCAGTATGAATAATAAGTAAAACATTTTACATTGTCAACAGCTTGCGGGCTGGTTTGGCCCAGATCCGTGACTAGGGGGGCAGAGGAATCCACAGATCCATGCCTCTGGAAAAGGGAAACAGGGGACCCCAAAATAGTTAAAAACAGCAGCAACAATCTGAGGTGGAACAAAGTAATTTACTAAATATATTATCAGAATGCAAGATAACACAACATAATACAATATAATTAAATTTGAAGCTAATAAATCAAATATAATGAGAGAGGGTGTCCAAAAGGTGGATAGGCCTCACCATAACACGAGGTGAGATGCGCAGTCCGGTTGAGCAGCAAGGAGACGAAGAAGAGCTGATGAAGAAGAAAACATCAGGTGACTTTGCCAGGGGTTATATCTCCTCTCTGACTGCAAAGCCCCCTGGGGTGTAGTTCTTCTTCTCTTCTGGACAGGTAACCAGAACTTGAGCATTAGCACTTTAAGTCCCCGTGCACTACATCATATTATGATGTGGAATACCGATAACCAAAAATCATAAAACCATGACATACTTGCATTTTGGTATAAAATCATATATTAATAAACATGACATGTCACAATCTTCCTGTTTTCCCATGAAGCTTGTCAAGATGGCCAGAGACCAAGTAAATTATAAAATACAAATTCTCTGTCCCCTAAAGTTATCTATTGAGCAAGCAAATCTGCCCAATTTCTTTTTTGCCATGTAATTTTATACAGTTCACAAGATCATTTTGCTGGCTCTCAGTACTCTTTCTGAATTCTTAATAAAGATGAGACATAGATTCCTCTGTCTCTGTATCTTTCTGTCGGTTGCTCTGAAAGTAAAGTCTTCTATGTATTTCCATGGAAACCACAAGAGATACAAAGAATACCATGGCATTACTTGATAGAGCAAATTCTCATCTACAAAACACTTTTTCAGCAGTCACCACTATTATCTGTGCATTTCTGCCAGTGATGTATATGAGTCTGCATACTGTTCTCACGAAAAATCTGTACTAGTAGAAACCCATAGTTTCACAGCTGCTATGATGGTGTCATTGCTGAAATGCTCCACCCATCACCTCACTGTGCTCACATCCACTGTTTGGTCTCTATCAATACTCAGCAAGCATCAATCAACAGGTACAATTTTTTTCCGTATTATATTATATTATATACTTCTATATACTGAGGAATTCAGTGACACGCCTTTGATTCATATGCACTTCCATATCAGATGCCATTTTGTCAGACTGCCTCTCTGCTGCCATCTGTCACACGGTAACAATACGCAATAGAATACTGGTGAGAAGGTTCAGCCTCTACTGCCATATCAGCAACATCTGCTTCTGAGGTCATGGTCTGACATAATAAGATAGGAGGCATTGCTTTCAGAACTGCCTTTGTAAATATGCAACCGCGTCCTCAATGTTTGCTTTTAGTTCTCTTTAGAAATCTCAGTATATTTATACAAACACTCATACGGCAGTATGCATTCATCTTTGAATACAAATTCTACACAGAGAGTATAGGCAACGTTTCCTATAAGGAATAAAGAACTGTGGAAAATAAGTTGATAAATGCAATTCAACACAGAACTCCTTTACAATCGGTACCTAAACATCTCCTACCCTAGTTGTTTAAAAACTCTCTTCATCAAACTTTACCTCACAATTCATATTGTCCTTGTTTAACTACTGATGTTTTAACATTATTTTTGTTCCTTTTAACTCATTTTAAAAATAAATAAATAAACAAACAAAAACTTCATTAAAGTGTTCTAAGACCTTATTAGTTTAATGTGAGAGTGCGGAAGTTTGAGTATAAAGAGAAATATCTCCTTGGCGTGTCCTTGCTTCTAAGTCTTTTTGGCATCAGTGGAGGTTCATGGAGAAAAAAATAAGACTTTATAATAATGACCATAAAATGTATCTATCTCACTTTTGAGATAAATGTTGTTAGTACTTGTCATTTTTTGCAAGATTATCCAAAATAGTCAGTTGCTGACCTAAATATAGTCTATCTTACTTGAAATCTTGTTTCCTCTGTTACACACTTTATGAAATTTTACTGATAACTGTAGTCTATTGATATTTGTATACACCAGATTGTATATGTATCATAAAAAATAATAATAATAAAAAATAAAAATAAAAAACCACCACCACCAAAAAAAAAACAGTTAATGGGTAAAAAAGCACCTTTACCTTCAGGACAACTTTAGTTTCAGACATACAGCTGACTTGAATTTAAGAAATTTTACAGTTTTAAAATTAATTGCCCTTCCATATTGATCCTTTCAAGCTCCGCTGCCAGAGAAGGATACTCCTTGTAAAAGATAAAAGAGTTATTTTATACAGAGACAGATGCTTTCCAGATGAGTAAACGCATCTACTGCAATGAATGAAGAACATACACTAATTTGGACAGCAATGAAGGTATCAGAGAACAGTCTAGAAACAACTCCTGAAGCTGCTGATAAATGTCCTCCAGGGAAAAAGAAAAGAAAAAATATAGAAACTGGAAATAAAAATGTATTCTCCTGTACATGCATCCAATACCAACTTACATACAAAAAAACTGAAATATTACTTGAATAATATTCTGTTCCGTTGTCAAATTCACAGACCAACAGGCGACTAATATTAGATGGCCCCTCTCACCATCTCTTGTTCTGTCCTCTTGCTTGCAAGGTTTTATTGCCAGATTCACTAAATAGGGAGAAGAACACTGTGTCCAACAAAGGTTGGCAACAAAATTGGCTTTTAATAGATGGGTGATACAAACCACACCTCTTTGGTCACATCAATATCCAAACTCTTGTATGTCTGCTACATAAAAGGAGCCATCACTTCTCCTACTCTGGCATTTTTAAACAAAATTTAGGTCTGCTCTGTTTTATGTAAGTCTATCAATCTTTCTGTATGGCAACATCCCAGGGCAAAAGGACTTTTTCATAGCTTGCTTTAGATCTCCAAAATCCTATAAGTGCATGAGATTTTAGCAATTCTTGTTTACTTGACGGGATCCCTTTTTAAAGCTTCAAAGTTAGCCCATTGTTGACCTACTGCCAACCTCAGGTAACCTGCACTTTAATACAGTCGCTCCTAGGGAAGCAGATGGTGTTGCTGTGTTCTTCCCTGAGCTCATGGTGAGGAGGTGCTGAGCACAGTGGTCCAGATCCATTCAAATACAACACAGGCAGCTACTGGAAATGTGCAAGCTGTTATTTTGATCCAAATCACTGAGCCAGTGGTTTTACCATTTGTTCCTGACTGAGAAAGATTTCATGTATTTAACATCCAGAAGGCAGAGTGTTGAAGCACAAGACATCCTGCTTTATACTTATAGCCCTGATATAAAGTCATCCAGAGCAAGGAGCTGTGTGATATAATCTTCAATTAGAAATGCCAAAACAACGGTGCCAATAATTGCCTATAGCCAAATTAATCTCTAAAATGCCATTTATAATAGTTCCTTCGATACAAGGTGTGAAATATCATTTGCTCTGCTAATCTGGGTATCCCACTGATCCGTCAGTTTCATTAAATGCTTAATAATCCTTTGAAATGAGCTATGATTAATCTATTCATTTTTAAGTCTTGTTGTTGAACACAGTGATAGACATCATATTCTTTTACTGTTAACAAGTGTTAATTTTTGGGCACCGTGACAAGTTTAATTTGTCAGTATTTCTGAGTTACTACTCATTCCATCAGCGTTTCTGCATTTGGACTAAGTAATGTTGTCAAAGAAATCCCACACAGTTTTTCACAGCTTCATAATCAAAATAGCCTGTGTTGATACTTTGTGCTATCAAGGTGTATACATGATGTACACGATTCAGCCTTTTGTTTGGAAAGAAGAGAGAGGTAAGCAGATTTCTAGATGAATTTCTCTTTTGGCTGCCTAGCTAATAGCATGTGTCAATTGTTTGGAAAGCTATTACAATTTTTTCCTGAAACAAAATTAGGATTTGTTGAAACAGAGAAGAAAACTGCTTGCTAGGGAAAATAATTCAACAAGACATTATTATTTTCATGAATAAATTCTGCAAAGTAATTCTACAAAGTAGTGAAATTAGACAAAAGATTTAAAGAAAGAATATTCATTTCCCTCTCCCCAGTCACCTATCTACTTTAAGATACAATCTTATCTAAAGATAGATGTGCTATTGATTCTATTTTTCATATGTCATTCATGTAACAGAATGTAACAAAAATGAAGTAAAAATAAGATCTCAGCACAAAACAAAACAAAACAAAAAACAAAGAAAAAAGAACAGCAACAATGACAAAAAAAAAAAAAAAATCAAAACAATTAAAAAAACCAAACAAAACAAGGACTATTTTCTGGACTAAAAACACTGTCTCTGAGCTGTCTCTCCCTGTGCTTTGGCTTTACTTCCAGCAATGGCATTGGCTGCTTCAACACTTGCAGATGAATTGCAGGCTGCTGTTCTCTGATTCATCTGCACTCTTGTAGTCCATAGTATTCAGTTGTAGAAGCCACTCTAGCCTGGTGAAATGAACAAACCAGCAAGAGAAGACTGCTGTAGTCATGTAGTAGGTCTATAACAGTCAGTCTAGTAGAGTAGAAAAAGAAGATATTACTCCCAGTGACTTTTCTTTAACAGGTAATTCAGTAAGTTTTCTATAAAGCAGAATAGAAAAGTAACAAGCCACATGGCTGGACAGAATCCTAACTCCTGAAAGAAAGGTAAAGAAATAGCAGCACATATGAAATGTATAACAAAGTTCTTGCTGTATTTCAAATATTTCATAGCTTCACATTTTAAATCAAAACAACTGAAACAAACCAATCCCAAAACAATCAAAGAGATTAAATGTGTTTGAAAGGAGGAAATTCAAGAGAGGAAGTTAATATGATTTTAAAAATATATTGTTTAGGAAACTGTCTTGACCTCTAGGTGCTGCTATGGAAGATCTCTCAGATCTCACGTTGGCATTGTGCCTTGATTCTGGTATCAAAATGAAGAGACAGTAAGGGGGTGATGTGCTTTCCTACATAGTTCTTTAGATATCTTCGTGTAGCTTGTAGCTCATGCAACCCATTGATATAGTGTGAAATGTCTTGTGATAAACAATGTGTGTTCTTCTGTCTCTCCTCATGTCTTCAGTTCAGCTCTTGGGGATTAATTGTAACTGCTGCTTCCCTGCTTGTTTCTGTAACTTTAGTGGGACCATGCTGATTTCTCAGGTTTGGTGAACTGAAGAAGTCCCTCAGTCACACATTTCTAGCAAGAGTTTCTTTCTACCTAGCTACCTCTTTTCATGAAATATTTCATTTCTTCAGAAATCTCCACTCCAGAATGACATTGGCTTGGAGATTTAAAGGTCAAAGGAGGAAAGATAGATCCATAAGTACAGATACTGATGAAAGGTATGATTGTATGAGCCTGGATTTCCTGATGAATCAGATTAAAAGTCACATAATGGCAGGGAATCTGAGTTTATGAATTATCATTACATTTGTTAACATTTATAGTTTTTAAATGTCTTTAATTTCTGACTTGCCGTATCCAAGATGTGTCGTGCAAAATCCTTACTTTGATGTTGTTTTCTGAAACCAAATATCAACATTTCTCCTGACACCAAGTGGTTAGATACTGTACTTCTTCATGAGCAGTCTGTTGCTGATATGAGTTACAGGTATGTGCCATTGGTGTTTTGTCCTGTAATAACTTCATTTCTAATTCTCAAAGTGCTTTATTTATACTGCTGAAAACTATCACAATTAGAAGTTGTAATGACATAAGACAGAGCACAATCTGACAGTTATTAAAGTAACTGTTTAGTTATCCCTGCATTTCACTGTGAATGATGCAAAGTTTAAGCTGCATTGTGATCCAGGTAGTCTTGCTGATTAATGCTATTCTGTGCACATAATATCGCTGATTAACTGGGAGGACTCACTGAGTAAGATCCTATTCAATATAAGTAATAATGCAGAATGTAACCTTTTTTCACAAGAAGTATTGTTTTTAAAGAGCTCATTGGAGCATCATCTTCAGGAATAATATTACCAAGTTTAGGCTGGCCTGCTATTCATTCACGCAGGCCACATTAAAGGAATATAATTTTGTATCACATTTTTGTTCAATTTGAAGTGTGAACTTTAGAAAAACTACAAATAAATCAAGTACTTGTGAGCATTTCAAGAAAATAAACATACACTCAATATGGAGACCAATGAGCACTATATGCTAAAACAATAGAACTCAATATAATTCAGAAAAATAAAGTTAATGACTTCAGGAAAAAGTTTCTAAAGGAAATAAAAGCATTATTATTATTATTATTATTAAAATATTAACTATATACATAAAGTAAAAAGAAAATCTATTACTAAAAAGCGGATTTTATTTACAGGTTTTGTTACAGTGTCCTGACTTCAGCTAAGGCAACATTAATAACATAACTAATGTGTCAGTTGTTTCTGAGTAATGAAAGCATAGCCAGTTCAGGCCACTTACCAAGGAAGAGCTGATGTCTTTATGGCACAGCAACAGTGCTTGAGGTGGAGCCAGGACAGGTGCATGAATTAGGCTTGAGATTATTCCATATCATGTGACATCGTGCAGAAAGCCATATAAGTGTGGGGAGTTGGCTGGTGGAAGCTATCGCTCTGGAGTTACTGGGTGGTGAGTGATCACTGTGTTACAGTTGTGTGTATGTATACATACTCTTACATATAGTTACTCTTGCTTGTTTTTTCTTTTGTGTTAGTAAATAGTTTTTATCTCAACCTAGAAGCCCTATTTTGTTTCCAGTTCTCTCCTTCATCCTGTCTGGGGAGGAAATGAGTAAACAGCTGGGTCTGTCGGGTTAAACCACAACATTCAGTATGAGTGTTCACTGAGCACTTAAATGCTATACTTCAGACAACTGTTCTTTTTCTGCCTTGACTTCTAAGAGAAAATCTAAGAAACATAGTGAAATATTTATTTAAAACACTAATTTATTTGCTGTGTAAGGTTTCGTGTGCTTATCTAAGTCTAATTATTCATCTCCTGAAGTTGCTGAATTATCATAATAGAAAACCCATTAGTTACTTGCACAGAATCATCTTCCTGTAATTTTTCTCCTCCTCAGTTGCTGTATATGTTATGCTTTATTTATCTCCTGCAATCTCAGTAGGTTTTTTCTGCAGTACTTCATAGTCTGGGGATACATAACAGTTTTTTAAAAAATATTATTGTACTTTGGCTATGGATAACAAGGCAGTATCTAGGCTTCTAATTGAATGTCAGCTTGAGCTTTTCTTTGTATGCTGTCATGCTACAATATGGTAAGATCAGATGTAACTATACACATCTGTCAGAGGTCTTAGAAGCATAGAATCCTTAGAGTTGGAAGGGACCTTTAAAGGTTATCTAGTCCAACTCCCCTGCAATGAACAGGGATATGCACAGCTAGATGAGGTTGCCCAGAGCATGATCCAGCCTTGTCTTGAAAGTCTCCAGGGACAGAGGGGCAGGATCACCTCCTGGTTGGCTTTCTGGGCTGTGAGGGCATATCTTTTGCCTTTTACAACTAGGCTGTCAGTGAGCTTTTTTGTGGTGAGTTTTTGTGAGCACGTGACATTCCCCAGTCCAAACTCTCAAGAAATGCATCTCCAGTTGTTCCCTACTGTGGTAATTCGGTAGTGTTGATCTCACCATTTCCTCAGAGGAACTTTCCATTAGCAAGAATTAGCACAAGTTTAGCACATATTTTCATATCAATGTAAGACAATGTGAAATTCTGTTTAGCTTCTCATTTAAGTTGTTTAAGACATGAATTATTTTTTTACATGCACAATACCACACTATTTCTACCACAGACAAACCTACAGTTTTGAGAGTGGCAGATCATAAATCAGAGAACAGTAAGATTTCAGACATGCTGTAAACAGAATGGCTTATCCAAATCTTTTTTCTGTCCAGCTATGTTATCCTTAAAGTTGGCAGCAAGATGTTACAGCTATTAATGAGAGCCAGTTATCACATGCCTTTCTCTGACTGAGCTGTAAGGCTTTTCCTGGAGCAAGGTTGTGACATTCACAGGCTGTGCTGGAGCAGGGCTCCATTACTGTTGTTTCTTCTCTGATACAGGTTTTTTGACATGCTGTTCAGATTTCTTCTGGGACCACAATGTTTTAGATCATGACTTTGTAAACTGTTCTCTTCTTTTGCCTCTCTCCCTGGTATCAAGATAAAGCTTGGAAACAGAAAATAATGAAGATCAGTGTGTTTAAACAAGTGTTGAAGACTAATAACACGCACTGTCAGGGAACCTCAGAAGACCTGCAGATTGATATTTCATAGTATGAGATCCACACTATTCATACAAGTAGCAGGTTCAAAGAGAGATATTGACTACATTATCTAGGTGTCAACCTCTCCCACTAAAATGTGGGAACAAACCACGGTCCTTTGTGTGGTGATTTCCCACCAAAGGGCAGCTGAGTTAGATATGCTACTCTCTTGCTTGCCATCCTCAGAAGAACAGGAGGAGAACATATAGTGAAAAATGTTCATACCATCACATGCAGAAAAGAATCAGCATAAGGAAATCAATTTATTGCTTATTACTAGCAGACTGATGCAGTGAGAACTAAAAGCAAACAAAAATATATTCCTTCTACCATCCACCTTCTTTTACTTGCTTCTTCCAAATGATGCAGGGAAATATGAGGAGGTCCATAATGCTTCATTTATGTTGTACCTTGATGGTCACTCTGCCACTGCAGATCCCCATGGGGCATCCGCCTCTGTGGGCTTCAACCTCTTTCAAGCCACATCCACTGCTGCACTGCATACTCCTCTATGGTTGCATATGGACATGTGCTCTGTGTGGTGCCCATAGGCTGCAGGAGGACAGCCTGCTCCACCCTGGGGCTCTCCTGGGCTGCAGGGAACTTTTGCTCTGTGCCTGGAGCTCCTCCAGCTCTCCTTCTGCACTGAACTTGGTACCTGAAGGTCTCTTTTTATCTCATTTCTCAGTTCCTCATTTCTCAGCTGTTGTTGCACAGCAATTTTTCCCTTTTGTCAATCTCCTCTCAGAGGCACACTCAGCATTGTTCATAGTTCTGCTCTGGCTTTGACATGGAGCAGTGTTGTCCTTTGCTTGCAGAAGCCAACTCTGCAGCCATATAAGTACAATATACTTTCTCCACTTTGGGTTCTTGTTCACATTGCACCATCCTCACTTCAGGAGTACACAGATGTGAAGTGTGCTCATGAATCTAGAATGCAGCTATCTACAATGTCTCAAAGTTCTCTTGAGAATGGCCTTTATCATTAAGATTCTATTGTTGTTTTAGAGAGACAGATTGAAAAATAGATTTGGCAAGTAACTTGTATTATGCTGTAGTTTTCCACCAAAGGAGAGATATGTATTTACAGCTTCACCAAGCTGATGTACTAAGTCAGTGACTGAATCAACGCTAGCTCTCTCTTATTTGGCTAAGAATTCTGTCTCTTCATAGGATTAATACTAAACTACAAAGTATAGTATAAAGTGAAGGATGAAGGATGAAAAAAGTATAAAGATAAAAAAATATATAAAGGATAAAAAAAAGAATGAAGAATAAAAGGATAAAGGATGAGAAAGTATAAAGTATAAAAGATGATTATTTTGCTCTCTCAAACATTAAAATGTCTTAAAATGAAATTATTTTAAAGGTGGAAAAATATCCTGTATGCTAGACATACACAGTAATTGAAGAAGTTTTGATATCATCTGAACTAAGAGTTCTGTTGGTTCACGTTAGAGATCTTTGAAAGATGAGGCATTCAAAATCATGAGTAATTAACAGCACAACTATCTTTACTTAAAGTCAGCCACTCTGACTTGAGAAGCAGTTATGTATTTAGAAGACTGAAATCTTATTCTTTTCCACAGTTTCTTCCCAGTTGGAATGATGTGGCAATGGGATGCAAAACCTGAAATATCCATCTACAGTGACTGTGTAGAGCTGTATAGGATGGTCATGGAAATTTCATACCATTTTGTCAATGCAAAGATCTGGTTTCTGCTTTAACTACCTTTGGATGAGAATAAAATAAAAACTCCTCTGTGATTATCTGATTTTTTTTCATGTAAATGTTCATTTTTTTATAGTACTGTACTAACTGAAATCATGGCCAGATATAACATTTCAGACGAAATTATATATTTTAATTACTACTAAATTAACATCCTGTACTTCTCAACACAATTTACCTTGGAAAACATGCCTAGAATATTTACAAAAATATTAGAGTTTGACATCTCCACTGCAATCTTAAGTTAAGTATGATATTCTTAGGACTGATCTAGAAAAATTTCCTTAGAATCTAATTCAAATACATGCAAATGAATCATGTTTTTATTTCTTTAAATATTATTATGTAGCTTAAATTAAGACTGCTAATGAAAGGACTATTATTCTTGAAACTGATCTTAAGAAAAAAACACTGGTAGAAAGAAATGCTAATCAAAAGGAAAGCACTGTCCTTACCACTAGAGCTATATAGTCGCTAAATATATATTTAGGAATGTAGTTTAAAAAAATCTGAGCACTTACATCTTAACTTTTGAACATATTTCTGAAAAAAGCAAGGTATTTGTTTATTTGTTTAAATATTTATTGAAGAATTTTACTTTTTATAAGTTAGCTTTAGCATGTTACAATCTAAAGCCTTGATTTTCAGCTCATGTTTCTGTTTTCCAGACTTCTGTTTCATCTCCTTACCCTTTAGCAATGGAAGTATTAGGAAATCATGCTGAGGTGTGTTTTTTCATGAGATGGCTACACTGGTGGAAAATGAGAAACTGGACAGTAAGGGAAAAATATAGGCACACTCTGCAAACTGAAGTATAGAGATAGATGCCCCTCTTGGGGATTCCCATAGCTGGAATAAGGAATCCACTGAAGTTTAATTCAAGACTAGGGATTCACTGTCATTAAAAAAGTAAATAGAGAAAGATTAAAAAAAAAAAAAAAAGACAAAAACAGATAACAACAAATTGATTAAATAGAGTTAAATAGAGCTATTGCCAGCCCTGGCAACACAGTCCTGCACTTCAGGATCATGGTAAATCTTGGAAGGGAACGGATGCTATAAATAGCAAGCACATTATAGGCATACAGTTCTGACTGCTAATCTTCCTTGAAACCCTTGCAAAACTTTGCAACCTTGACTATGACATCCTTTTAAAAATGGTTTATATTTTTTAGGTTGTCAGAAATAATTATTTTGACTAAAGAATATTTACTCATTCCAGAGGAGGACTTGCAATAGCAAGATCAAATTCCACACTGAGCAATCTGAATTCAGTAGCGTCTGAGCTACTGGTCTAACTTGCTTTAATTAATTAACCCCCAGAAAATTGCAGCACTGAATATCCAGTTGAGAGAGCAGGTAATGTCTAATACAAATTATGTCAATATTTTGTTATGTTTTTTTCATATACATCTTCATATAATGTAATTAGGAATTAAGGGCATCTACTTCTGCCATTATTTACACCCTACATGTTGCACATTTCACTGACTTGACTTGAACCTAAAAGAATTAAAGATATAAGAGTTATTTCAGTTAGCTGAATATGATGTTCTTCTGCATCCTTCCAGTGGGAAGAAGTGTCAGAAATGCTGTGGCAAGGTATGGCACGTTGAATGAAAATCAGAGAAAGCTAAGGGAAGGTTAAATTGCAGTAAAATAGTAACATAACAATCTCTATAAACTGGAAATTTTCTAAGAAAAAAAAAATCACAGGAGGGAAAATTATTTTAAAAGCTTTTCATTTTTAAATGGAATTATGATATGTAATTCAGATTTCTGAATTCATTTAACATTGAAATCTTTGTCATTTGAACCCAATCACTGAATTGATTGTTTTATGCAATTTCCATGTAAGTAGCCAAAACAGAGATTTCGTCTGACAGCTTGACATATTTTACCATCCCTTTAACTACTGTTGACAATTCATGATCGGTAATAATCATTATTAGTATGGATATAAAGCAGATCCTTTGACTTTCATCCAAAATCTCCATTACAGTAAGAACTTAAACAGTACAATGCCAAACCCCAAACTTTTCTCAAAGGCTTAGTAAGTTGTGTTTCTGTAATGACAAATACATTTTTAATGGTTATCATTTTTTTCCCCAAAGATTATATTATTTAACATTTATCTTGATTGCTTAGGTGAAAAATAGAATGTTTAATAATGGTAGCATTTCTCCTGAGAATGAGTCATATTTGTGAAGTACCCTAGCTATCAACATTAAAAATTCTGATTTGGTATGCATTTGCATTTCTGTTTTTTGTGCTTTTTACTAAGTATGACAAATGAGCACTAGCCAGTCAATACAAGAATATTTAAAATCTATATTTGAGACAGAAAAGTACAGTTCATTATATGCATTATGAATAAGGCTATTTTTAATATGTTAAAAGAAATTTAATATTTGTTTTTTTAAGGACATATAAGGACGACAAATCTCACATATGATTCTTGTCTGTTTTCAGATGTTTCCAAGTTATTTTAATCCTAATGATGATATAGATTGGCACATATATTTGTTTAGTCCAGCATTTAACATCTACTTGATTGTCATTGCATTAATGCAAGCGTTCGTAAACCAGTAATTGTGTTTTCTGTCTAATATAATCCTGGTACTACTATACTGTCATATTAGTACTATAGTGAGATATACTACAGATCGCCCTTCTACTTATTATTTTTCTCTATTCGGAATGTTATTCATTCTCTGAGTTTAGTCAAGCTCAAAGAATTCTTCTAGGGCATTAGCACTGGAGATACCACCTATACTTACTATGAATTACTTGGGAATTCCGTAATCTATTCTCCAACAGTAAAGCTGAAAGTAGGTCAGTATGACAATCTGTAGTATGAATATTATGATATCTTTGTTAGAAAAATTTCTGCGCTGCTTTTCGACCTCTCTCACCATTGTATCACAAATTGACAAGCTAAGGAGGAAAGAAGGGAAAAGGGGTTATTAATCATGATGAAAAGGAGCAGATGTGGAACTCCAAAATCAAATATATAGAGAATCTTTAAACTGTGGAGCCAACAAATCCTTGCCTTCTGAGAAACTGCACCTTAATCTGGATTTTCTAGTATCTAATTAAAGACAATTGCTACTCAGTTCTGTCACGGAGTTAGAACTTCTGTAATATTGTGCTCTGGCATATATTGCATTGTGTCTACTGACTGGAGCACACGTGACACCCTTTCTGTTAATAGGTGCTTCAATAGTTTCTCTCTTCTGTACTCAAATGGTTAGTTATAAAACCACTGTGTATTTGAGAAATGTGCTTTCTTTTAAATGTGAATTTAAAAAAATCAAACATAGTATCAGGAAAGAAATAGACAATTATTCATAAGTAAAAATTCAGACTAATAACAAAAACTGCATCATCTTAATTTTTTTTGAAGTGCAACAAGTATGTCAAGAAAAAAACAGATATGGTTAAACATCGGTTTTAATTCAGAACAGTCATATAGTATCTGCCTTAAATTTTAATAGTAAATTACAGGTTTTGCCAATTCATTCTTAGCACTATTCTTGTACTCTTCGAGTATGGAAGATAGAAATAGCAAATGGAAAATCTTTTTATAAGTATCTTTTTATAATTCCAGGACCTGCTTCTATATAAATAAGTAAATAATTAAATCCTAGAAGTTTGATTCTGCTGACCAGCATACTCCTGGCGTGTTCCATTAAAAATGCACGCAGTTATTTTATGAACATTCAAAATTATTATATCAAAAGCTGCTGTAACAGATATAATGGGAACTTGTTAATTGTTCTTCAGAAAATGGTACAATGTGTATCTCAAATATACAAGAAAATGAAACTAAGGGCTAAGAGTTCTAATAAGAATATTGTGAGAAATTTAATGTCCTGTGAGTAAACATGTGAAAAAACTCTAGCTTTACTGTTGACTTCTCTGTTTTTTTGTTCCCTGTGTTAAAAGTTTTCATTTTTTGTTTTCTCAAGACTATTAGTAATCTAATTCCTTTTACAAATTGAAATTAAATTTTCTCCCACCCTTTGTTAAAAAAGACTTAATCTTTCTATGTGCTTTCAAAGACACAGGATAGTTCTAAAGTAATTGAAATTCACAATTCTGTTGTTGAAATGAGAGAAAAAATATTCTACTGTGCTTTGAAGCCTTGCTTGGCATTTCTTCTCCATAAATCAACAATCTGGACTTGTGTCATTTGATCTGTATTTCTAAATGCTAACCTAACCCTAACCCTATCCTACATTGTAAGGAGCGGTCTTTGAGAGCAGCCCTGTGGAAGGACCTGGAGGTCTTGATAGATGAAAAACTTAATATGAGCCAGCAGTGTGCCCTTGCAGCTTAGAAGGCAAATGGTATCTTGGGCTCCATCAAAAGAGGGGTGGCCAGCAGGGACAGGGAGGTGATTGTCCCCCTCTACTCTGCTCTTGTGAGGCCCCATCTGGAGTACTGCGTCCAAGTGTGGAGCCCCCAGTACAAGAAAGACAGGGAGCTGTTGGAGAGGGTCCAGAGGAGGGCCATGAAGATGATCAGGGGACTGGTGCACCTCCCCTATGAGGACAGGCTGAAGGAGCTGGGCTTGTTCAGCCTGGAGAAAAGAAGGCTGCGGGGTGACCTCATTGCAGCATTTCAGTACCTAAAGAGAGCTTAAAAACAGGAGGGGAATCAACTCTTTGAAAGGATAGATAACAGCAGGACAAGGGGAAATGGTTTTAAGCTGAGGGAAGGGAAGATTTAGGTTGGATGTCAGGAGGAAGTTCTTTACAGAGAGAGTGGTGAGGTACTGCAGCAGGCTGCCCAGAGAGGTTGTGGATGCCCCGTCCCTGGAAGTGTTCAAGGCCAGATTGGATGGGGCCCTGGGCAGCCTGGTCTAGCATTAGGTGGGAAGGTTCGTGGCCCTGCATGTGGCAGGGGGGTTGGAGATTCATGATCCTTGAGGTCCCTTCCAACCCTGGCCATTCTGTGATTCTGTGACTGCTGGATATTAAATAAATAAATAAATGGAATATAATTTTTTACTGCAATTTTCAGATCTGCAGAGATTGAGATAGGAGTGTTTGAGAGATTCTAAAATGTACCTGGAATCAAAGACATTCTGTGCATAAAAGCTTGGATCAAAGAAAAAAATGCATTTGCTTCCTTTCTCTTGTCATTTATTTATTAGTGTCCTTCTTGTAGAATGCGAGACACATTTTATAACGACAAAGGACCACACTAATACTTAAGCAATCCATATCTTGGATATACTTTCCCTTATATCATTTGAAGTCAGTCTTTCTATAGAAGAAAGTATAGTTTACATTTTCCGTCTTTACATGGAGGACTTTTCTTCCAGTTAAATAAGTAATTTAGAATTATTTAGATTTTTAGACAATTTAGAAACCTTTCTTGTTGTGTTTCTTCTTTTTCTCAGACTACTCAAATCTATACTTGTTTTTTTCACATTCATAGAGTCCACTTTATTTTTTAGATATGCTGTTTATTCTTGATAATATAATTTGTTTATTAACTTGTTTGATTGTTGATTACCATCCAAGTTATCTGCCAGCCTCTTCAGTATGAATTTTGTTCTATTTCATCTTAAGAAAAATCTACAGACTGAATGACAGAATCTCCTCTCAAGTTTTTTTAAAAATTTTAATAGCATTTGTATGCCATGGAAATAAACATATTGAAAACATAGTGAAAATTTCTCTGTTCAAGATCTCAGGACTGATTTAATAGTTTGCTGGTAGAGTGCAGAAGAGTAATGACATCCTGTGTTATTTTCAATTCTATACAAACACTCTCTCTCTTAAATTAATTCAAAAGATCTATGGCCATCAAGAGTCTGCACTGTGAGCCTAATATGTGAGGAAATTATGGGAATATGAGCTAAAAATGAGAACTGTTTGATTCGTGCAATTATGTTCATCACATACCAGCTATTCATCCTGTTTATAGAATTTATATGAGGGAGGAAATTTAGCTAGAGATTTGGAGGTGATTAACACAGTAGCATAGAACAAGATTAGAAGGAGTTGCTCAAGTGTATCAGTTGTGTCATGGAAGAAAGCACACAGATATTTGAAGGTAAAATGACTTGATGTGTGATGCAGACTGACATTTTCTGGCACATTTGAACTGACAACTTGGTGGCAAATAAAAGATGAGATACAGGATGGATTTATAGTTATAATACTTTCAGAGAGGAACTTAGTAGTTTATAATTATGTGTTTGAATGTGTCATTTGTTTCTTCTGAATGGAACTCCAAAATTTGATTTCTACAAACAGGCTAATGTAATTCCATTCCCCAAATGTTTGCAGGATGCAAACAAACAGTATAAGTATGGCCAAAGCAACTTTACTGAAAATTGTGTTTTTCACAGAAATTATACTTTTACGCCTTCATTTGTACTTGTACTTTCTGTGACCGTGTTCGAATCTATTACAATTTAATAATTATTTCCTGGCTTTGCGGACTATTTTTGTGCAAGCAAGAAAAATAGAAGATTCTGGAACAACCAATAATCTGTCACCTCCTTTCAGCAGCCTGAAGTGTCTATACCATATAATGTATTCCTTTTAGAACGCTATAAAGTAAATATTCTCTTCATGACATCTTATTCAGTAGCCCAATACAATACAAAGGTTCAGATTTCTCTCTACTCTTATTCATATCTGGGTTTGACATGAAAGAAGGATATTTTTTGATTATTTCCACTGCAAAACTGCAGTGGATATAGGCCATTGCTTGATATTTTTTTGGACAATTGGTCATCCTGGCTATCATGAGTGACCCTTTTCTCCTCAGCATCCTTTTTGCTGCACCTACAAGTATTCTCTTGTGTCTCCCACTTGCAATCCAGCTCTTCCAGTGCCTGTGTTTATGGTGGATCTTTGTTGCGTGTTTTCTTCATCTATGTAAGATGTTACTATCTAGAAGAAGATTACTGTGGTTTTATCATGGAGATAAATACAGTGGTGCAAGAAACCCTGTTAAATACATGAGCTTTTGGTAAATATTTAATGAAACCTGTGGACAAAAAACATCAGCATTGCTAACTATGAGTTTAGCACTTCTTAAGATGGTAGATAATCTGATTTTTCCCCACAAAAAAAAATTCAAAATTAAATCTCCAACCTTCTGTCAAACAGAACTTAGTCTTTAGAGTGACTTTCAAAGCTGCAGGGTAGTCTTTGTAAATGAATTTCCTTGTTACATGATAAAAATTACAGTGCAGTTCAAAAACCTAATTTAAGGTGTATGGACTTTCAGCTCCATAAATCATCCTCTTGTCCTTCAGCTGAAGTGCACTCACCACCCTCACAGACGGTAATATATTACATAACTATATAAAATATAAGGTGGAGTAACAGACTATTAAAAATCCAATTCAAGACAGGGCTTATATATACATATAGAAACATATTTTATTAGGATAACACTGTGATGTAGAACTTGAAATTGTATTAAAATTACTTTCAGATTCTCCTTAGAGGTGGAGTTCAGTTAAAATTAGAGAGACTTTTTAACATATATAAATGCCTCAGCACATGAAATTAGGTTATTTTATTCTTGCTGATTACAAAGACTTACTTGTTCCTAGTGTACCTCATTATCCCTGTTCAAAACTAGGCTACAGTAGAACAAAACGTGCTGATCTCTTTTCTTGATTTATAAATACTGAAATCCTCTGCAGGATTTCTTTAATGGGGAAGAAGAAAAGCTGTCTTTTGAGAATTCCTTTTCCTCAAAGCCTTGAGACATTTTTGGCAATTCCAGGGATCTGTAATTGGGCAAAGAATGAGCATCATGCAAGCTGCACAGTAGTGATATGGTTGCATCTCATTACTGAACCACAAAAACAACATGTCCCTTCTCACAGATGTCCTTCATTGTTTCCCATCAGTTTGTGCAGTATAAGTAGTCTACTGTTAACAAACTTTATTAACAATATTGCTCCATCTAAACTCCCATCCATTATCATAGATCATGGAATGGCCTAGGTTGAAAAGGACCACAATGATCATCGAGTTTCAACCCCCCTGCTATGTGCAGGGTCGCCAACCACCAGACCAGGCTGCCCAGAGCCACATCCAGCCTGGCCTTGAATTCCTCCACGGATTGGGGCATCCACAATCTCCTTGGACAACCTGTTCCACCACCCTCTGTGTGAAAAACTTCCTCCCAATATCTAACCTAAACCTCCCCTGTCTTAGTTTAAAAATCATTCCCCCTTGTCCTATCACTATCCACCCTTGTAAACAGCCATTCCCCCTCCTGTTTATACACTCCCTTCAAGTACTAGAAGGCCACAATGAGGTCTCCCCAGAGCCTTCTCTTCTCCAAGTTTAACAATCCCAGTTCCTTCAACCTTTCCTCATGGGAGAGGTGCTCCAGCCCTCTGATCATCATAGTGGCCCTCCTCTGGACCCGCTCCAAGAGTTCCACATCCTTCCTGTACTGGGCTGCTCTGAAAGAGATCTTCCCCCAGTTTATGTAAATATCTGGGATTGCCTCGGCCCAAGTGCAGCACCCTGCACTTAGCCTTACTGAACCTCATTAGGTTTTCACAGGCCCACTTCTCCAGCCTGTCTAGGTCCCTCTGGATGGCTTCCCTTCCTTCCATTGTATCAACTGGACCGCTCAGCTTGGTGTCATCTGCAAACTTGCTGAAGTTGCACTCAATGCCATCACTTATGTCATTGATTAAGGTGTTGAAGAGCACTGGTCCCAAGACAGATCCCTGCAAGACACCACTTGTAAGCCTATACCCTGACATGATATTTCAGCTATGTCCAAGGCATAGGTGAGATGAATCCAGACCTATGTGCTTCTCCATCTTTGGCTTGTATTCGCTGACTTTTATCTATTTAATTACTCGTCTCCCATTATTTTGAGCACATATTCAATTACTATGCTGTTGAATTTTTGTTATCATAATAGAAGTTCCAAAATTATAGGTGTTTCTAATAATTTACTTACCAGTTTCTTTTCTGTCTATGAATCTAGTTGTATGGAAACTGTTAAGTCATGCCCTGAACCAGTGATTGAACACTTGGTGAAAGGGCATAGCCAGCTCTATGAGCAATTCACCTGTGCAACTGGACAAGCTAAGCAGTGATCATTGTGGTCCTTTTCAACTCTGGCCATTCTATGATTCTATGAAAAACAAAACTGTTCTCTTTCTCTCTGCTTCCTGGCTGTTTTGCCTACAGCATTAGAGTAAGAAATTTAGTTTCAGAAACTCTCTCAGTTCATTAGCTTCAATTCCAACCACGTTGCATTATCTCACAGTCTACTATTATATTCAGTAAACTAAGTTTTTCCTGTAGTTCACTGCCTCTATTTTCCTCATCTAGGTCCATCTCCATAACTTATCTGTTCCCCCCAACCCTTCCTAGCATTTGGAACTGTAGGCCACTTTGCACCCTCGTCATGGACTCTAGGCTGAACCAGGTTGAACTGTGACAAGCTTGTAAACAGTGAAATGAAAACCAGCCCATCTAGTAATGGATCACCTAATTCAAGGGGGGAACTATATTTGGCGCCAGGGGGAAAATGTGTTTTATTGCAGCAGCTCTGTTTTATGTTACAGCCCCATCTGCCTGTGCTGGACTTTGGATGGCATCTGACAGTGCAGGCTAAAACAATGATCATTCTGAAAACACTTCAACAGATCAGCTAAATAATCAGGCCCAAAACAGATGGCACTGCAAAAAAAAAAAAAAAAAAAAAAAAAGTGTGTGTGTGTGTATATATATATATATATATATATATACAATCCTTCTCTCTATCAGGATAACTACTCTTTTAATGATGACCAAAAAAAAAAAAAAAAAAAAAAAGAAAGAAAAAAGATAGAAATTAAAAACAACAACAGAGAACTGCTCACAAAGACTTTGTAGTAATAGATGCTAAATCTTCCACTTCCAAGAGAGGGGGGCTTTACTTGGTTTTATTTATCTATCTATTTATTTATTTATTTTTAGATTAAATGTGATCACTTCAGACTGCATTCATTAAATTACTTCACTATGGCATGATATTTTAATATAATAATATGAGCACTAGGAAAGCTTTCCTATATTTCCCTGTATAAGATCATCCATGTAGAAGAGCATTCTATTTGCCCAAATACGTACCTCTGCAATTTTGATAACTGACAAGGATTTTTTGTTTTGTGTATACAGAAACTGTTACAGTGTTCATTTTTTTGAGGTATAAATAATTCAGTTTCTTTCTATGAAGTATTTAATTGGTTCTTCAGTGTAGTCATGATAAGTTAATTAGTTTCCCCAAGTGTACAGCAACTACATAACCACCTGCATTGAGTAACTGTGGGTTGATTTGATGGCCTGTTGTTTTTGCTTTCTTTCATAAAATTTGAATTTTGTTGAATTCTCAGTACCAACTGTCTCTCAACTTTTCAGAAAAATATAGAAAAACAATAGCTAATCAGTTCCAAAAATATTTAGTCTATTTATGTATAGATTCATATACTCTTGGTAAAACAATGGGAAAGGCATCCTGCCCAAATTCTTGTGATAAATCAATCCAATAAACATATTAAAAAAAAAAAAAAAAGACATACTTATGCTTTTTTACTGTTAAGTAATGAAAAATTTCATAAGGTTCAGTTATGAGCTATTATTTGATCATTTTTAAGTATTATTCCTTTTTGATTTAGCAAATTGACAGTGCTATACTATGATGATAATTTTCAGACTTGTTGCCAGGATTGTGAGACAGGTATGAAATTTAAGATTTTTTTTTCCCTCATTGTATGATGATGTTCAGGAAGAATGTTATTTCATTCAGTGGAGATGCTTCAGTGTAAAATTATATGTTGATCCAGCTATTAATTGTTGCTTCAAAAACACAATGATCATATTTAATTGTTATTGTTGCAATTGATAATGGTATTTTTGTATTTCCCAAAAAGCACAGGAAGTACTAAAGTAGCACTATAGAAACCATGTGCTGGCAGTCTATTATTACCCTAACCTTGTGGAAAACGTGCTGACTCATGTCAGCAATGTTTCCAATCTTCAGGACAGTTATCTACCTTGCCAACCTATGGTTCCAGATCTGTGGGATAGCTCACGTGCAGTACATTACTGGAATAATAACTCCCTATGTTTACATACCACCAGTCTCTATCTGTCCTCTACTTGCTTTTCTAATTCTTAGAAGGGACACTTACTTCTTTTCTTTTCCTTTTCCTTTTCCCAAAAGCAAAGAAGAGAAGAGAAGAGAAGAAGAGAAGAGAAGAGAAGAGAAGAGAAGAGAAGAGAAGAGAAGAGAAGAGAAGAGAAGAGAAGAGAAGAGAAGAGAAGAGAAGAGAAGAGAAGAGATTTACTAGCACACTGTTATTATTTTCTTATATTGCTATTTCTTATACTGCTATTATATTCTTAATTGCTAGAATGTGGCTGTTCATATTTTACTGTTGTATTTTAATTTTCTTTCTTCAGTCCTCTCTTCTTCAGCAGGCTGGAAGATCTTTAATGTAATTCTGGCCTTTGCATGCAAAACTGTGAACAGATTGGTGTTGTCAGGGAATTATATCCAATCTGTGTTGAGCTTTGAAGAGGAATTGTTTATGATTAGGCGATTTACACTTCAAGTGGGCAGAAGATGGCAAGGCCTATAATTAGAAGGAGGGAAATTTATCTCCCAACAGCATGTTCCTCCCTCTGAGCAGAGCCCTAGAGTCAAAGAAGGGCAGATGTAAACACACTTCTCCTCCAAGCTGGCTGATTCTGCACCTGCGTTTGATTGAGTCTGGGTTGTTGCTGCCAGGAACAACAGTTGGACTTGAGCCTGGTTAGAAAAGGCAAATTCTGTCACCACTGTCTTTGCTTAGCTTTTCTGATGTGTTTTCTAAAATATTCTATGGAAGTACATCTGCTTCTTCTGACTTAGTTGGCCAAAAGTGCATGAACAAACAACAGCACATTACCTGCTTTTGATTTTGAGTGGTTATGGGTCACGCGCAGAATAGAAAAGAAATCAAATAACCCTAGAATAATGCTAAATGATGTATGTCTGAAACTGAACAGAGATATTGTTGATGCCCCAAACCTTTTCCTTAAATCTGCGCAGCTGTATCACACCCCTATTCTTTGCCTCTAACTCTACTGTGCATCAGCACTGTCTCTGGGAGGGAACATCAATAAGCAAATTAGATGTAAAAATCCCTGTTCAGCAGTCCAGAAAACTCCAGTGATGATGGAGTGCCTCCCAGAACATGAAATGTAATCTAAAAAATCTTTTCTATAAACAGGGACACTGGGCAGTTCAAATGTTTTTTTCAAATGTTTCTAATTATTCAGTGCTTAACAACATTTCTTAATGGAAGAGTGCAACTAATCCACAGATTAAATTATTGTGCATTTGAAAAAAGCTCTAAGTACTTAAAAAGCTCAGAATTTATCTCAGCTAAGCTTTTGAAGTGATAGAATTGTCCCTTGACTCAATTTAAAAGTAATAACAAATGTAATCATACATTTAGGTGGACATAAAAAATTGAAAAACATAAAAGCATAAATGGCAAATAAGAAGGCTTTCTCATGGGCACAAGTTATTTTGTTTTCTTCTTGCCATGGAAGAAGCTGATTCTTGTTGAGCTTTTTTCCTGCTCCTTCACTACAACACTGAGAAAAATAAATCCTTTGGAAATCCATTAAGAATTGCATTTATGAATTGAAATAAAAAAGTATGATGCCAGACCAAATCTCTATACCTAAGAAATCTCCACTGATCACTAGTACTTTTGGTCTATCTTATTTTCATCCAATTCAAAGCTACTGCCATTCAAGATGCTGTTGTGAAAGAAGGAGGGAAGGTTACACAGTTCTTTTCTATTACTGTAATTATTATGTTATATATTTTTTAAAAAAATCATTATGTTTATTTTAATGTAGTAAACAGCTTTTGCAACAAACACTTGCAAAGGTTTGTAGAACCTTTCTAAACAATTTTTTCAGCTTCCCCCCCTCACCCCCCAAAAGTTTCTCACCTAATAAAAGTACTGTAATTAGTTTCTATTGTTCACAAAGGATTTTCTACACAATGTGTTATAGCCATAAAAGGGTCTGATTATTTGGAACTCATAGAGGACAGCACAATTGTTCAGAATGTCTTCGACCTCCATGGTGCTCTGCACTAGGACATAGCTTTAGGGATTTACTTAATCTCTCTGTCAATTGTTGTCCAGGAATGGTATGTTCATTGAGTTTAAAGATGCAAAAGAATCTGTTTTACAAAGACTCTGAGCCTTGACAGGAAAGGACAGGTAATTTCCTAAATATATACCTATAGGGAAGAAACTGCATGTTTCTTTTTACATAAACAGTGAGATAGGGATTGAACAAGGAAGCAGTGATGCTTCCATAAGGATTGAAGGTTTTTTTTTCTCCTTAATATCTGTACTTCAGAAACACAGGTGAGAAGAAAACAAATGGGAAATAGTAGTATGATTGTTTTTATAGAATCCTTAGAGTTAGAAGGAACATTTAGGGGTTATCTAGTGCAACTACCCTGCAATGTGCTGGGACACCTACAGCTAGATCAGGTTGCTCAAAGCCTGGCCCAGCCTGGCCTTGAATGTCTCCAGGGATGAGACTTCCACACCTCTCCGGGCAACCTGTTCCAGTTTTGTCAAAGACTGCACTGAGTACTTGAATTTCTTTTCAAAACTCTTTTATCAGAGGAAATAAATGATGTCAAAGTTTAAAACTGTGCCATGGAAATCTTACTTAACATAGCAATATATAAATCATTTAAATGATAATGTGTCTAAGTTTGAAAAAAAAGCCAAACAACTTTTCTTTAGATTTCTCCCAAAACAGATGTTTTTAAACATATTTTATTTGTGGTGAGAGTGACAGAGCACTGGAATGGGCTGCTCAGAGAGTTGTGAAGTCTCCTTTTCTGGTGATATTTAAGACTTGTCTGGATGCCTACCTGTGCAACCTGATGTAGGGAGTCTGCTTTGCAGAGGGGTTCAATGCGATCTCTGGATGTCCCTTCCAACCTCTGTTCTGTGATATCTGTACCATGTGAGCATGAAAAGATGTTTCAAAGACTTTTCATGTTTAGTAACAGAATTAGATTACAAGGGAAAAAAATTTGCCAGTTCTCTTGATCATAATTTAAGCGATACATTGCCTTTCCTACTTCAATAAGTTGTCAAAATCTATTGGCAAGGCCACCATTTTCAAAGTTTAGGTTTCTTCTGTCAGCAAAACTGACTTAAGCATATTGACTCCTGCTACTGGATTAAGAAACATTACAGACATTTTCAAAGCCAGGTTTTTCATGGTAGTTAAGGACAGGAATTTAAAAAGCAGAACATTCCTACCTCCCACTAGAAGTTCATCTTCAGATCATTATCTTTGAAAATAGTGATATCTAGTGACTTCCTATCAGCATATTGTTGTTCCTGTTAACACACTGCAAATGAGGATAAAAATTCTGATTTTTATTTTTTTTAAATTTCATTGACAGGTGACAAATATTGGACAAATATCGGAGTAAAAAGCTGGAAATGTATGTAATAGAGCTGCTGGTCAATACTGGAATAATGCAGAGTGGAATTTCTGAATGTCACTAGTTTATTTTCATGACTTTATGGTTGCAATTTCACTTCTGTGGCATTCTGTGTTTGGCTGATTTGTGTTGTGCTGCAGGAAGCAGCACAGAAGCTAATAGTCAAGCTCCTAATCACTATATACTCCAACATGAAAATTAGTTCTCTGATATTAAATTCTGTAGGAATTAATGTTGTAATAGGAAGGTTGGATACAGACATGTTATAAATAGTTACTAGTCACTAGAACCACTGTACATACTGTACCCTATTTTTTCCTCCTCTGGAGCACAGACTCTACCTCATTACACTGGCTGTGGTAGGGCTACATTTTCTGTGGGGAATTAGCTTGTATCTGACAGAGGCATAGTACCCATAGCCCCTTGGCTTTGAGGATGCTTTGACTTGCTCTCCTGCCACAGTAATGGCAACATTTTGACTCTCAGTGCAGCACCGGAGCTTCTCTGTGAAGCAGAAGCTGGAGGATTGTGCCGAGCAAACTGTGTGATGCCAGCACCACAGCAGGAGGGACAGGACTAGCATAGAAGAAAAAAACCTTCAAGATTTTCCCTGCAAATCTGTGCTTGGCATTATATACTCAGCATTCAAATGCATATCAGGTCACATTCATTAACTTAGGCTTCACTTCAACTAGCTGATTAAACACATAAAACAAATGAATATTGCCCTTGATTTCAATTAGATCATTCAATATAAACCTAGGCAAATGCTATTCATTGCTGCACTAGGGCCATTGCTGTTTCATAACATCTAAGCCTTCATCTGAAGGGATAGAAAAGGGTAGATAAGTCTGTCTGCTAAAACATACAAGAAAAGACACACTCAAATTCAGGATTCATCTCTTGTGTTTATTGTCTGTAGGCTGCAAACACAACCTAAGCTGCTAAAATGATGAAAGAAATACAATGTTTGTAAGGGTAAGATACTGAACTGACTTCTGGTTCACTGTTACTCTTCCCCTGAGAATAGAGGCAAAAACACACTGGCAAAAATAATGAATCAAGTGGTCATTCTGGATGTATCACTGATCTGTGAATGATCCATTGAATGTGTTTGCTTTGGCATTTGCCAGCATCCCCAACTGTGGATCACCTACAGCAGCCAAACACAGTGGGATGTTACACATTCTGTTCTTCAAATATTCAGGGAAGCGTTTCATCCTGACCACTCAAAGGCAGCAGATTTCTAAGAAGAAATTGACTTCAGTGAGCTTATCTTAGACTCTACTGCCTACTTAAAAATGGAGTGTCTAAGTTTCATTCATTTGTACAGTTGCCATTAGAATAGATTAATCAGATCTTGTGGAGCGCATGCTATACTACTGAGCACTATAAAAATGCCTGTAGAGAATTTTTTTTTTAAAGTAATTGTCATCATTGTCTTCACATTTGCTCAGAAAGCTCTTAAAAGCCCTTCCTGACCCTTTCGTGTTCAGTCATTTGTCTTGCAAAATCTTCTGCTTACTGCGTGTTTGTGTAGTGCCATGAAAGACTGTGAAAAAGTGAAGGCTGAGGTTTTAAGAGCTCTGAAGAACAGATGTCATGATCTGATTTTCTTTCAGAACTGAAACAAAAATGATATGGGGGAGACTGGAATGAGAAATGGTTATAAAGAGGGTGCAGTGATGCATGGAAAAAAAATGTTTTAAGCTGAATGGTAAGAAAAAGAATGATATGAATAAGAGTCTATTTTATAAGCAAGAATGAGCATACCAAGGATGGACTTGGCAAAAAAGAGTTCAACAGAGTTCAACTCATGATGAAAAAGCCATGTTAATAGGAAAGGTGGAAATATTACTTGTACAGGTAATATCTACACAAACAGCAGCCTGGAAGCTGGACATACTGGCTAACAGATGAAAGCAAAATGAAAATTATTTCTAAAATTATTGGAACTGTAGTGCTGAAGACTAAAAGCTTTTTAAATAGATATGTCTCCTTTCAGCAGGGTGAGGGACTACATAATATGAGCTATTTCTCACAAAGAACAGTGAATTCTTGAATACAACTGGGGAACAGAAGAGTACATTTACAATAATTAAATCCACTTTTCAGAGCTCTTTGCAACAGCAAACTAAATCCATAAATAAAAGAGTGCAGTAATAACAATAAACAATGTATATGTAAAAAAATATAAATAATATTCAAAACAGACAAAAGAAAATGGGTAAGGTACCAAGTAGAATTAACACTAAGTTTTAAAATGCCACTGAAGCTTATAGACCACTTAGTTAAGAAAAAATAAAAGGGCTTATTTTCTAGAAGTTGCTGAGTGTGTTGCTAGCTGTATAAAATGCCTACAGATAGCAGCATGGTGCCTGGCTAAATCCAAAGAGTTTTACTTGGAAGTGTAGGTTTAAAAAATGAAGAAGTGTGATGTGAAAAGTGGAGAAATTACGTATGTGTGGAATATCCCATGCCAGATGCCTAGCAGTGATGATGTATATTTGAATAACAAAATATATATCTTCAACATTTATATAATCCAGAAGAAATGCTATTCTTACCCAAGTATATTTTGGAGCCTCTGATCAAACACTGGGAATTTCTGTGTTTGGTTGGTCTGTTTTTTTGTCTGTTTTACCTCATAGCAAAGGAAGCAAAATATAATTGAGGTTTCCATAGAATAGGTATCTCATCTGAGACTCTGAACTTAATACAGGAACAAGTAAATACAATACACTTTTTATGCATGCTGTTGATCAATTTTGGAAGCTGATTAATTCAGTGAAAACAGTTATTTACTAAGTAGAAGGCAAAAAATATGGTGGTTTAAAAAGTCATCTAAAAATGAATATCTTCTTGGATCTCTCTTTGCTTGTGGAAAATAAAAACAAAAACAAAAACAAAAAAAAAAAAAACCAACAAAGATAACTGTTGATACAATGGGGAAAAAAAAAAAAAAAGCACCAATCCTTAAGCACTTTGGAAGCTGAGAGAAATTGTTAGTACTGCTGGGAGATTTTTAATACTTTTTCCTGTGAAGAAAGGTTGAGGGAACTGGGCTTGTTAAACTTGGAGAAGGCTCTGGGGAGACCTCATTGTGGCCTTCCAGTACTTGAAAGGAGCATGTAAACAGGAGGGGGAATGGTTATTTACGAGGGCCCTTTGAATCCTCTTACCATTGAAGAAGACTTTTTAATTTTTCTGACACCACACTGGCCAGAGTCAACTCAATCAGTTATCTAACTTTAATGACTTTTCTTGACATTTCTTTGGAAAGACAAGGTGATAATTTTTTCTTTTGTAAAGCATATACAAGAAATACAGAGTGAATAAGTGAATTTTGACTTTCCCAGTTTCATTTTTTGCTAAAACTCAAGAAAACTAATTTGTCACATTTTTACCCATGCTGATTTTTTTATTTTTTTTTTTCCTTTTATTAAGTCAGTTCTCACAGTTCTCTCTTCTTTGTGATCATATCCATGATTGGCTTTCCCTAAGGAATAATGTCAGCTTCTTTCTGGTAAATGTTAACTAGTGCAATTATATTCTTAAATACCCTAAATTTCTACTTAATTCACTAAATTGTCAATAATTGTGATGGATAAGTGAAAAGAAAAATATTTGCCGTCATGGATTATTTAGAATGCAAGCTTTTATTATCAAAGGCTATCTGTGTGTATTTGAGTAGTGCTTGGCACAATAGATCTGTGGTGTTCATAGCGTGCTATACACATATTAGTACCATGACCATTTCATTTCCGAAACCTGATATATTTTTGAGTGCACAAGATCTTAGCCGTGATAATCTTAAGATTTAACTTTGGGACATTGCAGTCTGGTGCACAAAAACAGACAGCCTGAAATCATTGACATCTTTTCATAACCAGAAGGTAAGCTTGTATTGTGAATGGAAATCATAATTTCTTTTTTTCTTCAAACTATTTCTTCTAGAATTTTTTATAGAGACGTTCGATTTGGATATGTTTCATGGCTGAAATGCTCTGTTTTCAGTGATTGCTTCGTGAATAACATGGTTTTCATTTTTGCAAGTTCACTGCAATGTTGAGCTATATAACACATGAAAACACCAACAGTGGTTATAAAAAGTATTTTCAAAAGCTAGTGCAAAAATTAGAATTTTCCTGAAAGGTTTCATATCTAATGTATTATAAAAAAAAATACATAGACTTTTCCACAGGAGTAAAGAGATGTAAAGACAGTGGAAACAAAAAATACAATGAGAACTAAAATAAAATATTTTACCCATACTCTGAAAGAAGTTACCTAGTAGGAAACAGGCAGAGAAAATTGGGAGAGAAGTTCTAAAACTTTGGCTTATGTATCCATTTACAAGTTATGCAAACACTCCACTTCTCTAATAAAAGAGTTAAATTTCACTTAATCAGGAATAAATCCTTGCAGATAATGAGATAATTAATTATATATTTATGTCCTGATGAATCTTTATATGGACATTATTGCATGTATGGCAAAATCATCCAAGTCTAAATTAACTTCTGAGAAGCCTACGGGAGAAAAAAAATTCATTGCAAAATCACTAGCTTTTAAGGGAAAAACCTGATTTGGGCTCAGTGTAAAAGTTAACAGTTTAGCCATTTTTAATACATTAGAAAAGTACAGCCTAAGAAATGCAAAGAAAGATATTTTTAAAAATTAAGGTAGCTGAATTTGAGGAAAATATATCTTTGTTTATTCATCTCATCAATAAAGTAAAAATTATCCTGAGTAAAAAATATCTTTCAATGTTACCACTGACATTCATTATAAAGGCTTTTTTGCCTGGAATAGATTTTAATTATTCAATACTAAAGACAAATTGAGTAATTGAGAAAGAAAAGGGATATTATTACTTCATATTTACAGTGCAGTTTCACTCCCTAAATGTCCTAAGTGCTTTATTTATATATATATATATTTTATATATATATATATATATATTATATATAAAGCAGAGATTCTTATGTCCTGAAATCAAATTATATCTAAATATAGTCTCCTCATATTTTAAATTAAAATTATCAACTACAGAAATTGATCTAAAAAACAAACAAACAAACAAAAACTTTCAAATAGTCTGATAGGAAATATTTTCCTTTCTACCTTACATTTTGAAATGTCATTACTCTCGGTGCTTTCAGTGAATGTTTCTTTTTGGATTAGCATATTACAAATATCTGTTCACAAAATATTTGAATTGTTCTACATAAAAACATGTTTCTGAAACTAACAGAAAAAGAAACAGCAGTTGTGCCTGCCCAGGGAGATGGTGAAGTCACTGTCCCTGGCAGTGTTCAAGAGTTTATGAAAAGTTTGTAAAATTGACAGTACATACACTAATTGTAGCAACTATATAGACAAGACTCAAGTCAGGAACCAGACTGAGAGTCTGGAGTAACGGATTAAAAACCATGTACTCATTTACAAGGGGATAGCCTAACATTCTTGTTTAAGTGCCAAAAGAATATGACTTTATCTGTAGCTGAATACTATAGAGACACTGTGGCAGGTGCTGGCATACTTTACTTTTTTTCTCCATCTTTCTCCTTCAAGAGTTGGCATAGATTAAGAGATCTGATATATATGTGAGTGTGTGTGTATATATATAAACATAGAAATACATACGTATATACACACATTTGTATGTATACATAACATATTTATTCATATTTTCATATATGTATAATTGTGTTAATAGGATAACAATTTGGGTAAAGATAATCTGGTTCTAGGACAGAATGGTGAGGAAAAGATTTGATGAAAAAAAGATATTTACCTATCTTGAGTATTTGTTTGTTGGCTGAAGTCAAGAATGGGAAAGATCAATGTAGATCTGAAGTAAATGGAGTACACTACCAAAAAAAAGCTATTTTAAAATAAGGTGAAAAGCAAAGCTAAAAACAAACAAGAAAGCGAGACTCTAAATCTTAATTTTCAATTCACTGAGTGGATTGAGAAAGATTTCAACATAAATGAAGTAGGAAAAATTGGATTTGTTTGATTACATCTGGATCCAAATTAGATTTAAATTAGATTTGTGCTGAAAAACACAGCTTGCACAGGTAACTGATGTATTTGCAGTTTTCAAATTCACATTTTTTAACAGCTGGGGTAGTGAATTAGTGAAGTACTTAATTATATGCCAAATTACATTGGTTTTATCTTTACTTTGCTAAAGGAGTGAAACTCAAACTGTTCTGTCACATTCATTCAACTAAAGTGAAGAACTCTTGTAGTGGTTTGCTTTCATGTAAGAAAAATATGCATTTAAATTACCTGAAGATACTACAGGATAACTAATTAAATGCAAACAGAATATGTATGGATTTCTCACCATTATAGCAGCAGAAGTTCTCTGTGAAAGAGAATGAGTGATAGAAATATAGCAAGTCATCCTTTACCCTGATTAGATAGTATGTTATTGTGGAGTTTCACTCTTCCAACAAATGCAACTATATTTTACGCTTCAAAAATCATAGAATGGGTTGGGTTGGAAGAGATGTCCAAGACCATTTAATTCCAAACGTCCTGTTGTAGGCAGAGATACCTCCCTCTAGAGCAGGTTGCTCAAAGACCCATTCAGCCTGGCTTTGAATGCCTCCAAGGAGGGGGCATCCACAACCTCACTGGGCAACCTGTTCCAGTGTCTCACCCTCACTGTCAAGAATTTCTTCCTAATATCTAGTCTAAATCTACCCTCTTCCAATTTAAAGCCATTTACCCTTGTCCTGTTGCTACACATCTTTATAAAAAGTACCTTCCCAGCTTTTCTGTAGACTACATTCAAGTACTGAAAGGCTACTATAAGGTCCCCTCAGAGCCTTCTTTTCTCCAGGCTGAAGAGCCCCAGCTCTCAGCCCATCCTTATAGAGAAGGTATTCCAACCCTCTGGTTGTCTTTGTGACCCTCCTCTGGACCTGTGCCAATAATGCCATGTCCTCCCCAAAACTGAACACAGTACTCCAGGAGGGAGATCTCAAAAGAGAAGTGTTGCGGGACGGAATCACCTCCCTTGACCTGCTGGTCACGCTTCTCTTGATCCGACCCAGGGTGCAGTTGACCTTCTGGGCTGCAAAGGCACATTGCTGGCTCATGTATAGTTTTTCATCAACCGACATATTTACTGTTTTCTTTATAAATGAACAGTACATTGTTTTTATGCTTTTTTAAAAAGGAACTTAAAAATTTCCAAAACTTCAGATGACTTATGGAAAAGCTGATGGTAATGTAATAGGCAGTAAGTGACACCATTGATAGATCTGTGATTGTTGTATTATGACATTAATGATGTTTTTTCACATAACGATGTACTCTGTACTGAATGACCATTTCAGATCTTGGGCTTTGGTAAAAATTAGTGTTAAGTATCGGTTTGGACACTCATTCTAGAAAATCTTTCCTACACTTCCTAAACATATTCTAGGACATTAATAAAACCAGTTAGATTTTCCCATTTTTGTCCAAACCAGGATACTGAGTATTGCAATATCTTTTTTTCTATTACTATATGAAAAACACATTTGTTTTCTTTATGTTTGAAAATGTAAGCAGAAGTGTTCCAGGTACAGAGGTTATATTAACTGACAAAGGTCATAGAATAAATTATAAAAAACTAAATAAATTATTATTTCAGGAATGTACTTCTAAGATTAACAGTACTCTCCATGGTGTCTCACTCCAATTTACAGGAGGGAGAGGAGATTCTTTTAATATACGTATACCCAGCGTGAGATTAAAAAACAACAATTCAAATGTTGATCCAACCACTTTATTATAAATCTTAATCAGGGAGATGGGGAAGGGAAGGATGGCAACTATTATGAATTAGGGTGACAGGGAAGGAAAGGAGGGCGATAGAAAAGATAGGAAAGAAGCAAGAATTGTGTGAAGTGGGGATAGTTACCACCAGGATACAGCAGCGGTCTCATTGCATGCTGTTTCAAAGGTCTGAGGCAAAATCGCAGCAGGGCGAGAGCAGCAGCAGTGTGGCTGGCCTTGGGCAGCAAGCAGATAGCAGGAAGAAGTCACAGATCTAATGCGGGAGGAAGCAGCAGGACTCAAGTAGCAGGCCCAGGAGAGTCCATCAGCATGCAGGAATTCCGTAGTGAGGAATCTGATGGCAGACACCTTTGTTCTTCTTCAGCATGCTGGTGGAGCACAGAGCAAGTCCAGGAGGGAGAGAGGCAGGTCGTGAGGCTTCTCATGTCATAAACCTCTTCTTCTTCATGAAGAATCTGTTGCCAGAAAACCTCACCTCATTGTTATATGTCCCCTTTTTATCCTTCTTCATCTGCCAGTGTGGCATTCCTGGGAGCTTGGGTAAGAGTCATGTGCAGCACCTCCTGAGATAGCCATCTTCCTCAAGATAAGCCCACACAAAAGACTGCTTCCTGGCCATTAATCTGTGATTTATCTCTCTCTCGTTGCCTCTGGCCTTGTCCACCTGTGTCCCTTAGACAAAGGATTTTGCAACCCTTGCCCAGGAGTTGCTTGGACTTGTTCTTCTGTGTCCCCAACAAGCTTTGAGACAATGATGTAAAAGAATAATCTCTTACACATGGAAAGAAAAATTAAAAAAATAAATAACAAAGCAATACAACAATTAAAGTATACAAGTGGAAGTAGGAAAACAAATGGAAATAAGAAAGAATATAGATTTGATCAAAGGATTTCTATATTCATAAATGAATATAGTCCAGAACAGGCTTCAAGACAGCTTTAAAACTTGTCTTTGGAAGAGGGATATTCTGGAGTTTAAAAATTCTAATGTACTGTGAAGGAATGATAATTCTGAAAATAAAGTAAAACCTGGCAATTTCTACAAGCTAAGTATCAGAATAATTGCAAAATATCTCCTAATGGATTCGTTTGGTGACTAATAATTTTCTTTTTAAATAACAAGTTATGCACAAGTAATTACTCACCACCCTCCGAACAATACCCAGCTAGCCCCTCAAGCAACAGAAGGGAGTGAAATGCCCTTGTACCCCCTTCAAAACTCCTTCCCCTCGATGTTATGTATGGAATATCCCTTTGGGAGTTTAAGTCAGTTTTCCTATTTTTGTTCCCTCCCAGCTTCTTGGACCCTTTGCTGTGAATGGCCTTTGCTCTGTACAATACTGCTTAGCAACAGCTATAAACACTGCTGTGTTATCAACATTGTTTTTCTCCTAGAACCAAACCCAAAGCATCATGCCAGACACTATGAAGAAAACAATTCCATTTCAGCTGAAATAAGGCGAAAACTTTTAATTTCACTTTGTAGTATCAAAAATAGCTACACATTATTTCCCCTTTTCTTGCCTGCAGTTAGTGACATATTCATTCAATACAAGAATTTGCATGATGGATTTATGATATGTCAACTTCCCTTTTCAGCTTTCCCTCCCAGTGTTGACTGCAGGAGAAATGTATGTTATTTAAAAGAAATACATCAGTCGTGGAAATGGACTGACTGTAAGTCCTGGTCAATATGTTACAGCTTATTAAACAGAAGAAAAGAAGGCAAGTTTGCTTAGGTTCATTATGATACATCATGAAAATGCATAATAATAATGTATGCCTATAATCTTAGGCTGCCAATATTAACATGTAAAATTATCAATCATTAATCCATCAAAGAATGCTGAGTTTCTGAGTCTCAATTATTATTGAATTTCTCTGTTTGAGAAATAGGGGATATAATGAAATAGGCTTAGTGATTGAGTTTAATAGAGCTTCTTATTGGGCAGTTCTACCAAAAAAACAACAAATCACCAATAAGCCTGAAGATTGAAAAGAAATATTTCATACTAGATCACAAAAGTAATGAAAGATACCACAACAAATTGACCTCCAGTAATCTGATTATGGAAATCTAATCATAATCCTCATTGTTCTGGAAACAAATAAATCTTGTGCAATTCCTGAAAAAAAAGAAAATGTTTTTCAGCCTTGAACATCCTAAGATTCTTAGCTAACAAACTCCTGATCATTAAACAGAAGCATTGTAAATCACTAGGGCAAACCACAAAACCAAAACTATTTGTTTTAGATTCTTAATCCAAATCCACTAGAATCATCCTTTAGTTCCCCTTAACTAAAATGGGCTTTGAATCATTCCTGCTGTTTTCAGGGTAATAGATCACAGAGAGAAGCAGCAAAAGTTTGAAATTAATGATCTGAAATAGATAATTTACAGCAGGAATAAAGCTTCTATGATGTTAATAACAAGGCAGATTGCTCTGCTGAACGAGCCTATATTATTAAAGCTGGTCCATCTGTTCCATTACTCACATCTTTCATATTTCTCTTTGTGTGTGTGTAAGAGAGAGTGTGTTTGTAGTTTGTGAGTTTTTATGACATTATGTGTTGCATTTCATTCTTAAAAGAACAAAAACTTTTTTTTCTGGCACTGAATTCATAAAAGCTAGAGGATTATTTTCTAACTTTGAGAACTACTGTTTACAGTAAGTTGAAAAATAGCTTTTCTGGATATATGGGCATGTATATATTACTAGTAACAGCTACAGAGCAAAGTATTTCCAAACTTGATTTAGCACAGAAAATAGATATATGTATGACACTGAGTGCAGGAAGAACCTACTGTCTGTCACATAGTTTTACTGGGGTAAGTGCTGTGTAGCTTTAGTCTTTTCTTTACCTTCTCCATACCTTCAACTCATGTGGTGCACTGCTGTATGGCATCACTCTGGAACATAGAACTCACTTTTGTATTTCAAATGATGTGTTTAGGTGCTTAGATAATCCTGCACTGACATGCTTTAATAATTTATGGCTAGAAGAACAGATAGAAATCTGTTCAGACATGTTTGGCAATGTATAGCTTGATGAATTCAAGAATTCTGGTGGCTTTCTGTAGAGAAGGTGCTGTTAATAAGCCTGTCTCAAAAATCAGACCATTTCTAATATGTAGCTAGTATTTTACTCTCTCTGTATATAAATGTGAATACATGTTTTTTTTAATCCACCATAATGTTTTCCAGCTTAATTCCAACCTGGATCTGAGGAACCTGGCTAAACTTTCCGGGCAGGATCCAATTGAAAACATGAAGATTAATTTATTTGACAGCCTGTGGTAAATATAGCAAAATATATATTAAAAATTGTTTTTGCATTGGCTTCCAAAGCATTTCAGCGTGATCTTTGAGGTTATATTTTAGTTAGTAATGCTCTTTATTAAACTTCTATTGACAGTAGTGTGGCATTTGCAGATTTGATTAGAGCAGTTTGTTGTTGTGGTTGTTGTTGTTTTTGAATCAGAAAATTAAAAAAAAAGCCACAATTGTTCTCTATCTCACAAAACACTATGGAAGAAAAGTGAAATGTATTTCTTAGACTGTAACAATGTAACATGAAAATGACAAGCAATGTCTTTAAAATGTCTTCAAGGTTGAAAGCATATTAGAGTAATAGCCATTAGCCTGCCTCTATGTGCCTTTACAGGAATTCTGCAATACAGTATTATATTTGATTACTCAACTAAAAACAGTCATCCATTAACCCCCAGAGACACAGACCCCCCCTCAGTATGCCTAAGGCCATGCCACTTAGCGTGTCCCCATTATTTTAAAAGATGCAGAAAGAACACTAGGAAATACAGAAACATCCTAAGGTCACTCTTTGTAATTTCAATAAAAGTTATGGAAAAAAAATATATCTCCTTTGCAGTCAGCAGCAGAGTGACATGAAGCAGGAATCTGGCAAATGTATTCAAGGGCATTCATGGGTTAAGCATTAATAATACTAGAAGCAAGGCTATGGGAAGACAGATAACATTGTGTATTTCCACTTCTCTGTAAATATGAAGGGATTTCACCCCTCCCTATTCAAAAGTTCCAGATGTGTAAATTATTCCAGTATCGCTAATGGTTATTGCTAGTCCTTCTAATCCCTATTTTCACTGCATTTTAACTAATAAGTGTAATGTGTTGTTGGTTTAAAAGGATACATTTAAACTTTTCTTTTGTTTTAATGAATTTATTAAAAATTAAAAAAAATCAGTGCCCTAACACATGTAATACACAGAGATATCGGAGAGACTCAAATACAGATGTAAAAGTTGCTTTAAAAGCTTTAAAATATTCAGTAAACAATGAAGTATATTTCATAACTATCTTTCTAGTGTGAGTTGTTGTTGTTGGTTTCCATTTGTTTGTTTTTCTGATCTTTTCCTATATTTTTTCTTCCTTGTGCTAGAAAAGAGTTTTAAAGAAAGGATTTCCAGGTTAGTGATGGTGTAGTCCATCATCATCACTGCCACCAGCATCATCATGCTGTCAGAGTACTGTCAGGAGCAAGTCCTACTGTAAAAGCCATCTTGGCATCACAAAAGGGGTGACAACAGGGACTACAAAATTCTTTCATTTTAAGAGCCCAGTACTGTTGTTTATTAAAAATACTCAATTAGCATTTGTGCAAATACATATGTAAAATAAAAAATGCTACCCAAGAATCTTTCCTTGTTTCCAATATAGTCAATATAGTCTTTTTTTTCTTTTTTCCACTTTATTTATTAATATTCCATTTTCCTGTCCTGTTAACTTTCCTTGAACTAGGTATTATTCAGTGCAAAAATCACAAGGTCAAGGGTCTCCATCTATTTACATAAATTGCAATTTTGGTTTCATATTGTCACAACAGAGATTAAGTTTGAGAACATAAAAGTACTAGTTCTTCAGATATGATATAAGCTTTGAAAGAAGCACTTTGTGTTAGTTCTAGTCAATAAAAATTTTTGAGAAAAATTGCCAGTATTTTCACATAAAATAAATGTTTCATTAACTCTTCACAACAATAAAGAAATTTAACTTCATGTAACATGTACTATATATTTCAAATTTAATTTGCAGTTGATTATTACTATGACTCATAGTAATAAATCAGCAGTTTTCCCAAAGATCTTATTTTTTTTCTGCCGCTATATTAACAAAAAAAGAAATAAGTTGCAGTAAAGTGAATCTCTAAGGGCATATCCAAACTGAAACAGATACTGCATTGATTTTAAAATAGTTGTTAAAACCTATGGGTATAATTTTAATCATGGTTCCACTTTATCTATATTACAGAAACATTACTAAAATGTTTAATTAATTCTTGATTGTAAAACACTTAGGGATCTTTTGAAAAAAAATGCCATGCAAATCCAAAGCATTATTGTTCACAGAGGTTACATATACAGGTCCTAATATTTTACTTGGTAAAAGCATTAACCACTTTCTTTTTCCTTCGTGAATTTTAGTGGGCCTTTTATTTTATTTTATTTATTTATTTTAATATAGGGTTCAAATTGAAATGAAATGAGCTCTCTTGGGCAAATCAGGGCAGCTGGACATAAAAATCTATATGCATTCTGTCTTTCCACTCAACCATACAATGCAAAGCTTTGCTATCTCCATTAAAAGACTTACTTTGTACCATATCATGCATTTCATAATATTTCCATCTAAATGCAGATTTTTCTGTTCCATGTGTAACAACTAGTCAAGTTTTCCATAAAAATACCAGCAGGAGAGAACATTGAAATTCATTTTGCATATTAAAGAAATCTCTCCAAGATTCCTTTTATTTGCTTTATCAACTCAAGCAATAAGCAAGAAAATTAGAGTTTCGGCAATGATGGAGAAACGTTTATGATTTTATCATACTTGTTTTTTTTCCCCTGTTTAGACAGTTTCCAGAATTGTATGAGTACATAATTTTACAGTGTTCCACTGATAAATGAAATAAGTCTGTTGTATCATTTAAGTCAGGTACAGTAGAAATATACATTGCCAAATGAGAAGTTCACTTTGAGTAACATACACGTTTTTCTTCCCAATATTCACAAAACATTTAATATCTGTCCCACAGGAATTTCTTTCTCTTGAAAGCATTATTGCAAATGTCATAATATTTTCTGGTATAGCTGTCTGGTATGCCTAGCTTAAAAAAAAAAAAAAGGAAAGAAAAGAAAAGAAAAGAAAAGAAAAGAAAAGAAAAGAAAAGAAAAGAAAAGAAAAGAAAAGAAAAGAAAAGAAAAGAAAAGAAAAGAAAAGAAAAGAAAAGAAAAGAAAAGAAAAGAAAAGAAAAGAAAAGAAAAGAAAAGAAAAGAAAAGAAAAGAAAATTGATTAGACAGCAGAGATGTCAGTGCAAATACACTGGTCCAATTCTAAAAGGAGAGGACAATCAAAACTGTCATTGCCAAACTGTATAAATGCTGCTGGAGTCGATTTATACTGTAATAAGTTGTTTATTGGCAATTTTTATATTGCACATTAATCAAAAAAAGGTGAGAGAATGCAGTTCAACTTAAAAAAATAAGAGCAGAGAATGATTATTAGTTCCTCCTATATGTGTGTTTACACAAAACTAATATTGTAATTCTAAAAATATGGAAGTTATTTGAGTTTTACATACTGATTCTCTCGATTATCTGGTATCTCTTGTATAAAAAAATAGTGGTTTAGTAAAGGAATTTTTTTAGGAATTGTACAAAATCTAGAGTATGATAATGAAGAAAAATATCCTACACTTATGTCCATGACCGAATTAAAGATACTCAAAATTTTACTGAAGTAGACAATGCATCTTAGAAAAACTGTAGCAAATAAATAAACAAATAAAAAATTAAACATGATGGTTCCTGCCTATTATTTGCAAAAAGTCTGCAGATCTCTCCTCCATTATTGCAGTTAAGCCAACAGAACAATAGAATCATCTGCAATCACTGCAGAGCCTTGATTCTGCAAGACCTGCAGTCTGAATTTAACTCAGAATTGGACCAAAATGTGAAGTGCTTTTGTTTCCTGGACAAGAGAAACTCGGAGCTTGGAGACAGGCAACCTCAGTCAAGTAAGGCTGGCTTTGCCATCCTTCAGCTTGAAATTTAACAATGAATTCCCCAGACATGAAAGGCATAGAGAAGTATTTTGCTGTTCTTCGGGCACATCAAATGCTGGCAGTTATCAATAAAATCACATAAGTAAACTAAAAAGAAATAACTTTATATTTTCCAGTATTTTGAAGATTTTTCCAAACCTAAATAAATTTGCAGTTCACTAGCTGAGAAGTATTTTTCTCAGTATAATTACATTGGTTTGTATGGTATGTTTTGTCTATGGGAGGATATTATTTACATGCCTTAATCTCGATATTAGTTTGCTGAAAAGAATATCTTATTTAAATGTGCCATGATATTAAAGTAATATGCAATTTTGTGTAATAGAGGAAAAGAACAGTTTCTGGATCAAAGCACATTTGGTTTGCAAAGCTCTCATCTTTTAAATATAGAAATGAATATTAAAATCCTTAGAATGTACAAATATTATAAGATTGCTTTAAAATTAGTCAAAATAATAAACATACTTAAGATTAAAATTATTCTGCTTTTATTCAAGCACAGAAGAGAAGGAGCAAGACTCTGTCTTCATTTCACAGGAGATCTGTGCTGTTGGAATGTTCCTGTGGCACAACAATTATTTGAGATTTAGATGGATCATCAGAATAGTAAATTCAGAAATGTGGGGAAACAGGCAGAACTTCACTGGGGCTCTGAGTTAGTTGAGGCTGGAGCAGTGGGCTTGTAAGGAGAAACTGAGGGCCCAACCTGGAGGAGGTGAACATGGAGAGGGAACCAGGTTCCTCACTGCACTGAAATTGAAAGATTTGTACAAGACACGTGGAGGAGGCCTTTCCTCATGGGGATGACGGCTCCATCTTTGGAGCAGGGGATTCAGCTTATGATGGGATAGCCTTGAGCAGTCCTACCTGGTCTCAACATGGAGCCTGATGCAGGAGGGCTGGGCCAGGGATCCCCTAAGCACGTGACTGATAGTACGAAATGTTCTGGCTGAAATAGAACAGAGCCATTTTCAGTTTATGAACCAAAGGTTCCTAAGGAGTTCATACTGACACGTTATTTCCCTAATTTGTCTCTGAAAATAATATAGGAATTGTCAGCTGTAACAGAAAATATTATAAGAGAAGACTTGAATTGAGGGAGTAAATTGATCACTTGAATTTTAAGGATTGTTGTTTACGTTTGACTCCATTGGCACTGTCAGCATTTTCATAGGACAACCATCTGGCTGCATGACGGTAAGAAATATCGAGTAACAGCAGGGCTCAGTGATGTCTTCTGCATTCCTTTCTGCAGAGAAGGAGTTCCACTTTTTGCTAACAACAGATTAACGGAAAATCTGTTAATCTCACAGGAATAACAGCTCACATTCAATGCACACTGTAGCTGAAACATTTTCCTGATACCAGGACTTCTTCCTCAATAGCCATTTGGGTGAGGTCTGCATTGATTAACTGAGTATTCTGGGGCTATGGAAGGAGGGTGACTCACAGAGAAAATGTCCTGAGAAATCTTAAGATGTCACAATATATCCTGGGAAGGAATGACTTCACTTTATTTCTTCCAATGTATTTAGTTTTAATAGCACAGTATAAGCAATATAAAGAAAAAAGAAGAACAAATATCTTCTATTAATTTTTACTTTCTAAATAGTTAGTTATGTTAAAAATGAATTATTTACTTCACACTGCCTTTTATGTGCATGGCTTTTTTCCCTCCTTACTGTTTTGTATTTGGAAAGAAAAGAAAGATAATACATGATTGTTATTACATATTCTGAAACATACTGTAGTCCATTATTTTCTGTCATTACCACCAATGAATGGTTTCTTCTTCACTTGATTTTTTTTTGCACCTTTTCATGTCAGAAAAAGGCAATGTTTATTCTATATAAAGTATTACAAAACACTATTCTTTCTCTTATGTAAGTTTGGATTTCTTCAGTATATTTAAAAGAGATATTTTAAATAAAGGTAAAGCAATGTAAACACCATCTTCAGTTGTCATATCAATACACATTCTACTTTTTTCTTTAAATTAAGCTTTAGACTGTTCTTTAAACTGACATTTACTAAAGCATTTATTAAGCTTCACTTCCCCATAGGCTTTGCTTAGATAGTTTTGCATGAGAGCCTTATGCAAAACTGTCTCATGTATGGACATACATTCTATACTATCTGATTCTTGTGCTATCACTTCTTTACCTATTATTTACTTGCTATCATATTACATTTTTTAATAAAAATATCTTGTTACATCTGTTATTCATTCCTATATAATTTGGGGCATTTCATCTTGTAATTATAATAGTGATTTGGAATTAAAGATAAGTGATTCTTTTTAATATTTTCAGTAAGGGCAGTTTATTGTACTTCCTTAATCCCTGTGCAACCATTTTATTAACATTTTGATAGCACAACTTATGCACGGGTTGTCAAACAGAATTATTTTTAATTACTAACCATTTTTGTATACTTCTCCCAGGCAATCTCAGGCTGATATTTTGGTTTTCACACACATACACAAAATCATTCAACCATATTTCAATGTTAAATTTTGAAAAACAAACAAACAAACAAGCATGTAGGGAGACAGATTCTCACTTCTTTTTTTTTTTTTTTTAAACTTTGCTTAAAGCAATTTTCATAACAATTTCATTACCATGGTTTAGGACATCTGTATTTTCATTCATCTGTTGTTTGCAAAGAATTTGAATTCATCTGTACGTTTGTTACTTATGATGAGCAAACCGAGAATAAAGAAAATAAAAAGAGTCAATTCAAAGAAGAGTTCAAGCTATTTTTTTAATGGTCTTTGATCAGAATCTCTGATTTTGAAAATTTCTTCTCTGATTTTGCCTTGTTCTAAAGGCAAAGGGCTCACTGGTCTCTGCTAGAAATCACTTGTCATTTGGAATGCTGAGCTACTTGTTCTTATACACTGTATTATATACAGAATTACTGAGCAAAAGCCCTGACCCACCTTTTAACTCACTCCATGCAGGTGATGAACTTCAATCCTGCAATGATAGGATGATTTCTGTGTGGATGCAAGGATAATACAGTGCTAGCAAGGGCTCAATACAGGTCTCAATGGTGAAATAACTGTGAAAATACATGATTTTCTTTTCTTTGTTCTCAACACCATTTTGACCAAAAGTAACATGGCAATCAGAGTCCTCACATCAAAGGAGAGGATGCTCCTTGAGGAGAGAACACCCTGCAGAGAAGGACCTGGGGGTTCTGTCAGATGAAAAACTAAACACGAGCCAGCAGCATGCTCTTGCAGCTTGGAAGGTCAATGGTATCTTGGGCTCCATCGAAGAGGGGTGTTCAGCAGGGACAGGGAGGTGATCGTCCCTCTCTGCTCTGCTCTCGCAAGGTCCCATCTGAAGTAATGCGACCAGGACCCCAATACAGGAAAGATGTGGAGCTGTCAGAGAGGGTCCAGATGACCACAAAGAAGATCAGAGGCTCAAGAAATTGTTCATGGAAACTTTAGCAAATTTGTGAATTTTGTTAATTCCACTTCCTCAAAAATTTTAAAATCCAGATCCACTCTCTTGTGTTTTCTTTCCTTTCTTCTCTCCTGATATTCAATGTGCCCAAGTCTGAGAATTTTCAGTATTTAAAACCAAGAATCTGGATGTTAGAAAATAGTTTATTAATTATTCTTCACTAATTACTTTTTAATAGGTATATTGTGAAAAAATAAACTGAGAAACTGGCTATTAGGTCTTTTTAAAATCACTTTGATGTTAGTTATTCTGAACTCTTTTTATGAAAATATATGAGGGTGTAAACTCCTCAAACGTATTTTAATTGTTGGCTTATTTTGATTCCCTCATTGCATTATCTGCCTTGTATAGGTACCCTGTTCTTCACTGAGGCAGAACTAGACATCATTCACTGTCTGTTACTGGCCAATATTTGACTGCATCTTACTGCCTCTGATGAAGATAGGCATGATGACAGCTGTGTAGTTTCCATACTAAGTTCGTGGTGATTACAGCATTTCTAGGATATGCCTGTAGATGTTAAATATGTTTAAAGGTGGAAATGATATTTAGTCAGCTGATACATATGACATTTCCTGTCATCTTATTAGATTTTTATATGCTCAAATACTAAAACATTTTGATAAATTCATTATGCAGCCTTCACATTTTCTTCAGTAATCTCTCATGATCAACATTTGTGTGAAAAAAGGTCAAAGAACATAAGAAGTGATGTCCCTTCTTTTAGCAACATCAAGAAATCATCAGTTTCATTGAGTTCCACATTCTGGTCTGCATCCAGATTGTATGAGGCTTGAACACTCACTGTAGCCTGGTTATTTCTTGCCCTCAGTAATCTGTCATTGCCATAAGAATCACAGTAAATATCAGGAATGTGGTACACTCTGCTCTGGAGCTGCAGTTACTGAATCTAAAGGATCAGTGGAAGTGAATGAAGCTGATTTCTGATTTCTTTCTTTTCATTAGCCATAGATGGAAATGCATGGTGGAAAATTTCCCTGTGTCTGTCAATATGAAGAGAATTTATGGAAAACCAGGAGAGCTTTACTTTAGGACAGTTTGAGGATGAGGTGAAATGATAATCTGTCCAGTAGTTAGCTGGTCAGTATACAGAAAATACTACCTTCATTTGTGGACTATGTCAACTGTAGATATATTACCAGGCAAAACAGAGGTTCAGTTTTGTAAGACAAGATCTATGGAGGGAAGTTTTTAGGTCTGAGTCTTCTCTTCAGGCTATCATGGGAATGGCAGAATGTAAAAAAGTTCTACTTAAATTTTCGAAGCAACAATTACTGATTTTTGCACAAGTTCCATTGTTATAGAAATTTTGGCAGATACTGAGAAAATTTAATAATTCACTTTAAATTTAATTCTGGAATTTTGCTCAAAGAACCAATTAACATCATCCTTCTTAAAAGGTAAGGTTTCCTTCCCAAGAAAAAAAGACAAAAAAGAAGAAAAAAGTAAACAGAACAGCTGAGAACAGATTGTCAGTAGGCCATGTATAAGTAAAAGGACAATATAACTATTTGCAAAACACAGCTGCTGATTGTACGTGTTGTGTTCCATACCCCACACCATGACTTCTTCCATTCTTGTTTGAATTGTTCATTAATTCTTGGTCAGTATGAGATTATGATGCCCCTAAGTCAAAGAACATTCTGCAAAACACTTGAAATAAAATATATGTTAGCTAAAAAGTGTTGTGAAATATAGAAAGTGTCTCTCTTGGAATGAGAGAATGCCTAATTTGATGATGTTTTTATTTTCCTTGTAGATACTGGGAATTAGTAAGACACTGCTTCACATACTTAAGTGTAAATTTTAGACACATGGCATTTAGATGGAAATGGACAAACACATCTGGACACCCAAGTTCTCTTTAGAGTGCAGAGCGACAGCTGGGTGTCAGAAAATGTGATTCACAGCTATAGATGTGTGGAGAGAGACAGCGGTGCACATGGAATTTACTTGGAAAGTCAACACGAACATGCAGAGGTCTAACACTGAACATTTCTATGAGGATTGGTGTTGTGTTAAGGCTCTTGAAAACTGTTGGATGATAAATATTTAATCCAAAGAACACTTGAAGTCATCTCATTCTCCTATGAAGCTGTAATCTACCTTTACTCAGCTCTGAGAACTGTCATGCATTTTATGTGTTTTTCTGAGACTATTCTTAAATGAATAGCAGAAATTACACATGGTTCTCTGGAAACAACTTGGAAAATTAACTAACATTCAGATCATTTTAACCCCTTATCTGTGTTCTGATAATCTAAAATGTGTCCTCACATACATTTATCCCACCCCCATTATTTCATTGGATTTTTTTTCAAATTGTATTGCTTTAAAACCCCTGCCCAAACTGATACAAGATGTGCTCAGTTGATAATCAAGAATTTATGATGTAGTCATGTTCAATACCATGGCAAAACTTAATCTGAAAACTTAAAAGAAATACATGCACAATTGTATTTTACTTCAAGCCACATGCATTCACTGTTGAGCTACAAATTCTACAAATGGTAGAAAAATATCTTACAAAAAATCTTTTCAACTAATGATTTTTTCCAATACTAATTTTTGGCTAACCAAGGTTCTTGGGTTTCTGTTGTACTTTGTAATGTACTGTACAGGCTAAAAATGTATGAATTTAAAAATAAGCACACAAATTCTAAAGTTAATGCCTTAAAATGCATCTGAACCTTCTTCTTTCCTTTTTTTTTTTTTTCTTTTTATCTGGAAATCTTATAAAAATGCCTAATTTCCATCACAAAAGTAGAGACTGAAGATATTTAAATAACAATACTACCATTTAGACATTGTCTGAGTGAAAAGAATTTTCAAGCTTTTGAGGTTTATCTTTCACTAGTCAAAATGTAGCTTCTGGCATATTGCATGCACATTGCCAGATTAAATGATAATGTTCTTTCATGTAAGTGTGATTTAGGAGAGAACAATTAAAGCTTTGGAATTAGATTCCCACTCCTCCTAGTGTCCTTTTATGACAGTTTAATGGCCAGTAAAATGGGCTAAAACAGAAATCACCCAATCTTAGAGATGAAGAAATTTAATCTTCACAACTTCTTGTTCATCAGTCCTGGAGAATTTGCCTGAAGGTCTCCAGGTTATTTGTTTTGCTACCAGAATTATGCTTCTAGTGGCTCTGGACACTGGGGACAGAAAATGACAATGATATCTGCAGTGAGTTGGAGAAGCAATACCTTCTCTGGAATTTTCACACTTCAGAATCAGATGGATTTGTGTTGTTTTGTTGTGGTTTTTTTTTTTTTAGCTAATCAGTGTCTTTTGTCTTTTTCCATTCATTCAGCAACAAGCACTGCAGTCAAGAGCAGCAGATAGAGCTCAGATTTAGATACACAAACTGAAATGAGATGGCTCTTGTCTCCTAGATGAGACAGAAATGAACACAGTAGGATCCTGTCGGGTTCCAGACTTCTGAAAACTTAGGCTCTGCTTGGCAAACCAGCTGCCACCTGCCCTAGCCAAGGCACAAGTGACTAATCCAGGTACAAAAACCAAGCAGAAACTATAGCAAGAAGGCTAAGCTTCTCCCTTCATGACATGGCTATTTTTGTACTTTCACATGAGCACCAAGGATGTGTTCCAGGAGTTCAGGGGAACTTTGGGCAACAAGAGGTAGAAAGTAGTGAAGGAAAAGATAGGGCAAGTTCCAAAACCTCACTCAAAGATCTGTGCCTGAATTTTGTTCATTGAAAATCCAAGAATTGGTTGTTTACTGTGTAGCATGGGCTGCAACAGTACTCCAATTAGTTCTCATTTCATGACAGCATCTATTGGATAAGATCCACTGTGGAGACTACACTGAGAAATGTTAAGCCTTCCACCTAAAGCTAAACTATCCATAGTTTAGTTTGTCAGTAGGGGGCATTCAATTGACAACTACATACGTTAGATTTTGGTTTTGCCATGGGATGTTCAGCAACTAAGATAAGGAAGTCAAATGACTACATTTGACATGTGACAAACAAAAAAATTCTCCTCGTACTGTTCTGCATTACATTTAAATCTGAGGGCAAAGGATTTTCTCAGGAGGAACAAAGTTATGCTCCTCTTGCTTAGAGGTGAAAGGGAAAGCAGAAATTTCCTTAACAGAAGAGGAGCGATAAACTCTGGATGACCAAGTTTTAAGTTCTTTGCACTGGATTCAACATTTATTTCACTTGCTTAACAAATAATCAGTAGTCAGCTTGACAACTTGAGCCTGTTCCAGTTGGTGCAGATGGGTTTTACCTTATAAATTATCTTAAGGAATTAATTATATAAAAACCCAGAGAGTATATAGCAATGTTAAAACAAGAAGATGAAGAAATGGAACTCCATTATTTTTCGTAACTTACAAAATAAAATATTTAGCACCTTTTAATATAGCAAATCCAAAGGAAATTTAATATATTTGCTTTCTTGTTTTGTTTTCTTTACATTGTTTATGAACAGAAGTACACAGGAATCAGGCTTAAATAAGTGATATGAAATCCTGTAATTTCATAGGTAGCCAATTTAATCTAGTTAGAGAATCATAACTTGTGGTGAACTCATACCATACGAGAAAGAATTTTGCAATTTTTTATATCTGTATGGATCTAGCTATGTTAATCTTTAAAAGTAAGAAAAAGCAATTGCTTTTGTGATACTGCTAGGAATGGCTTCTTTTCAAATAACAAATGGCATTTTGCTAATGTGAAGCAAAGGAATTGCATTTTGCAGTGCTTAAAATGAAAATACTTATTAAACCAAATGAAAATGCCTTCCTAAATTGGTTGATGGAAAAGTTGTTTTTGTAGAGAAATAAAAGTTGCATTAGAAACAACACAGATATAAAATGCATGAAATTTGAATTTTCTCTTTTTTAGAAAAACAGACACTCTTTTCTGCCGTATACTAATTTTTAGAGCTTATATTTGTTCAAAAAGACGTGTGTATAAATGTGCTTGTGGTACGTCTTTTAAAAAGCCCAAGTTAAATGTTGTGTTACATATCCTCCAGTGAATTAAAATAATGCTGTTGTCTTTATAAGACAATATATGATGAATGATCATCAAGGACTTGTCTTTAGGCTTGATGCAAACAATAACATGATTTTATAACTGCCTGGTTAAACCTAAATGAGGCGTGTTACAACTGCAATTTTAAGAAATATATGTTTCTGATTGGTTGTCTCTGATTTAAATGTAGAAAAATATCTCCTTGTGTGTCAGCTTCTCAGAATTACCTTAGATTCTTCATGATCAACTTTGGAAACCATACTCTTTTCTTCCTCAATCAGATTTCCATGTAATTATTTAACAAGAAGATATACTTCTCTTCATCTATTTGAGATTTAAATTGATATTTTGAAATTCTATATCGCATCCTACAATAATAATTTCTACTTAATGGTAGCATGCTCTATCTACTTTTTTTTTAGGTCTACCTGCAGATTGTGAATTTCTACAGATAAGAGAATGAGCAACAAAATTAATTATTAATATATATACCTTTGCAGCCTGGAATTCAAAACTTGCAAATATTTATAGAGGATAATGGAAACTGTGGTTAATTTGTGTCACATATTGTGATGGATAAAATTTTTATATGTGGTGGAAACATGTTATGCTATACATGTATTTTTTCTATGTAATTATCATTCTACTTTATAAAAATAGACATTATCTGTTCCAAGAGACAGTTCATATATCACCTCTGAGATGGTTTTCCTGTTTGTCATACACTATTTTAACATGCACATTTTTGAAGAATTATTAACTAATGCTTATTTCATAACTCTAATTTTCACATCTTGACTAACTTGTTTCGGTTTTGTCACTTGGTTAATTGATTTTTATTTTGTTTTGTCTTTGTTACTAATATTTTTTTTTCTAGGAATCATCCAGGACTATCCAGGAACATTATTTATTGGGATTATTTTCCTACTGAATATTTCATTAAATTTTAAATAAAATAATAATTAAAAAAAAAGCTGAGAAAACAAATTTTCTGATTTTTCATATTTTTCTTAAATTTAAATAAAAATAATCTAAAACCTCAACAGGCTACACTTAATAGGCTTTTCTAGACTTAGCATCGGCATGTATATTTTTGGAACGTGTCAAAGGTTAATGGGCTGGTAGTGCATTGAGGGACTTTGTGTGTGTTGTCTATATGGTTGTAGTTTGGGCTTTGACTTAATGAACACTTGACTTCCTTTGCTAAAAAAAAATATGTGGAACATAATTCACCAATCGTGTGTTAAAATAGCAATATCATCTTTTTTTTTTTTTTTAATATATAAACAAAAAATTTAAAAGCACTGATTAATCAGTATGGGCATTTATTTGACATTTGAATACATATGTTGACTGTTCATATATAAATTAAGTTGTGCACTCCAGATACACTCATACTGTGCATAGATTTGAAACACCTTTACTTTTTCAGGTATAAGTTGTTGTATCTGAGGTTCAAAAACTATTAAAAAATGTTTCCTATGTCCACAAGCCTATATTTACCAGAAATGAGTTCTTACCTTTCTATGTATAAATGTATAAGAACTCAACTGAAATGACACACCTAAGAAAAGAGTTTTATCTTGGCTATTCTTTTATTAGTATTCGGAAGATCAGTTTGGGTATGACAAAATTATTGCTCCTCAATCTTTTTATACATGTGTATGACCCTTTTTATTCTTTCTATTCTGAAGCTACTGTGAGCTGCTGAAGAAAGAATACCACCTGGGTCTTTATTTGATGCATCCGTTCTTACTTTTTCCTCTGTAGTGCCAGTGAAGATATGATTGTAACATGTTCAGAAGTACCTGCAGTATCTTCAAATGAAGTACAGAGGAAAAAAGCAGCAACGCAATCCCAGGTCAAGGACTGCAAGTGTTATTTGTTTCAGAATGTTGTCCTATATCAAAGGTGCTGAGCAGTGACTGATGGATATTGCCTATATTATGGAGCCACTGCGTCCCATTTCCTAAGTCAATGCATCTGCACTGCCAAAAGTGGGGTCACCACAGGTCCCTGCTAGACATGATTCAGAGTTGGTGCTCATGGAGGCAGTGTGGAATATGTATTACTTTTCAAGATAATGAGGCAAATAATTTTCTCTTGGTTTTCCTTTCTTGAACTTCAATATGGGCCACAGGTGCCAAATTGGTCCAAACTCTTTTGTCCCTTATTCCTAGATGACATATTACCCTTAAGAATGTATTTGGCTTGAAAAGCAAAAGCAGTTCTATTACCTTGATGAGAATCAGAAAAAAAACAATCAAACACCGAAACAAATCATAAAGAAGCGAGGAAGTTGGTAGTTTCTGCAGCAAAAGCAGACAAAGTTGTTCCTAGTCTTTAACTTCTGGTTCCATCTTCTTATTCCTGGTCTTATGCCACAATATTTCAACTTCTTTGTCATGAAAAATATGTAGCTCTGTGAACCAAAACATACGTAGATGAAAAGAGAACAAAACTGAGTTAAAGTCTCTTAAAGCTATTTCTCAGGTGTTTTTCATTTTACCTCCATTTACCAGAAAAAGGTGAATAGCCTGACCCAAACAATCTCTGACTTTCACTTTTGAAGCATTTTTTTCATTCTTTTACTGCAGTACCTCCGAATAGCACATTAAATAAGTCTCTGGACATTTGTAAAATTGTAGTCTATACAGATACTTTCCATTTGACAAAAGCAGCTTTAAATTATCTGATCATATTCACCTTTTGAAAGCTGAGTCTTAAAAACAGAAGGATTTACAATGCATTCTGTTGCTACTTCTTTGTCCCATCATTAAAAATGAAGTTATAAATCAAGCAGCGCGTGGATTTCCCTTTTGACACATTTATCCTCTACAAGTATTTTCAGCGTGGGCAGAAACTGTTGCACTTCAAATCTATTATCAACCTTCTTTCAGTAGAGTTGCAATTTAGCTCTGTACAAAACTATACTACATTAAATGTTTATTTCTTACAGCATTTTGTTACCATAAGGATGTATATCAGTTGATAGTGAGATTTTTTTTTTTTAAGGTTATTGTTTTTTTAAGTTAAAGATGATGTTGGTACAGTCTTTGAAGAAAAAAATTGCAATATTCCCTGTATCAACACAATATTATTTTTATATAAGCTTTGTTTATTTCACTCCAAATATTTCTGAGAATGGAAAAGTCATCACTAACAATCTTAAACCTGCAAACACACTTGAAATTAGGAGACGTGAGTTTCCATTCTCTGTATGGAAACAGATCACTGAACTGCATTGCTTCTTCTGAAAAAAAGACAAAACAATAGGGTTTCTTTCTTGCAGAGGGATCAAGTAATATCTACCTGTGTCCAGTGTGGATGCTTTGGTGCTGCAGGGGATCTCAAATGCTTCTAGAAAATGTGTGTTTAGGCAATTGAATTTCAGATTTGTTTTCCTGAAGACTGTAATATCTGGAAAGTTAAAGAGAGGGGAATACTCTATTCTTGTTTAGCCACTAGATTTCTAATGACAATAAATAGCATACTCTAAAAAGAAAAATGAAACATTTTTAAAATGTACTCAAAACTATGTTGCTGGAATTTTACTGGCATATTTTCACGAAATTATGTCAGTTATACACTGTATATGTTTTATCATGAACGTGCCTCTATCTTCTCATTCCCCTCTCAAAAGGATAACAAAGAACAGTTGTATGATGTGATAAGTACATCTGCCCAAAAATTAAGAATCAGTGCCAGATGCAGCTACATAAGCCACTTCTTTTTAATGTTCCTGATTAACAATATGAATAATGATACCATTTCTGGAAGAGAAAGAACATAGGCAAACAGGATATAGAGTTTATATTGGTCACAGTAGCACTGGAGGTTTATTCTATAACAACAACAACAAAAGGTGTAAATTAACAGCACACACACATTGATTTGTACTTCAGTAGAAAATACGTGCTTATTTTAGTTGCAATCTTTCTGTATGTCAAATGATTTCTTTGCATGCCAGTGCGTAATTTGCCTTTTTGTCTGATAAGAATTCTCCTTTTACATTTAACTCCAGCCTTACATAACATGTCTGGAAGTAAGTAACTTCAGTGAGAGGTAATTCCCCCAAGAAACACATTTCCTACTTCACACACTTATTTTATGCTAAAATAAACAAATAAATACACATCTCCATACCTATCCCTCCTTACTGACTGTAAGGAAGAGAAAGAGATCTAAGACAAAATGTCTGATGAGTGTATTAAACATACTGTGACTCTCAGTGATTTGCTACTCCACGTACAGCACATTTAGCTGCCATAAACCACATCAGACCTCGATCTATCTTTCTCCTACTGACTGGAAATGTAAATATTATTAATATTATTATCACAATTATTGTGATTATTATTTTATCATTTTTAATAGGCTGAGTATCAATGTCTCATAAAAGAATCGGAAATTAACTTGATAGAATAATTCTTGATCAAAAATATCTAAAACATAACCAATTTTTCTTTTTGCTGAGCAAGTCACAACAAGATTGTTGCAGCTGTCTTTCTTTGATAAAGTAAATGCATTTACAAAAAAAAAATTATCTAACGCTATTTTATAGAATTTGTTCCTAGTGAGCAGCTTGATATTAAACACTTTAATTAGTTTGTATTAATAATATTTGTCAATAATTATATTTATGTACCAGACAAGCAATAAAAAGTCAAAATTCAGAAAATATATTAAAAACTGCTATTCAAAAAGGAGGCATTCAATTTTTTATAGGTTTGACCCTTTTCGAGAACACAAAGCTAACTTGTAGGCATGTATTCTTCAAATGTCTAGAAGGGTGGGAAATTCATCATTATTGAACATAGCATTAAACATAGAACCTGAAGATAAGTATTTGTTTCCCTTCACTGAATTAAACAAAAATTACCTTTCAACAGTTCAGTAAGTCTTCAAATGCTACAAGAGCCAATGACTTTTCATTATTTGATTGATTTAGTCAAAGTGTTTCTCAAAGGAAAAAAAAAAAGAAACTGATGTTTTAGTGAACTGAAGCACATAGATCTATGTGCAATAAAAAACAGATCATATCACTCACTATTGTGTCTTTGTTGTAGAATGCAATGCAGTATAGCTACATTCTAGCAAAAAAAAAAAAAAAATTAAAAATTAAAAAGCATTTAAATCTATTAAGTTAGCTTTTGCACATACACAATTCTGCATCTGTGGACAGAACAAATTTTATGTGGCCATAGCAACGTGTGTAAAATCTTATTCTTGAAAGCACAAAAGATGAGAAAATATACCATATAGAAAAGTTTACCGTTTAGTTGGGTTATGGTTCTTCAAAAAAATGTGGGTGGTTTGTAGGAAGAAAGGTTATTGCTTGCCTTCTGCTGGCTAATGAATTATTGAGCAAGGGGGGAACTGAGATGGAAAATCAGAATGGTATTTATGTAAAAGCAGTTTTCTGGAAAACTGAAGGATGAAACAGGAAGAAAAACGACAGTGATACAAAGCTGTGAAGGCATAATATACTAAAGATATTTGAAAAATGCAAGTCAGACTTCAGAGATGACAAAAAGAGCTAGATTTGCCCTAATACTTAGAAGGGATTCTCTCAGGTGTATTGGAGTCTAGAATTAATGTAAAGAGAACAAACCTGGTAGACACAATGCTGCAGGCAAAGAGGAGTGGAAAAATGTTATTTCTTTATACATCTTTTGTCTCATTTTTTCCTCTATTCTAAAAAAAAAAAAAAAAATTACCTAAGACAGAGTTGAAAGTTTTAGCAGTCCTGAAGACTTAGCAACACACGAGAACTATAATATTCATGAATTTCATATTAGTCAATGAAATTGCATATTTGTACATGTCTCCGTACACAGACACATCCATAATTGTTAAAGATTAATAAATAAAATAATGTGAACAAATGAACTTATCTCTGAATGAAAGAGCTGGTTTATGTTTGGTTTCATTTTCCGATATTTTCCACATATTTTCCATATTTATGATATATTCAAAATAAAATATTTCTGTAATCCTAATACTACAGTTATTGAGTAGCTCATAATGTTAGTGCTTGGAGTTAAAAGAATAAATGGAGATTTATGTATAAATGGAAATACCAGTTTATGATCTACCTCAATCAGTGAGTTTCCCTTGTGTATCAATACAGAAACCCCAAAATCAGGAGGTTTTAAAATTTCCTGAGATATAAAGAGTTTTCCAGAAATTTCATTCAAAGGATGTAGGGGTTTGAAAGTAAATGCTCACACTGAAGGCATAAAAACTCAGATATTTTGATATTTCTCAGAACTACTCTAATATAAAAACTTAGAAGCCTTACTGAAATAGAAAATCTTCATTTTCTATGTGGTTTTTTTTTTCTATTTGTTTCTTTGTTATTTGTATTTCTCTATCTTTTTTACAAAAGTAAATATAAAAGCAACTTTTTTTACACTTTTCATATGAATAAATATGGCATACATAGCTATAGTGTTTGGAAGGAAGATGGTTTTGTTGAGTGACTGGTTTGTAGATTTTAAAATTTTGTCAAAATTACAGTTAGAAATATACAGTCTGATTTTTAAATATCTTTAAATAAATTTAAACAAAGATAACCGGTAATTGAAGATAAAATTAGAGACATTTATTCAGTTCTGAATTTGCTTTACCAGACAACTAAGCAAACAACACATAATATTGAGGAATAACAATCAAGCCTTGAAGAAGGGTCATTCAATGAGGGAAGGTAAAGTATGGCTTTCTATCTGATATGTTTTATGGGGTTTTATTTGATTTTTCTTCTTAAATACTTTTATGGATATTTCACTGGAAGAATTACTGAGTAGTGTAATCTTTCAGGTAGCCAACTTCAGTGGTTTAAGGCTTTTTCTTTTTTGTCTTTTTAAATATTTTGATGACGTTTATGCAAGAAAAGAAGCATGAGTTTACTGTCACGGGGCTTACTTCTCTGCGAAGTACTTCTCTTCGTAGCTTCAGACTTCAGGACAGCATCTACAGCAAGTTAAACAGGCAATTTGGAAAAATACATGTTCTTGCTATTCCTTGGGAAAATCTGTCTTGATGCACTAGTTAGATATTATTTTGTCTTTTTCTCTGCTCGCTGTTGCATTGCCAATTTTCTTAAGATGTGGGAAGGCTGACACCTGAAATATACATACAGTGCTCATTAAAAATCCAGTTTGCATAACCAAATGACACAGTAAAGGATATTTCTTTACATATAGGAAATGAATTTGCAGTATCAAAAATGGCATTCACCAATTCACTGCAAAATGCAGAACTATATAAGATATAAAGCAAATAAATAACGGCATTAGTTCAAGGTGGTGTCTTTAACTAGGGTAGGAAATGTGGAATAATTTGTCTCTGCCTGTTCTTCCTCTGTTATCATCCTTGTAGGGGCCATATCTATCCTTTACACTTCTTCTTAATTCCTTTGTGTTTTCACTATATGTAGAAAGATTAAGATGTGCTGAATATATTTTTCTTTCTTATGTCCTAAAGCCAGATCTACTCTGCACATAAGTTTGCATACATATATTGACCAACAATGTGCCTTTTCTTACTTGTACTTATAAACATAGTGCCCTTTCATACTTGAATTTTCAAGCCTGCTGTTGTCATTGTTTAATACAAAGTATATAAATATATTTTGTTAGAGTGGGCAAAGGAGGGGAACAGGGATTCAGACTACAGCTTTTGAGCTATCTTTTGGCTTCCTCTCTCGGTGCCTTTTAACTTCTTTGATTCGTATGTCCTTTGCTACACTATGAGCCTACTCTACTCAGGGAGGGATAAGAGCTTTCCTCATGAATCTTCATAGCTTGACAACTAAAAATATCTTCTTGACGTGCAAGTCATGGATTGAAATTTGGTCAAAATATGAAGAGCTTAGGCAGTTCCCTGCATTTCTTTATATGAACATGTTAATGATAGACACAGAAATGATGGATATTGTTTCTTCTTGAATAATTTTTGAGAAAAATTAACCATTACGTTATGCTTTTGGTTCTTCATGTGGTCATCAGATCACGTCCTGGAAGGTCTTATGGAGTAAAATGTCATATTAATACTTCAGTTCTGTGAAGGTGAATCCCTGAAGATAATCTCCTTAACTTTCACATATGTCATCTCTGATGTAATCAAAAATATATATATATATATCATGAGTTGTTATCTTGTTTACATGAATTTAACTTTGTTTATATTCTATTTTGGGCAATATTTATATACCTTCAGTTATGCTGTTGTACAGTAATATATAACATTGGCTAATGAGTCTTGTTTAGTTGTGCCTGAAGATAGGACATAACTAAGTACATGCCTTAAGAAAAGAAAAGCAAAAAAGCTACCAAAAAAAAAAAAAAAAAAAAAAAAAAGAGTTACCACTTCTTAAGAATAAGAGACACAATAAGAAAGAGAAAGAAAGATAGTATTTTCTGTTTTGGAAGTCAATGAGTATATCTTTTGTAGGGAACATTCAGTTTATTTTGTAACAAAAAGATGTATTGTCTGTCTTCTGAAATAACTCCGCTTATTTAGCTTTTTACATTTTACATTATTTGATCTGATAATAGCATTTTTTATGTCATAGAAAAAATATTAAATGCTAACACGATATTGGTATGCTATAGCATTTTTATTTTCATATTAGCTATTAAATGAAAGTGTGCAAAACTTATGAAAATAATAAAAAAATACAATAAGGAATTTAGTAGTGAGGATGAACAACTAACTACAAATAGTATGTATTAGACTTACTACTAGCAGTAGATAATGATTCACCTGCATATTACAAAATCATTCTGGTTCTGAAAATAAAATTTTATCTTTTAAACACTGGTTAATATTATCAGCTCTGAGTCTTCCAGGTCTATTAATTTTCAGATTTAAATTAAATGCTTTTTGCCAGCTTTTGTTACTACCCAATTAATTTTCAAATCCAATTAAGATAAAAATCATCCATAATAATATCATTCTTGTTATTAAACCTATAATTTTGCTGATTTCATTTACCATTTTTGACCTATCATTAATAACTCCTTAGAGTTGAGCATGCACTCTAGGGCTGGTTTCTGTGAACTGTTGATGCATTTGGAAAACCATGTCCTCTTGAATAGGATATTAGTTTTTCTAAAGGCAGAGATAAGTGAGTTAAAATGAATAATTCATTTGACATGTGTAACCTATTTTTAGGCTATCATGATATTGCCAAGTTCATAGATCATAGTTTATTAAAAATACTAATTGTGTACAAGATAATTCATTTTGCATTTTGATTTCTACAGAAAGGGATAGAGGTAAATGTGATGATGTTTATGGGTTTGTCCAGTAACTTTATTTATTGGGAGTCTGCACAAGAATATTCGCTGTTAATATTTCATTACCCAGTGTTGAAAACATTTTTCTAAGTATTAAATGTTCATAATGCTTTCATTCCATTCCCAATGGAAACAATGTCGTTCAGATATATTTATTTGCTGGAAGCCTGCTTTCTGTAAATCATTGCCTGTAAGACTTCAAATGCTTGGAACCAACTAGTAGAAGTTGAGTTGTAACCACGAATAGAACAGAACATAAACATTTTGTATTCTTTGTCCAAATGTAACTAACTAAGCTACTGCTCCACATCTATTCTAGTTCCACAGACTTTGTTCTAGTTAAGAACTCAATGCTCATAGTGCTTAAATTCCCATTCATGGGTACTCTTAGCAGTCTAACAATCTTCTCAATTAAGATTAGACTCTCATATTTATGCCTGATAAATGAAATTAAACAACATGAAGTGAATAACTTACATGATCACTTGTTGTCAACACAGTTCACATAAATACAGATGAAAATCTGCATTTCATAAAATGAAATGTGTTGTTTTCAAAGGTTTGAAAGTCAGAAAACAGATAATATGTCATGTCTTTCCACAACCTATTTTGCTTTCCAAATTCTGAGTATTAGATACCTTCCTTACTTTAATTGGCATGTCTCATTTGACTATGGCCGAATAGTCAGTGTTACTTAGTTATGTCTAAAGGTAGAATATAACAAAATACTTGCATTTAAGAAAAGAAAATCTATTAAAAAATCTACAAATCATGAAGAATAACCATCAACACATCTGCATAACATTTTTCTCATAAATAGCAATAACATAAATTTATTTAAGAACTGAATTTACAATATATAAATCTACATCATTTTTCAAGCCTGATTCCAGAAACAGTTTAGAGAATTTTGTACCATCCTGATTACAAGCAGTACATGATATACTGATATGTCTTTCATAAATGCTTATTCTTGACCAAGATACTGATATCTAACAAAGATTTTTAAATAAAAAGATACAAAATCAAATTAAGACTATGGGTAAATATCAGACTTGAAGTATGTTGAAAAATATAAAAGGTACATAAAGAAACTGAGTCATCATGACAGACTGTTTATTTTCCTGTTTATTTAAAATTGTTTTTTCCACCTGGAATAGCCTTTTCTACTCTAAAACTGCACTCACTGAATCGTAGGATTTTCACCTTATCCTATTAGATGAAAAAGTTAGTAGCTTCCTTACTGGATCTATCTTGACTATGATCCATCTCTTCATTAAACTTAAAAATGTACAGCTGGAGAGAATTAAGCCTTAAGAAGGACTGAAGACGGCTCATCATTCAAATGAATGAATGTTCAGCATTTGGAAGCAGTAAGAAGGACTGAATGAAACGAATGAGTCATCGGTTTTGGAGCTGACACAGAATTTAGAATTCTTTATTGCGGGTATAGATCATAAGTCAGTTGAAAGGAGAAACATAAACATTTGGGGAAAATATGGCATTTTATTTAAAGCTTCTTATTAACCAAGCATAGATCACTTTTTTGTTGTTGTTCTATATGATACGTTACCTGTTCAAAAAAAAAAAAAAAAATTGTAGTTAAAAACTTATTTAAAAGCTATATGTGTTATTTTTTTTTAAAAAAAAATGTGTTTTAAACTGTAGATTTGTGGGGTTTTTAATAGAAATATGTTTCAGTTTGGATTGTTTAGCTTTACTATTAAGAAAAGTAGACGTGTTTCCAGTGATTCTTTACTGATTTGCTTTGTTCCTTATGAAACTTCTGGGTTTAACTCTATAGTAAACAAACCATATGTGTAAGATTTGCAAAACTAAAACCTTTAATGTCAGAGAGGTGAAATGAAATAACAAAACCTTGTCTGTGAGGTTCCTGCCACAGCTACAAGATAAGTCTTCAGTTTGTAAGATGATGCAATCTTTTCTGTTAAAATATTTGTTACCAATACCTGATTGAAAAATAAGAGAATTTTAAAGAACAATCAGAAAACAGGCTTTATTTTTTAATTTCTAAGCAGTTTCCTTTTCAGTGATAGTTCTTTTAGCTGTCCCCAAGTACTAAGTAATGGACTAATGTTAAGAAATTTAAGAAGCTTGTAATTTCTTCAGGTACTGTTTCTTCATATAAAGGTTATTTGAAATACAAAAATAATTGTCAAAACTGCTGGACTAGAGTGAAGCAACACAAGCCCATCAAATGAAAAACAGAACAGCACTTTTTTGAAAAGATAAGTGATGGCACTATTGAAATGCTGGCAATATTTATATAGTCAGACATAGACTGGTTTATTTGATGGAAACTTGAATGAAAATATTTCTTCAGCAAACAGTAGATGAAGTCCCAGAGTCACAAGTTGGAGGCAAAAAAAAAAAAAAACCTAGCGCTATAATTTTCATCATGACTTTCTGGATCACAGCCTATTCCAAGTGAGCCTTTCAAGAAAACTGCTAAAGATTCCCAATAAAAAGTTGAGATTTACCTGACTGGTTTCAGATATTTTTGTCTAAAACTGTATCAGAGTTGTTGCTCTTCCTGTACTCAGTTTGCAGCCTGTCTTCCAGGTACACTTTCTCATTAGTTACATGATGCATTCTCTCCCTTCTATTCTGGTGTATTTTAGTTACTGCTATTTACCACCCATATTTTCAAGAATAATAAATGTTTGTAAGTAGGAGCCATAAAATGCAAGTCTTCTGTTCTGGAAAGTCTTCATTTGCAAGCTTTAACTAGAAGTATGTGAGTTGAAATAGAATATAGTATTTAAGGAACTTCTAGAACTGCTTTGTTAAGAAAATGGAGCTAAAGATGTTATGCCAGTGTGAATTTTTTAGTTTATGAACTTCTATAGTAGAAATGTAAGAGGAATTTCTTGAACGATTTGAAGGAATTATAAGGATCTAATACTTACCAAGCCCTTCTCCAAAACAATAACAAAAAATTACTTCTGGAATCTGTTTTCTTGATAACCAAAACTGATTAAACAATGTATTAAGATGTTAGAGAAAGGAATATATAACTTCAGCAGTCATAATAATATTAAGAAGCAATAAATGTAATATGTTGTTATTGCTGAACTTTATCTTTGTATACTTATTGCTAGAAACGTGGCTATAGGACTACCAAAAACTGATGCTCACTTGTGTGACATCACTCTAAAAATTCCATTGATGATAAATAAAGATAGTAGTAGTAGGTGGAGTTCATGCAAACCAAACAAAAATTATTTCACAGGAATAGGACAGAAAGAAAAAGTAGATTAGAGTCAGAACTGTTCAAATTCTAACTTGATAGAAAGTTAATTTTCCTGAAAGAAAATTAATTTCAGGGTTTTTTTTAATATGAAACAAGTATTTTTCATAAGAAATGATTTAGATTTTTAAATGCAAATGCATTTGCTGCTCATCAGGTCTCTTCACTGTACATACTAGTAAAATGTATGCATCCTCTTTATGCAATTGCATATAGTCACTTTTGTAAGTACATTAATTAATTTTCACGTTGCATATATTTGAAATTGCTCTGTATTTCCATTAACAATTACGTGAATTGAACTAGTGAAGCAATTCTCACATTTTTCCTACAGAAAAAAAAGTGTGATAATGATCCCAAATTTATGTAGGTTTCCAATTCCAATGCATTTTATGGACTGATAATTTCAAGACCTGTATTGAGCTTGAATTCAGTTACATCAGCATTTTACCCTTAATTTATTATTATATCTTACATTTTCAGATTAATTACAAAATTTCACAATAAGAATGCAATATAACAGTTTGTATGAGAAACAGAAATCAAACCAACAGTTATTAAAGTGAGGGAAGGGATACAGGCATAATGAATGTCCCTAATCCCGAAATTTGACCAAGCTAAAAAGGATTAAAAATCTTCCTTGACCAGAGGTACCATGGTAACTTTAGCAAGGAGGCACATCTGACAAACAGGCATAATGAAGCCAAATAATACAATTCTTTATCAACTCTCAAAACTGAAGTGTGTGGCTAGAAGAGTTATAAGAAGCGATATTTCACTGTGCAGCAGTAGAATGACTCGAATTATGAGGCCAAAGATAAATCACGCTCACATTCTTATTTAAACAGCCATGACTGGAAGGGAGATATAGTTTCTTCCCTCTATGAAAAGAGCAGGCTGATACAAGAAGTAAAACTCTTGTGCTCTGGGAATTCTTAAACTTAAACAATGATTTTTCTAATGAGGGGAACACGCTTTAATTATGAAAGAAGAATTTTCTGGGCGGGTTAGATAAATTATACTTCTTTTTTGTGTTTAAACATGTGCATATCTTGCTCTAGTCAAGAAAAGTTAATAGTGAAATTTGAGTCTGTAAGAATGGATCCTAAGTATAGCTAAATTCTTTTTCATAACTTTGCTCAGTTTCAAGAAAATAAAAAAAAAAAAATCCACTCTAAATGTCAGTTAGTCTTTACTTCATCCTTCTGATTATGCTATTTTTTCATTCAAAAAGAGAAAAAAATAAGAAAGCAAAAGAAAATAATAAGTCGTATTATGCAATTTGGGAATAAGATTTAACCATTGAGGGAAAAGGAGTTTGAGTTTCTTGGGGGTTTTAGGTTTGAACTTGATACAGGCTTCTCTTCCCTCTTCCTCCTTTTTTTTTTTTTTTTTTTTTTTTTAAGGTTTTAGACTTCTGCAAAAGGTCACCACATAGAGATAAAAGAGTAGATGAAACAAAAAGCAATAAGACAAAACAATAAAACTGTCATTGTTTTATTGACCTTTTTCAAGTTCATTCATCATAGATTATATGGTAAATCTTGTTACAGCTTAGAAGCTAATGTTGCCGCGTTTGGAAGGATCTCTAGCATCCACTTACCAATGGCCCTTTCTGGAAAGGTCAGATCATAAGAAGCCTCATTCTGAATCAAAACTATATGTAATCAGTGACTCAAGACAAAGATTATTTTTCAGTCTCTGCAGAATGAAAACAGGCTGGCTAAGACAATTTATGTTCTGCTCTTACTTAATTTTGTGCCAAGTTACCATGATAACAAACAGAAGGGATACATGGTATATTTCTTAACAGTGAGAAAAAAAAAATGGGCAGAAAACAAGAAAGTAGATTCTTTTTTGAAGATTTTTTTTTCTCCATTGGCTTCAGAAGTCCAGCAAATGCAATGCAAGGACATTACACCAGGGTAAGTTTCATTAGTTAACAAATGTTTAAAAATATTTGTGTTGTCACTGCAGCCTGCTTCTGAACTAAAATATTTGTCTTACTGTCCTTTAAAAGGAAGCTACAACAAGAAACTTATTTTGTTTTCTTTTATTTTCCCCAAACAAGTTAACTCTTCTCAGTAATCAGATATTGGTTACATACAAGTTTGGTTCTCAGATCTCACAAAAAACCGATTTTGTAGTGTTTCTCTTTCATGTATTTGTATTTTAAACAGAAAAAAATATTTCCTTATTGTACATACATGATGCACTTTTATAATGTAAAATCTAGTGCAGGGCACAAATTCAGAATAATGAAACTAATTGCTACATATAGAGAAGTTTTTCAGGATGTCTTGGAGTAGAAAAGAGGTGTCACTTTTATAATCTGTACGGAGCTGAAAAATTATGTTTGATACATCTGATAAAAATATGCTTATTTGCTACTGAATGAATACAAAGCTTGTACTGACAACCTTTCTATAAATTATTCTGTTTAATTTTGTTAATTATTTATTGTAAATGAACATTATTATTTATTATGCTCTAATAAAGGGGGAAAAAAAAGTCCTAATTTTGAATTCTCTTCATCTTTCCAAGTAACTGGGTGAGAATGTATTCAAAGTATGATAAAGTATAGGAAATCACTCTAAGCTGTGAAAATTTCATAGAGGCAGATTTCAGTATGAAGCTCCTACTTTTGGCCTATGCTGAATGCTTTTAAGGTTGAAGTAGAAAGTTAGGAATTTTCAAGTGTTTGCAGAAGAAGGAATACTGGTAAGAGTATTTTTGTACTCTGGAGATCTTAATCAGATTCTATTTTTAACGAAATTCACATAATTCTTCATTTCTTTCCCTGGCACTTTATGATGTCATGTAAGTGGCAAGCACTTTACACTTATCACACATCTATAAGGACCCCTAAGAATACATCTATTGATTCAAATTATATCTGTATATCACATGCTCATTGTAATTTTTAGTGAACTAGGATTTTCACTCATAATCTGTTTCCCAAAAATATTCTTGCCTACATTCTGATTTGACACTTTCAGTGTGATTGAAGCTGTTAAGATCTGGCATCCTTCTCATCTAGCTTTCTTTCATGTGGGCCATAAAGAACTACAGTCACCAAAAAGGAAGATTTCCACTTCTTAAGAAACTTATTTTTCCAAGAAAGATGTTTCATGTTCTTTGCAAAGGTTTCTAAATCTCTGTGTTATCTAGAGAGGAAGACTTAGTTTTGGTAGAAGAACTTGAGAAAATGTGAATCGTATTTGTGTCTGTGATACTGACTGATACTTTCTAACACACTGAGGAGGGAGAAAGATTCAAGAAATATGACACTGAACTTGGCATCTAATCTTACGAAAAACTGGATGCCACATTTGTGAAAATCAGCATGACTATCCAGAATGCAGCTTGTTTTTTGTGTGACTGTTGTCACCACTGAAATGCACCATCCATGGCCTAACTACATTCACATCTCCTGTTTGGTCTCTATAAACATTCAGGAAGAGATTCCATTTTTTCCGAATGGAAGAGTTCAGTGACACACCTTTGTTCATATGCACTTCCACATCAGATATCATTGTGTCAGGTGGTATACATCTAATCAGAGATTTCCTTTCTGCTGCCATCATCACACAGTTTCAATTTCTTTTACCATACCGCCAATATCCACCTCTGACGTTGTGGAGTACCATAATAAAACAGGAGGCATTACTTTCAGAGCATCCCTCATACTTCCCAAGCCAAAAGAGCTGAAGCTGAGAAGAATCCAAGGTGTGTTCCCACACTATAAATAATTTGAAATAATGGGGAAATAGTGGTCAACCTTTTTGATTTGGGGATCAATATGTCTAATGTTTGGAATTCATTAGAAGAAACCTTTAGTGTGATGTATCAATCTCTCTCTGAATACAAATTAATAGTAACTCCACAAATCAATAAAAGTGCTTTGGTTGCAACATTCCTCACATTTCTTGTATGCTTTCCTCCAGAAGAAAAAAAAAAAAAAAGTATAATCAGAAATAAATGTGGTTCTATGAATTCACTACAAATAAGAGTGTTCTGACAGATTATTAGAAAATTTACTGTTTTATACGCTCTGTATTACAACGATGTTTTGGAGTGATTCCAGCTAAGGAAGTACCACTTGCATCTTTCATTACTTCACTTCCCCCTATTTCTAGTTGCCATATTAGAAAATGAAAGATGGATTAGTCATTCAAAATAGCACTTCCATACAAATTACAAGAATGCTTTATAAATGTCTGCTCCTTCTCTTGTCAAGAACAGACTTAATGCTGCATAATATTATTTATTTATTTATTAAACTGCTTGCTGGTGTCACAGACTCCTGCACAAATGCAGAATCACTGTACATATCAAAAATTTGGTTTCTTAAAGCAAGTTGCTCTTGAACTGCATTAGCCAGAAACTAGTGATTTGAAGCATCTCAATTCTCCCTACAGCTACCAGTCACAGAATGTTACTTTAATAACCTAACTCTTTCATATGACTGTCTTCAGACATGAAATAATGCAGCTTTTCTGTGTAGAGATTCATTAACTAAATTACCTATGACATTTTATAAGGTATAGAATTATGAATACATAATATTGCTACATTGTTCTTGTGTAAAGAAATGGTAAGTAAGCAGTCCAGTACAAAATAAATATATTTATTACATTTTGTTTCTTGTGTTCAGCTCCCTACTAGTCTTGGCAGTATTTCATAGACTGAAACATATGAAATCATATCACTGAAACAGAAATCTCCAGAAAATTATTTGCCATCTGATTTTTCTGATCACAGTCTTTCTCTTTTTCAGTTAAATATTTGTCAGATATATCAGGTTCAAGAGATTAAATACAGACATCATTACAAAGATGAAATCTTAGCTATGGTTACAGTAAACCATTCAGCATCTGATCATCATTTCTTTTTTTGTATTTAGTATGGAGAAAGTGTCACTGGATCTTTTTTCCACTTTCCAGCCTGAGCTGCAATGTTCAGCGACCTGCTAGAGTTTACGGTAATAAGTGGCAAATGTCTTTTCTAACAGAATGTATCTCATCATAATGAACTTTGTATAAAGACATAGTAGCTTGCTAACTGGCATTTAGCTGTTTGTTAATTTGTATTTGTGTTGCAACCTAACTTCTGTCTTTACTATATCATATTTCTTCAGAACAAAGTGCACAGAATTCCCAATTCTTTGTCTGGTTCTCTCATACTTTATTTTGAAAACTCCAGGCTCTTTTGTCCACTTCTACTAACTACCATTTTTTTTTTTTTTCTGGTGAAACTGCATTAGTACCATACCAGTCAATACCCTGACTTTGGAAAATAAAGCTCTCCTGTTTACAGTGTGCTAGATTGAAGAGATAAAAGAACCCTCAGAATTCAATAGTAGCACGTTAGTCACCATCAAAATAATACAATACTCAACATATTTTATAAATGACCTGCATCAGTGAAAGCCATTGGTCAAGACTGAGGCAATCACAGTACCAGAACTGAAATATATTTGACACTGGTACAAAAACGATACAACATAAAAAAAGTATGTTTATTACAGAAGTCATGCTGTTTACATGTGTCAGGAGGTAAGGTAAGAGCTCTGTGATAAATAGGTATGATTCCAATAATGCTCTAATGTTAGAGCATTACCCTATTGCTCTGAAGAATGACGTTTTGCATGATTTGCTCAGAGGTCAGGTACTTGACTGTAGAGGTTAATAGCCTTAGTATTACTGTTGTCAAATAACAAAGGTAAAGGTTTGTGTTTGATGGCCCTGCCAAAATGTGCACAGATCTGTCACTTGTTTTCACTTGAATAGGAAGGAGAAAGACAAGTGCAGAATTTGCAGAGCTGAGGTGGGGGAAAGAAGGGCAAATATCTATTTCCATGACAGCCAGAATCAGATTCTGGGTACATGAAGTATTCACCAGGCATAGCCAGCAATAAAGATCTTTTAAGGGATTTAATAACAGCTAAGTAAGCTTCAAACTAATGTAAGACAAGTAATGATATAGAGTTGGTACACAAAGGAAATCAGACTTTTATACAAATGTTGCTGAGATCACCTCATTTGAGAATATAGGTATTGTTTCCCAGGTTTAAAGTTCCTGAAGGAGTCATTTTCCTTAAGAGATTAAATCTGTAAATCCAGAGGCAGTCAGTGGTTGGTTATTCAAAAAACAGATTAAAATTAATGACAGTAAAGGATTTGTGCAGAAAGACACAGGACAATATACACTTCCTTCTTCATGTGTGTTTCAATTTTGCCTTTCTTGATGACTTTTACTTAATTGAGTTACCACCATAACACAGGGAGGAAGGATATGTAATTCGTTAGCCACAGCTGCATGAGTGCTGGCCCTATTTTTCATCAGTACATCTTCTGGTACTTAAGAGACTTACTCTGCACATTTAATAAGAAAATCTAATTGTCTGACATTTTGATATAGTCTCTTCACAAGGTCTTCCAGAGCCTGTATTGTGATCCATAGTATCAAATCACACAATTTGCTACATCCCATGGGCTAGAAGATATGATATTTGCAAGTATCCAGGGGTAACAGACATTTGCCAGCTGTCTCATTGCCACTAGCAAAACCCTAACAAAATAATTCTTTAATTGAAGAAGTGGTAAGATTGAACAGCATGGGACACAGTTACATGCAAAGATACAACTTATTCCCAGCTGAATTCCCTCCTGGGATTTTGCAGAAGCAACTGCCCTGTATTCCATTAAACACTGCACTGGGTCACCCTGCAGTACACTGCTCAGGTTTCCAAATACTGTAATACTTCAGACAAGCAAAGAAGAGGGACGTGGTATGCAAACGGCAATGAATTATTAAATCTGACTTTATTGAAAGGACTGCATTACTGAAATTTCCAAAATGATGATAATTTCTTCCAGGTGTTTTATATAATTGCATTTCTGAAATCTATGAGAATTATAATCTTTGTTTAAACAAGACATCGATTTGTATTTTCTTAACAACTGCTAATTAAATTTCCACTGTTACTATAAAAGGAAAAGGAATAACATCCTTAGTGATACAACACTGTTAGAATGTTTGGACTGATAAATTTCAAGATTATATTAAATGAGAACAAGATTTCTTGCTCTGCTTTTAATGGCAGAATCTTAAGCTGAATTCTTACACCATGAATTTATGCTTTGTGCTCTAGTATTTTCAGTTATGTAATTAAATAACTAGTGAACTAGAAATGAATAAAAGGAATGAGATGTTTTGGGGAGGGTTGAGTAGGTTTTGGTTTTGGTTTTTGGTTTTTGAGATGTGAATTTTTGTGGGTTTTTTTTTTTTTTTTTTTTTTCTCCTTTTCTTCACTGGTTAGGTTTTTTTATAGCTTGTTTTGAGAAAATGAAAAGTAAGACTTATTTTGTCTTATTTAAATGGAATGTTAGATAGAGTGGTATTATAAAAGTGAACCATTTTGTGAAACTTCATTTTTAGCTGTTACAAACTTAATAAGCATAGTACAATTTAGACACCACCTCCAAAACTATAATCTCAGCAAGAAAAGTTAAAACAGAAGAAAACATGAAGATAAGTTCCAAAGACTAACTTTCTAATACTCTGAAGTGAACAATCACATGTATAAGTAACCATTAGAACACACACTAATGCATGTTGGATGGGACCAATACATCTAAGCTGATGTTCTAACAACTTTGATGAGATTTTTCTGGCCCTTGTTCAGGTGAGTTTTGAATACTTACAAGAGTACAATGAATAAATACACATGAATATGAATGAATCTTCAGCGTCATAGTATTTCAAGTTCCTGTTATTTCTTAGCTTTCTTTTACAATAGCTAGGTATGTCACATCTCACCAGGTACAGTTAATAGCTGCAAGGTCAGCTAACTCAATTCTTTGTTGCACTCCTGCCATACCCTTCAACACAGAGAATAAAATAAGGTTCTTAGATACCATTGCTGTGAAGGCAATGCAAATGTTGACATAGGGTCCAAGGCAAATGACCAAACACAAAATCATCAGGACTATTTTTATTCTGTCAAATGCAGATTTGTTAACAAGTGTAATGGTCTGTGATACTAGCACATTACATTCTCTATGCAGTTCCCCTCTGACTACAAAGACCTACAAGGTGAAGAATCAGATACGTGCTGTGATATGGAGAACATTCAATGCGTGTGGGCTTGCCCTGCCCCATCCTGTGACTTAAAGTAAGTGGTGAAGGGTGATATTCCTATTGAATTTTATCTGTTTATGTCAGAACATTTTTTATAGCAAACTGTAGATCCATATCAATGCACACCCTCACTTTACATGGAAAAATTTGAAAAAATGAAAAGACACAAAGACCAATTAGACTTGTGGATCTATGTCATATGGTAACACTCAAAATCTTCCATCCACATATTAAAAAAAGAACTCTGTAACTCAGAAGAATACAACAGTACATGACTAGTATTTTAACATATGCATATTTCTTTTATGCCTACCAAAATCCAAAACATCTGTTGCTTTAGATTTAAAAACTAAAATATTTTGAATCAGAAGTGCAGACAGATTTTGTTTTTAGCAAATCTAAATAATCTACTTAGAATTCTGTTGTTCTGTAAAAAAACTGAATGTAAAGCTTTTTCTTCATCCACGAACTTCAGTAATTAATTTTACACAGAATTTGTTTTTTTAGTCCATTGGACTTGATTTTTATGTATGTGTTTGTGTTGGATTTTTTTAAAGACCACTGAATAAATTTTTGATATACTTTGGTCTATCTATTTTATTTTTCACATTGGACTGAAAGCCATATTTAGTGTCTACTGTGAAAGAGAATGATTACCCAGATACTCCTCCCTAGGAGGTTACATCTCACATTAAAATAAAATAAAATAAGTTAAAAATCACATTTTATAATGAATTCAAGTTCTTATAAGTTTAATGGTTGTATTTTTCTCACATTTTATATTGCACGATTCAAACAGAGGCAAAGTTTACAAATTATCTGGTTTCCAACAGAGCCATTGAATTTTCTGCTGATACTACTTTCTATATTTTGGTAATTGCTTTGGAAGGGCTTTGTGTTTGAGGTAAACAATCAATGAGATCCTCTTTTAATCTGAAGATAACAACAGTTTATTTCCTCCTGAAAATAAGTTTAAACTGTGAGGATGTAAAAGACACAGGATGGCAGTTATTACTGCTTTTGAGTACTGTCGTTCTTTTTGTAATAGAATGCTTATCAGTTCTGTGCTCTATTTTAAATGAGAGCAGAACATAACAGTTTTGTGATTACTGCTGAAATTTTTAAAGAACAGAAATATAACAAATATGGAAGACTATTGTAAGTCTTGTGTGATATTGATCAAACAAAAATTGAATTAACCAGCCTTTGTTGACTTACAAGAACACATATAGGGACAAAAAATCTGAATGTTTACTCAAAAATTAAATGAGCTAGAACTGAATGTTTTGGGCTTCATTCATTACTACCAGATGAATATGTGTCACGTGGAGACATACAGACTGGTCATACAAGCATTCAGTATATGACAGCTAATTGCTGGATCAGTTGAAGGTTTTAATCAGAAATTCTAAGCTTTCATGATAGTAACAATGAACAATCTGGATCTCAAACACTAATCACAGAATTAACAGAATTGCAGGAGTTGGAAAGTACCTCTAGACACCATCTAGTCCAACTCACCCGCTAAAGCATGTTCCCTACTGTAGGATGCAGAGGAAAGCATCCAGCTGGGTTTTGAATGTCTCCAGAGAAGATTCCACAGCCTCTTTGGGCAGCTGTTCCAGTGCTCTGTCATCCTCGCAATAAAGAAGACCTTTCTCACGTTTATAAAGAACTTCCAGTGTTCCAATTGGTTCTTGTGTCCAGTTGTTGAGCACGACCAAAAAGATTCTGGCTTTCTCAGGATCCAGAACCAGATATAGTATTCAAGATGTGGCCTCATAATGGCAGAGTAGAGAGGGAATATCACCTCCCTCAACTTGCTGGCAACACTCTTTTTAATGCACCTCAGGATACTATTGGCCTTCTTGGTCATAACAGCACAAGGATGGCTCATGGCCACTGTTGCCCATCAGGACACCTGAGTCCTTCTTCAAAGAGCTCCTTTCCAGCAGGCCAGCCCCTAACCCGGACTGATGGGTGTCATTTTTCCTCCTCAGGTGTAGGAGTCTTCCTCTCCACTCAACTCTCCAGCCTATCCAGGTCTCACTGAATGGGAGCACAGCATTCTAGTGTGTCAGCCACTCCTCCCAGCTTTGTATCATCAGCAAATTTGCTTAGGATGCATTCTATCCTTTCATCCAGGTCACTGATGAAGATGCTAACTAATAGGTACTCAGTACCTATTCCTGGGGAGCAATGCCACCTAAATGCTTCCAACTTACTCAGTGTCTCTGATGACAACCCCCTGAGCTCTGTCAATAAGACCGTTTTCAATCCACCTCACTGTCATCTAGCCCACACTTACTAAGCTTACCCACCATGATGTTATGGGAGACAGCGTTAAAGACCTTACTAAAATCAAAGTAGACAACACGCACTGCACTTCCTTCATCTACTCAGCCCATCATGCTTTTGCAGAAGACTACTGGACAGGTTAAACATGATTTTCCCTTAGCAAACCCATGTTAACTACTTGTGATAACCTTTTCCTCCACTTTTAGATGGCATCTGGAATAAATTGTTCCATTACAGTCCAAGGGACGAAGATCACAGCTTTCAGTATCATTCATATCTACATGAAGGAGCAACAGCAGATAATAGTCCTTGCTCCTGACAAGCTGTGGCACCCTCTTGGCAATGTCCCAGATCTTAACTTCCAGGAGGCAGCATAAATATCAAGATTTCCTGTCAGAGAAGCAGAGGTGAGCCTCAGTGCCTTTTACAAGGAGTCACCTGTGACAAGCACACAGCATTTCTTTTTATGATATCCACTGCAGGCTACCAGAATAGTTTCTTCTTGCAGATTTTGATCATGGGTGTCATGGGCATATAGCTGTACAAGGTTTCATGTCTGTTTTCAGTAGTGAAGCTGGGGGGTTAGGACTGAAGTGGACCCCCACTTTTGTGTACCAACTTTACCATGTAGACCACAACTTTGCAAAATACAGCTAACAAGAATAGTTAAATCCCAACTTGATTTTTCATTAGAAGCACAAAAAGATCATCTTGCGCAAGTTTCTAGTATTCTCTCTGTAGGGGAATTGTTAAGCCATGGCTTGAACTGGTGATTAAGCACCTACTGAAGGGGTGTGTCTAGCCCACAGAGCACAGGCAAATTGTTTGCTCCTGTGCTCCCCATGTGACCAGAATGTGTAAACCCCTAGGCTCGTATAAGGACAAGCCACTGAAGGGAAAGCATCTTCCGGATGTAGGCTATTTGCTGAGTAGGAGGGCTGTGTGGCTGAAGATCCCTTTCCTCTGTTGCGCAGCTTCTTCATCTCTTCTTTTTGTGTGTGGTTATTGGCCTACCTGTGAATACTTTCCGAGTGTTGCTGAGAACCTATTGGAAGCAATTTTGCTTCTTTTTGAGAAGAACACTATCATAACGAGTTTACTCCATAATTTAAACATAAAATGAACACACACACACAAAAAAAAAAAAAAAAAAAAAAAAGAGTTGATTGTGCTACTGTGTATATCACTGTGCTCATGCAATCTTGGCTTTATCATTCTAATAAAAAGTGCAGAAAGAACACAAGTATGATCATAGAATACAGACTGGCTTCTGAGTAAAAAGAAAATATATTAAAAAGAGCAAGTCAATGGAGGAGTATTTTATAGTATTTTTCTTAAATATGGAGCTTAAAATAAAAGCATAACTTTTTACTTTAATTCCAAACTAAGAAACTGAAGAGCATCAGGTAGTATCTACCATAATGAACAAAAAGTGAACAGAAGTGTTTTTTCTCCTCCACAGTCTTCCAAATGTAACTGTGGAACTCACTGCTACAGGATAATATCTGTAGCAAAGGATATAAGTATTCAGAAAGTTACTACAGATATTAATGGTAAAAATCTCATTATAGTTATGAAACTTGTTTAGAAGCAGGTTTTTGTTCAGAATATTCTTGGAACAAATATGTACAGGAGTGTAAGATATTGTTTGTCAGCTGTGATCTTTATTTGGTTTTGTATGATATATTAAACAGTTCTCAAGGGATAATCAGGTGATTTTATTACAGAAAAACTGTCTGCGCTATTCAAGAAACTTCTGTAACTTTCTTTCTAGGGTAAAAAGGTCTTTCTCACTACTCTAGTGTAATTTAAAATATAATTTTGTGAGTTATTAGAATATTATCCTTTTTCTATATTGAGTAAAACATCATGTTATGTCTATCATTAAAAAAAAAAAAATTGAATGTGGTGGTAATGCCACTTAACTCTGCTTTCTGCAATCAAGAAATTTTGCTAAGAAAAAGAAATCAATACTTTCATGCATTTGTATGAAACAAGTTTATGAATTTATAATATTTTTGTCCAAATTAGTAATAAAGGGGATGGAATTTTCAATGTGTTATGCCAATAAAAAATATATATAATAAAAGCCAGACATTTGGTCTGGAATCATTCTTAAACAAATTGCTAGTCATTACTAAGATAAATCTGAATGATTGTGCTTTCTTCTTCTGATTTCTTCATGATGTTTACCATTGAGATCAGTATTAATCATAAGACTTGGATTTAATTTTTTAATGTGGAGCATGCACAAAGAGCACTGCTGACGATTCATAAACATCACTAAGTCCTAACAGCTTTTTTTTTTCCAATATTTTCAATATTTCTTTCTTTATAATACATATATTTATATTTTTTTTATTTCTTGATTTGAATTGTAATAGGTAAGTACCTTGTTCTTAATTCTTAGAAAACAAAATTAGATATATCACTAACTGGTATTTATTATGTAGTCTTACCTAAGTTAAGCAGACTATTATGAAATTAGAAATGTTCCCACTGCACTCTAATATCATTTACAGGCTTCCTGATTTCTCAAGACATAGCAAGCTTGTCTAGAAATGATGGAAGAGGATCATGCTATGATTTCCCTTTAGTAATCAAAATTATTAATGTTTACGGTATTATAACATGACACAAGTAATAAATATGTTGTCTAAGATACCTTTTTGGCACGAGACTGTTACCTGATGAAAGAATCCATCTAATATTTGTTTCCAATGCAAATTTGAAGATAATAATCCATAAACTGTGGATTTACATAAGCAATGTAAAACACATTTCCCCACAGAATTTAATCCTTAATATATTCATATTTGAGAGCATAAAAGCTCTGTTATGTTTGAGTAATCCAGCAGATGAAAAATGATTTTGGTAATCTCAGCTGCTCCTTGTTATAAGAGTGATTTACAGACACCTCAGAATATCTCTTAATCTTTAATGGAGATTATTGCCACAAGTCCATGGAGTTAGATGGGATCCATCTGAGGGTGCTAAGGGAGTTGGTGGAAGTGATTGCCAAGCCACTTTCCACCATCTATCATTGTTCCTGGACAACTGGAGAGGCCCCAGAAGATCTGGGGCTTGCCAATGCCACTTCCATCCTCAAGAAGTGTTGTAAATAGGATTTGAGAAACTACAGGTGCATCAGCCTAACTTTAGTGACAGGGAAGGTTATGGAATAGATCATCTTTAGTGAGATCACATGACATGTTGACATATGCAGGACAGCTGGGGGTTCAGGACATGGGTTCATGAAAGACAGGTCCTGCTTAAACAACCTGATTTCCACCTATGCTCGAATAACCTGCCTGGTGGATAAGGGCAAGGCAATTGATGTAGTCTACCTACATGTCAGTAAGATCTATGACACTGTCTCCCATAGCATTCTCCCGGAGAAAATACTGTGCTTATTTTGGTCACCTCACAACAGAAGAGACATTGAGGCCCCAGAGCCTATCCAGAGAGGGGCAGCAAAGCTGATAAGGGGTCTGGAGCACAAGTCTTATGAGGAGCAGTTGAGGGAACTGGGATTGTTTAGTCTGGAGAAGGGGATGCTCAGGGGAGTCATTATAGCTCTCCACAACTACCTGAAAGGAGGTTGTAGAAAGATGTGGCTCCAGCCTCTTCTCCTGTGTAACTAGTGATAGGACTAGAGGGTTGTTCCAGAGATGTTGCACTTAACTGATGTTTCTTAGAAACACAAAAGTATGATGGAATCACACCCATATCAGTTACTAGAGAAAGACAAAATCTGGTGACATGCATCACATTTCATAAAATTCGTAATTTCTTTGGATCAACTTCCTCCAAGTTCTCACACAGTAAGTCTCTTAGTAGCACAAAAGGACAAGTCTTAATATTCAAGGACTAAAACCTGTGATCAAAAGATGACCAGCATCCCATTTTTTTCATTTTTTAATATTTCATAAAGTAATCTTGCTTACTGCTCTGATTTATTTAGCTAGTTGGTTATTGATACTTGGTATTGCATAACCTTTCAAGAAACAAAACATTGTGTATTAGAAATTAGTAACATTTCATATGGATTGTGTTTAGCAATGAGTTACTTATTTCAAGAAAAATGAATAAAATATTCACTGAATATTCCAGTGGGTTATGTTTTTCTGCTTCTGTGTGTTATATACAAAGTGTTCTGTTATGTACCTACTAGAGAGCTATTTTCTAGAAATCTTCTGGAAGCTGGAAGCAACTGATGAAGAAAGAAAGTGCAGTTTCTGTCTTGAAGCAGATTTTGTTCACTCTCACCCAATTGTTATTGAGTAACTCTTTCAGTGAATGAAAAACAAAGAGCTTTTTGTTCTTAGAAAGACCATTCCTAGGAATGACAGACAAGGTAAGAAATTGTAAGAATTTACAGAATGAGCACTCATCAAGTGACCTTAAAATCCTATAAATGTATTCACACTATACAATATATGTGTATCATTCCTTTTGTAAGATAAGTTAGAGTTAATTGCAAATCTCCCAGTGACTTTAATGAGACAAAAATAGTCTCCAGTTAGACTTTTCACAGGCATGTACATTTTTGCAGATCTTTATACTTATATTCTTCCTTAGCATTTGCAACTAAGTATGTAGGTGCTTTGTTTCGCTGCTAATAGGTATCCCAAGCTGAATGTATGTTTTGTGTAAATGATCTCTAAATGTGGACATAAAAATTATTATAACCTAGAGTAGAGGAATTGAAAATTGTAATAATAATTTCCTCAGCTGCACTAGTAACACATAGGAATTCATGCTGTATTCCTGCTGAAAGTAGTCATCCATTCAATGTAAAAGATTTAATTGTATATAATAATAATTTTATGATTAATAATAATTTTCAGAACACTTGCTACAAAGTTTCTTGTATTCCACATCCTCTAATCCTGTTACTCCACACTCCATGTACTTTTTTTTTCCCATTACTTCCTTTATTTGTCCATGAAGATTAAGAGAGTAGCTCTAACTTTTTTTATTATTATTTTTTTTTTTTAATCCAGTTCCTGTCTGGCTCCATTAAATCTAATATATTCCAGCAAAGGAAAATCAAGCAAAAATCTAATCTGCATAAAACATGAATCTGCATAAGACAGACTTATTCTGATGGGGATTCAGACATATATTATTGACTTTTGCAACTTTAATTATTCTGGTTTGATAACAAATACTTTACCAGTTCACACATAAAAGGTAAGAAGAAGCACAGTCTTGGAAACGGCAAATGATTTTCTTTTCTAAGCACTACAGAAACCAGATCTTCCTTCAGATTTGTAGGCACTATACGTGTCTTATAAAATCAATGACTGTGCATGCATAGGCAAGGTTTGTAGGATCAGGATTTGGTTTTGCCTTTTATATATTGTGTAGCCAAAAGGCAATTTACAGAACAATACATTAAACATTAGCTATTCAGGAAGTCTTAAGTATATGAGAATAATTCGAAATATTCTACAACTTAACTAAATTTCCTGTTTCCTTAGTATATCTACATGTGTTATTATACTTTATTTGTGTCCCACATCTTCAACATAATTTATAGATTAACGGATGGATGGTTGCACTCCCTTTTAGCTTAAGCTTCAAAATAGAATCAGTCCAGTCCCTGTGGAGTGGAGATTTAACTAAATTTAACTAAAATGTACCATATATGTTATAGCTGAATGTGAATTTGACTATTAACAATAAACATCTAATAACACATCTAATATCTTTACTTACACTACTCTTGGTTAGAGAGATCACTGAATTATTCCTGTAGTTTCAGCATAAGTGTTAGAAGGTTGGAAATTGAAATACAAATGTAGAGGTATATGAAACATGTAAGATCATTTGTCTGAGGTCAGAAATGGCATCTGGATGGAGCTGTGTAGAAAATGGACGTCTAATAGGGTACTATGTGAGGGAATATTTAATTGTATTGCAGAACCTGGAAGGGCAAGAATTTTTAGCCTTGCAAAAAACAAAACAAAACAAAACAAAAAACCAAAAAGCTCTTTCCTTTTATACAGAAGAACAGGAGAGGCTGTTTGTTGGTGATGAATGGAAACATTTGTTGTCTGGGTCAGGAAGATACATCCAAAAAAGCCCTAATATGTGCCACTTTTACATGACCAAGATAGAAATTAAAAGTGAAAATAAAATTTTCCTTGAAATACTGGAAATCTATAAAAATTTGCCTGAAGAAATCTTAGCTAGACTGAAAAATCAAAGATGAATTACAAAATCATTCACATATCATAAAATTAATGATCAAACAAAGGCATGTTTTTATTATTCAGATAGGAATTATATGATTTCATGTTGGAAATACTCAGTGCACAACTACTTTGAAGCCCTAAGAAGTCTGGGCTAGATTTTCTTGCTCACCACCATTTAGCAAGCACAGCTCCTTCTTACAGCTGCCAGAGCTCTGTAACAAAACATCTTATCAATCAATATTCAAGCTTCAAAAGAGTACAGGACCTCCAACTCAGGCTGGCCTCTGCACCCAGTTAGACACTTAGAAGTGGCTGTAGTATTACTGGTTCACAATTCACAGTTCTTCATATTCTAACATGGATCCTTTGTAGTGATTTAATTTATATTGTCCACTAACCAAAGACACATGAAGCACAACTATTGCTGTCACCTCTCGAATATGCAGAATGGTCTCAGAATGCACACTAAAAAATAGCTCATAACATACAGGATGTTTTTTATTGTTGTTGTTTTGTTAGTTTGTTTTGTGGTAGATTTTTTTTTTTTTTTTCTTCCTGTTATCATGTTTCTTTTCTGATCTCAAACACATTGCCATTCTACATGTCATTGCTACTTTGGATTTTCCATCTCCACTCCACAGGGACTAGACTGATTCTACTTTGAAGCTTAAGCTAAAAGGGAGTGCAACCATCCATCTGTTAATCTATAAATTATGTTGAAGATGTGGGACACAAATAAGGTATAATAACACATGTAGTTACACTAAGGAAACAGATTCTGTGATTTTTTTTTTAGAGAATGTAAATAACTACTAAAATATTTTGCACATGCTTCACTCTTGTTAAGTAAATTTGAAGGTGCGGTGTTTTTTTCTTTTTTTCCCCAGAATAAAGAGCTCAAGAACATAATGCAGTCTGAATGCCCAATGTTTGTTTACTTTTGCTTTATTTTGAATTTCCTATGAAAAGTAACTTTGTAGCAACCATAATTCCCTCTCAGAAAATAAATTGGAAGTTCTGCTTTTAGTGTAGTGCATGACATGGCACACAGGGTACTCGATAAATTGTGAGACTGAAAAGCCTGAGATTTCATATGATGTTTGGACAAAAAAAAGGGGGATCTGATAGAAGGACAAAAGATGACAATTGATTCAAAGAAGGCAAGTCACTATTTATTCTTTGTCTAAGTCCTAAATCTGGAGCCACACAGCAACACTGAATGTTGACAAAATGATAAAATCAGGCATGTTTTTACAGAAGCATAATTAACTTCTCTCATCCCTGGGTAATACCAGTTTTCCTTTAGAAAGGTTGCAGAGGTTGCAGATAAATGTGCATAACATACACATTTGTATGTGTATTCTCCGAGTATAGAGAATGTTCTAAAAAAATAAAAGGATACTAATATTGTATGGAGGCAAGCCACTCATTATTGGCTCTAGATAGGAGAATAAAATACTTCTCTATGTTTGTTTCTTTTTTACTGTATCTGAGTTCAGATCATGGGTCCCACACTTGCTGAATTCAATGGCAAAAGTAGGCATTTATTGCCTTCAGCAGCTGAGATTTCATTTGGCACATTTAATAAAAAAGAATAGGTTCTGATTTCACAGATCTTCGAGGCAAAGTGTCTAGTATCACCTAAATTTAGGGAGCCATTGACTAGACTAAATCAGTGCAAGTGGGCAGATGAAGAAAGAAAAAGAGCACAGATGTAATCTGAGGAGCCGGGAAGTTGATGCTCTTTTTAAATCTTATTATTAAAAAAAACAACCAAACAACAAAAAAAACCCACAAAACAACAACTCTAAGGCATATGTAAATTTGAGATAAGACAACTCCCTACTCACAATGCCCTGAAGGCATTAACTTCAATAATTCATATCTAATTCTATAATTATTATGCTAAATAGAGTATTTTCAGCATTTGATATTACAAGTGTTTTAGGTGTTTTCAAAGTAATCTTTAATTTAGGCCATTAAAAATAAAGCCTTGATTAAAATCTCTTTGTGTGTTTCCTATTCTGTTTAGTGGTAACTGGATTGGGTATTTTTTTTTTTCCCTTTAGTGTTTCAGTACTTCTGGCCACCTGTCAGCCGATCAAAATTAAAAGCAGAGGCTGAGCAAATGACTCTCTACGGTGCTGTTCAGGCGGCTTCATTAGTGCTTCAGTTTATGGCCACTCAGTGAGCCACAGTGCTGTAACTTCTGACAGTTTATGGAAACCACTTTGGAGGCACAGGATGTGGGGTACAAAATTTTGCACAGTTGCAAAGTTTTCATTCCATGAATTATACATGAATTTCATTTCTGTTGATGTGCACGGCGGCTAGTAGAACCATGAGGGTATAGAACAGCTTTTTCTTTAAAACAAGTAAAACCTGACCCACCAACTATTAAAAGCAATATCGTGGAAGAAAATACAAAACTAGAGTAACAAGAACAAACAAACAAAAATGCAAATATTTTTCTTTATTTTTCTACCCAAGAAAACTAGCTGAGAGCTTTCCTGCTCATTTTGGTGGCTTTCTGGTATTGAGAACTAAAATTACAGGAAGGGGAAAGGTGATACACAGAGAAAGAAACCTTCAAGTCTATGGCTTCGATTACTGCACACATCAAGGGTTTCTCCAGCATGAACGCAGCAAGTATTTTTGAAAGCTTTCAATGTCACTTTGCCAAAGATGTCTTTTCTCCTCACTAGCTGTCTGTCTGCTCTGTCACATGTAACACATTATTAAAGCTTTGGGGCTTTTATTTTTTTTTTTTTTCCTTTTCTCTCTGTCTTCCTGCCTCTTCAGATGACAGGAAAGAAATTTCAAAGACAAAAAGATGAGAGGTAACATAGAAGGAGCTCTGATTTTCAGTATTTCCTCTTTCCTCAGGTGACTGGTGACTTGATAAGTCTTCTTTCTTTTTTTGATACTGAAAGGATACATTTATTTTGTCAGTGTTAATTGCTCTGAAAACATTGCTTGGTGCAGAGCTTTATAGAAAATTTTAATCCCAAGCAAGTTATTTATTCACCTGCACAGATGAATCTTATACTGATTTCACAGGTTACATCCATGCAAACTCCTGAAGGGTGGAACTTGTATAAAAGACATGTGAAGCTGATCAGGCCATGAGAGCTCTCTAGCTTCACACATAGTGAATGTATATTTTTACTTACTTTATCAGTGGTTCATACTAAAGCAGCAGCAAATAAAGCTGCACTGTCATATTCTGGGCCATATTTATTCTTGCTTCCGCTGTAAATTAAAGTAGTCACAAATTTGAAGGATTCTTATTACTCATTCCATATGCCTAACATGCCTTTTCTATCTGATGCTAAAGGGGTGCACTGCTCATAACTATTCATTGTAATGTCTTAGCAAGACTTCCACAGCCTCACTGAGTGATATTTGTACCTTGAAACACCTGTGATAGGAATAATAAAAAAAAAAAAGTAACTAATTAGTGTGAGGGAACTGCATAATATCTCAGACATTGAATCAGTGGCTTTTTCAGTATGCTCATTTCTTTGAACACTCCTTGCATGCTGTGTTAGATCAAGCTCCACAGCTCTGTCAACAAAATGTCTTTTGTTGTCAAGTTATTGTGCACAGCATGTATTATGAAACTTCTGAATTAATTTAGCCGTGGACTTCACACAAGGATACAGATTTCTCTTCATTGGAACCACTTTCACACTATAAATGAATCCAGACCTGAGTCTGAGAATTTATGTAACAACATGCCATAAAGATGCTGAACTTCCAGAGTTGCTGTGATCAGATCACAACACTGTTGCATGTCAGTACTAACTTATCTCAGACATAGGTACACGATCCCATTTCTGCAGAATTAGCCAGAATATGATGCAGACTGTCTCTCAGATTATTCTGGCACTATGATTTTTCTACTGTTTTACATCACTTGCATTTTTCAGAAAATGTTTTCATTGACACAAAGTTAGACAAGTGTGGAGATAGAAGTATTGATCCAGAAAAAAATATAGCCAGAGAAGATAGCCCCACTAAACATTACTGAATAAAGATGAAAAAGAAATTCAGGCTTGTCTTATTCTGTAGAAACACTTCTCTGCAAAATTTCTGCCCTCACACTAAGAGACTTATATCAATATTTACCATTTCCTATATTTCTACACAGTGGTCTGAGAAGACTTATAAGCGTAGAGGTATATATAAAATATTCTAGAAATTGTGTCTATTAAAATCTTCCTGTTTAAGAAAAATCGTGCTATATCTTCTTACATTAGGCAAGGAAACTTTACATTCTTACCCTTTAGTTTTTCCCTACTAATTCTGTAATAAACACACTATTCGTTTGATATCAGGATTTATAACACATTGTTGATATCGGGATTTATAACACAATTGTTATAGGAAATTATACACAACCATAAATAAACTTATAGAATCTAATGCAACACATGTTCCTCCTTGACTACAATGCATGGTTAAGTTATCTGCAGATAGCTAAGTAAAATGCTGAAGCAAAGGTGCTTATTCTGCCGTGAGTGGCAGGGTGTGAAGCCTGAACTTCTTGGGGGCTAGTAGATTATTTTATGTGATGAACAGATGACCAGCCCTTCTCTAAATTAATCCTATGCTTGACATTTGTGTTGCAGTTCATTGGACTATCATGAGATCAATCACAACAAATCAATTTTGGTGTGATTGTATTTAATCCACAATCATATTCCTCCTGGAAATCTGGCCAGAATCAGTTGTTGATTTGTTGAAGACATTGATGATATTGATTTCCCTTTGCTTTCCTTCTCTTCCCTTCCTCCCCTCTACTATTTTATCCTGGATATAGTCAGATTCTATTTTACACTTCAGAGAAAACAATCTGTATCAAAACTTGTCTCAGCTGCAGATACAAAGCTGCTTACAAGGAAGCAGAGTATCTGATATCCTTCATGTTCTGAGCTAATGACCAGTATTTTTCTCACAGCTGTGAGAATGTCTCCATTGCAAGAACTGTACGAGTAAATGAATTAGAAAAGTCCTTAATCCAAGGTGAAAATCACCATCCAGGTATAACTTCTGTTTTTAAGGCTTGGAGCAGTAAAATTTGGAGATGACTTGCTGAAAAGTTCTGTTCTGCATGTGAACAGGAAACCTACACTAATCTCCCTCTCTGATCACAGAAATCTGCCCTCCACAGAAGTCCAGGCTGAAATGGAGCTTTGGAATCTTTGTTAACCTGGATACCTGAGAAATAGAGCTGCCTCCATTTCTCAGTGCAGGCAAGTTCTTCCTTGTTTTTTTTTACTAGGTTGTTCGTTAGGCAAAAAGAAAAAATGTTTCCTTCATCTGAGATGAATTCCATGGAAGAATTATTTCAGTCATCGTTTAGTTCTACACTACCTGATTCTATTCTTCTGCCTTCAGGACAGGAACACACTGATGGAAAGTAAGGCTAGCAAGAACGTTGCCATATCACACAATATTATACTGATTTCAAGCAAGCAAAAAGAATAGTGATTTCAGTCTCTCAAAACAATTCTAACATTTATCATGGGTCAAGTTCACCTTCAGCAAGGGGAAAAAGCTAGAGATTACCAGTAGCATTATCACTGTCTGTGTACTGAGCAGACTGACTTTTCTAAAGTCATGGTGAAAGAATGTGACTCTGCTTTATCTATTCGTCTTTTTTCTGAAGTATATGAGGTATCAGGAGAAAGTAAAAAGACTTCTTTCAGTAGGAAAATTGTCATTAGAAAACTGGTTTCATCGACATACTTTCCATTTACCATTTTTATTTATATGAAAACACTAATATTTCTTTTTATGCCACGGGATTTCTTTTTATGTCCATGTGTAAATGATGGGACAAAACAAAAATTCCTCCGAAGCAGTAACAGTAATTCCACAAAACAGCTATGCAGTGGCTACAGATTATGTAGATAAATGTAAGACTCCCTATTACCTAGGAACTATTAGGAGTTTGGCTGTGGCAAGATTTGTTGAGATCTGTTTTGGCTGTGCATGCTGAGTTATGAGCTACTGCAGTTGTGCATGTTGAGCCAAGCTAGCCTGAGTGCGCTTTGGTGAACTGAGCCACTGTAATGCGTCTCACCCTTGCATAAGTATAGATGAAGCTGACATCACTGACATCATTATGATGTGGTGTCTAGCAGATTATATTATGGATTTTTTTTCCAATGTGTAGAAACACTCATTAAAAATGAGATCATACCAACGCTTCCAGACAGTTAAAATTTTCAGTAAAAATAGTTGTAGATATTGAGGATGATGTAAGCACAAGACAAGGAGGCCAGCAACACAGTGAATCAGAGAATCAAACCAATATCTTAAGTCTATAAATCTCACTAAGTAAAAAATCTCTAACTTTTTCAAGTGTGATCTTAACTTGGAGAAAGAAGTAGAAGGAGGACTCCTGCACAATGCTGTACTAAAATAGCTTTCACACCTCTAGTGTGCATGAAGAAATTACTAAAGCAAATATTTTTATTTTAAAGAACTCTTCTGTAGCAAGGTGAAAAAAATAAATCTGAAGGTTAGCACATCTTCTGTCTTGCTTTTCTATGTGTCTGTCCGTGCTTGTCCTAGGCAAGCAGGGATTCATTGGAATGATGAACAGACAGAGAGATACATATATGTTTGCAAACTTTGTATAAAGTACAAATGACAGTTGATCTTATTTTTTATTTCAGGCCATTTTAACACCAGTTATTAAATCAAATTTATTTTATCTGCTTTCTACAAATTTACTTGATGATATACAATCCAGTCAGTCACATATTATTCAGTTTATTTTAAACGAACTCTAAAAAACAGTTTCTCTGTGAGTCACACATTTAGTACCTGGTTCATAGTCCTTTCCCTGTGGCTCTCATCGGATGTTAGTTAGTCAGTGGCCTGTACTAGCGGCTTAAAAAAGTTTAGGTCTGTATGAACAATGTATTTTCTTCTTTTCTTTCCTTGTCTTTTTCTTCTTTTTTTCTTTTTCTTTTTTCCTACTGGGTACAAAGTCTTGATGCATCTCCTAGATATGGTTTAAAAAATGCCCAGGAAGTCAGAGAAATCACATCTCCCAGTCTACCAGTTACATTTATGTTAATACAGCACAGAGTGGTTAAACTGCTTATCTGCCCACAACCATTGCTGGCACTTGTTTAGTTTACTGGTTTAAACCCTCAGATCCTTCCCCCGGAGCTACTGTTCCTGAATTCCTCTTCTGTAGCACGTCCTTGTTTCGATATCCTGTGTAGGTCTGATTTGCTATGGAGCTCAATCAGGAGTATGCCTCTTTATTCTTCACAGTTTCCTGAAAGGTCTGCCTGTTTTCCTGAGATTGAGCATAAATAATTTCTGAGCCCAGAGGAGGTTGTTATTAGAGATCTGCAAGTTCTCTTGAGCTCTTCTGCTATCCACAGCTGCTTCTCACAGGATGCTTTCCACCATTTCCTGGCAAGCCAAAGCCTGTTATAGGAAAGTTCAGACTCTGTATTCTGCTACTGCTTTCTTCACTTCTCTCAGGATTTTAATTTCTTATTTAATATTAATTATATTACCACAAAGAAAGAGACAATTAGGAAAGCAGAGCACTACATTGTGGAGTTGCCTGCTTTATAATCACTTTGCAAAAAAATTAATATAAGTTTAGTAAAGAAGATGAATAAACCTTGACCAGTTAATGTTTCATTTAGCTGTAATTTGAAGAAACCTTTGGCACAAGGGTTGCTTTCCTTGGAGTATCTGGAGTAAGCATGTAAGGACCATTACTGAAGGATAAACTGTTGAAAAGATGACATATTATTGAAAACCACAGCATGATTCCTTTTTCATAATATTCTTTTAGTCATTGCTCATATCTTGTGCTTAAATGTTATTTTGTCTGTGAATCTAAAATATATTAGAAATATTCAGGTCTTTTAATCATCATTTCTTGTGAGGACTATTGAACTTAACCTTACAGGAATTTCCTTCCTTTAAAGCATGATCATAGATGCATAATAGTATTAACCAATTAAACATGAAAGGTGCATATGAGATCATTGGGAGTGTCAATACTGACTTTACTGCAAACTGTAATGAATGAGTTATTCTACTTGACCTAATGATTTTTATCACAATTCTAACAAGCACATTAATAAAATATGCTGAAGTTAAAATGCCAGACAGAGGTAACCTTTCCAGATAAAATATATGTATTGTTAACTTAATCACAAGTTTTTTTCAAAATTTTCTAGAAACTGAGACCAGTGTTGAAAGAAATAATGGATAACAAATGAGAACATTTTCTCATTTTATTTACCAAAATGACTGGAAAAAAAAAAAAAAAAGGAAAAAAAAAAAAAAAGGAAAACCCAAATCAAGGGATTAATTCAAAGCACTAACTACTAAACATTGCTTTGCCATAGCAATTAGATTTTTTTTTCCTTATCATTTTTTTTTTGTTCCCTTTCACAGCCAACACTATATCTTCTCAGTTGCTTCATTGTCCATCCCCTAAGTGCCTATTTTTGATTATTAGATTTTTCTTAGTCTTACCTGTATTTTTTCAGAATGGCTTATTTCAACAAATGTTCAAAAGTATGTCACCACATACTTTTCACTCTCTCTTTGAATGCCATGTATAATCCTCTGTCTAACCATACCACAGAAATTGGTCATTCTCAACCAGATTGTCTTGTTTACAAGTAACTCTATCAATTTTCACAGGGTTCTAACAGAGACACAGCAAACAAGCCAACCTCTATCAGCTCATGGATTGAGGCTTCAATCAGTTTATAACTAATCATTATTCTCATTTTATTTTGCTCAAAAATATGAGTGAAAAATTATCATTGTTCTCTGTTGTGGTTGTTTTTGGTTTTGTTTTTAACTGAGGTATATATTTCTCCTTTTGAAATTAAACTCTTACTCCAAAATTGCCATATATGCTCTCCATGTATACACATACATTATTTCATAACAAAGGCCTTTTTTCTCCTATCACAAACTCACTTCAGTATTATGTCTAGTGAGTTAACTACACTTATTGCTTTTTGACATAATCCATCTTTTTAAAGAAGATAAATTTATCAATATTAAAAGTAGTGTATAAAAATATACAGCTATTACAATGAAACATTCACGATATAACATAGTTACTGCAGAGCATTAATAAACAACTTGAAAATTTTTAAAACATTTAAAGGATCATTTTGGTACTGCAAACAAATGTAAAATTCCTAACATTTAGAGTAGTTTTCAGAATCAGATTAAAACACCTAGATTTAGGCATCTGCATGCCTTCAAGGTTCCTAGACTCCTATTAAAGGTAATGGAACTCTAACTTGTAAGTCTTAAGGGCTCTACTGGGAAATTCAGTTCACCTGAAGAAATATTCCCTTGTATATGTTTAGGTGTGCAGTCTCTTCTGAGATCTTCTTGGATATGAAAGATATCTACAAAGGACTGAGTGGCATAATAGAGCCAAGATAGATCATTCCCCTTCTAGAGCAGCACCTGATGTAAGTTGGACACTCCAAGTATTTCAAGTGGCAGTAAGCATTTATTTTCTGCCTACCATAATGACTCTAGACATGTTTAAGATATGCTCCATAACAACAAGTTCTTAGAGCATTTCCTGTTATTAACTTGATTCCTTACAACCATTACTACTCTTGGACAATAAATGTCATGATCTAACTATTAAAACATTACAGGAACTATTGCAATAGACATTTTATTTTGAAGATTATGATAGAGGAAACATCTGGCAAAACACGTGCTAGACTCTGTTGCCATTAATGCCCAGAATCTATGTAGGCAGATTCAACTTCTTAGTATAAATTGTGCGTTAGAGGTTTCTTATCAGGAGAGAGGATCTTTGAATGTATTGGATATTCCTCTGTAGAATATAATCCAATCCTAGACACCTGCTTCATGCATTCATACTTTCATATAGACACTTAGTTTATATGTCTTAGTCCGAACAGCTCTACCCGAAGACCTTGATTCCTTCTTCATGTCAAAGTTTAAACAGCTTCCTCAGAAGATGTGTGGTCAAGGCACTCTCACTGTCCCACACTTTTTCTTTGACATTTCTAGTGAGTTAACTCTGTTAAATTGCTAAGCCATTCACTCCTCCCTCTCCACCTGTTCAGAGGGAAAAGAAGAATAAGAAAGAAAGAGAAGAAATATTTGTGGATAAAGATAAATATTATTTGATAAGTGAAGAAGTAGAAAGAAGCAAAAAAATAAACAGAAAAAGCAACACAAGTGATGCAAAGCTCTCACAGTTAGACCAAGATCAAAGACTCTGAACAAAAAGAGGACTAACTCCTAAAACATTCCCATTCCCTTTTTATTTCTGAACATGATGCTATATGGAATAGCTCTTTGGTCAGTTTGGGTCATCTTCCTGATTGTGTCTCCTCCCAACCTCTTGCACAACCTCCAAAGGCAGAGAAACGGCAGGCATTGATGCTGTACAAAAACTGTTCAGTCATAGCTGAAGCAATCATGTGTTTCTGCTTTGGGTCACAAAGTTAAAACATATCACCAGAAAAGGTGTAATGAAGAAAATTAACTCCATCTCAGATAGATGCAGGACAACAAATTATGAAAAATGTAATATATAGATACACTCTTTTTCATATACAGCCCTGTCTGATACATGGCTACATGATCAGGAAGCTACTTTCATATACAAGATGAAAATTGAATAAAATCAGCCTTGTTATGGCAATTTACTCTTTACATTTTATTTCCAAATGGTTATTAATTTTTTACATCTCATACATTTTCATCCCAGCTGTTAAGTGACAATATTGAATATCCATTACTGACCTGTTAGCTTTCATTGGTTAACTAAGGTATTCATATCTTTGTCCACTAATCAGATAAATTTGTTTTATCATCTGAATATGTTTCAGTCTCTCTTCTCCATTATCAATAGTCAACAAATACAAACAAGAAACAACCCCACAAGAACAAGTTTTGCTTTGCAGTGAACGTATAGCATTGTTCTTCGTGCCCTGTGAAAGCTAGCAAGCAAAGCTCCGTTACATCCATGAAGTTATTGGTTCCGTGCAAAACTCACGCATTATGAAAGCTGCATATTGTTAATCACCTTAAAATTCAGCAATGAGGAGGTAGTGAACCATTCTTATCATCTGCTGTGAACAGTGTTTATGTGCTGTCTAATTATGACATATAATAACATTGCTATGTAAATCAGAAGTCCATAATACTAATGAAAACTCCCAGAACTTATGAATAATAATTAGAAATTGAATTCAAAATACAATGTACCTACTAACATTATTCATATCTGTAATAATTTTAAAGCTTTAGCACTTATATATATTGTTGCTGTAGTAGATGTCAAACATTCAGCTAAAAAATACAGCCATTCAAAAAGTGTGGAATTTTTGCCACTTTGTTTATTTGCTTTATTATTTGTTCTAAATAGAATTCTGAAATAAAATATTTAGAAATTAATTTGTAGGGTTAGCATTTTGATATTATTTGCAAAAATCAAATGTCTCAAGACTAATCAGTAATTTAATTATTTAGAATATATTTTACATGTAATAGAAAAGAAGCAACATGAAGGCTAATGCACTGGAAAAAGACATATGAGTATCATGTTTTAGTTTTATGCAGTCACAGAATCATAGAATCCTTAGAGCTTTGGCCCCTCTGAGGGTCATCTAGTCACACTCCCCTGTAATGAACGGGGACACCACAGCTAGGTCAGGTTCCCCAGTGCCTTATCCACCCTTACCTTGAAAGTCTCCAGGAACAGGACATCAACCATGTCACTAGGAAACCTGTTCCAGTGCCTCGCCACCCTCACTGCAAACTATTTTTTTTTTCCTTATATCTAACTAAAATAACTTATGTATGTATATATAACTATATATATATAACTTAAAGACATATATTAATTCTCAATCATCCCGAACTTAACACATGCAAATCTTAACTTTCAATTCAATTTCAAACACATTTATAAATCACTTCTAATTAGTCCTGTTCTTCTAAATATAAACTGCAACTATAAGATAAACCTACCTATTGAGATTTATTTAATCATTTTTTAACTGCAACTTTAATGATCTTTATTTAAGTGGTCCCCTACAACCATTGACATAATTTTATGCCCAGTTTCTTGAGTCTGCATAGCACACAACATTCAGATGGGGCATGAAGACTTAATTCTGGTATTCTGATTCTCCTCCCTTGTCTCTCAGCTTCTATGAGAAACATATCTTCATGAACTGCTTGCTCAGTCTTCTGCATTTATATTGGAAATCTAAGTGATGGTGGAGGTATACATGCCATTTTAAAGGTTCAAACCTTTGTGCAAGTTCACAGCTGGATTCAGAGTGAGTAGTGATTGGTACTTCTGCATGCTGCACACCTCTACACAATATCATCAGTTATTATGGTATGTAGCAAAAATATAGGATGGAAGGCACCTCAGGAGGTCTGCTAGTCAATCCCCTGCTCAGAGACATGCCAAATTGTATCAGGTTGCTCATGGCCACATTGAGCATAGCTTTGAATATATCAAAGTAAATAGATCAAAATATAGAGAGAGATTCCGCAGCCTCTCCAGATAACAAATTTTTATTCTCTTATCCATATCTTACTAATCTGGATACAAAAAATTATTGGCCATCCTGTCAAAGACCTTGTCAGAGTCAATTGACAAAATCCACTGATCTCCTGTGGCTCACAAATAGAAAGCAGTCAGACTGTTAAAACATAGCTTGCCCTCTGTAAATTTATGTTCAGTCATTTCTTTGCCATTCTAGCATTTGGAAATAAGTCCCCTCAGTCTGTAGACACAGAACACTGTTCCTGGAACACAAATAGTGACAATTGTTCTCAACATTAGTTTGAACTGTGGTTTCTCCTTACAGGAACATTTCACATCTTTTGTCAGGTGAAAGGGCAATAACCTATTTTACAGACTGGGCTTTATATGTGAGTTTCTACTCTCAGATTTAAAGAGAAACAAAAAACCTAGAGTCAGTAAGGTTACTGAATGGTTTCTTAGAAAATGAGCTAGAATTCATTTACCAGCTCAAAAGACATTAAGCCACTCTGAAGCCATGAGTGTGCATGGCATTGTCTTAGTGATTACAAACCTATAAAATCTCTTAATCCTTCCATTATAAGCCCTTTAGTATTTTCTATACATATTTTCAAGTATACTTGGAAGAGAAGATTATCACTGCGGGACTGAGTTGTAGTGCTGTTTGTCCTAAACTGTCCCATTGTAGTTAAACATGAAGTGCCTGATTAAGCTTTGGAATGAAGAGGCTAAATCTGGAGAACTGCAAGAAAGTGAGGAAATAAAAAAAAAGAAAAGAAAAGCTGTTCTCCTTCAGAGAGTGACCTTGTTTTAATGCTCTCCATGCCATTCACCCTCCATAGCTGATCAGCCAATTCCATTTATCATTATAATTAGGCAGCATCTTGCCAGTTCAATCAGGCTCAATTACTTTAGGCCTCATTAGTGACTGACATACTATAACAAGTGCATCTTAGAATGAGCAAGGTCAGATAAAGAAAGTACAGCATGCAGCCAGCAAACACATTTATAGACCATGACAATACAATTCTTTGGACATTGAATACCTTTGCATTCTGCCTTTTTCAGAAGGTATGAAGATAATGATGCTAAAAGTAACCTTGCTGAGCTTGCATTATTGCAGCTTCTGTAAGTTTCTACCAACTGCAGCTGAGCAGCAGCGATAAGAGGAAAAGCAGCAAATGGTTTGGGAAACAGTTTGAAGATGTTAGCAACACTTTAGTTCTGGAGAAGAGCAACTTGTCTAATGCATCCAAGCACAAGAACTTCAAAACTGTGCAGTAGATCAAATTGGATGTTGAAACAGCAGTACTACAAATGTTGTATGAGCACCAGCAGCAGCAAATGGTCCTACTTGAAAAATAAGGTGAAATATAAAGGGAATGGATTTGCTTTTACATAATTACAATAATTATCTGCAGTACTTATCTAGAATTTTAGAGATTGATGAAAATCAGAGGAAGGTAAGAAGATATATTCTAATACTTAATATACGCTCTGGTATATTTATATATATACAAATGTCATGATATTAAAGGGAAAAATAGACATATATGAACTGGAAATTCAAGTTCCTTTTGCACAAGAAAGTGATGGTCTAGGACTATCTTCCAACATGAATAGTGGGGAAACACATCCACATTATTTAAAGATGATATTTGAAACATTTTTAAATTTTTTTGGTCACATTGCACTTGTGAAGTAGGAAATATTAATATTGAGAATAGTGGTGTGATGCAGCTTTTTTACACATGACCAAAAGTCCTTACTCTCTCATGAAAGTGACAGAGTTAGAATGGTCATTATGCTAACTAACTAAGCACTGGCACAGATGAAGATGTAATGTTACTAACCAAAACAGGAGATTGTTTTCTGTTGTTTGTTTATTTTGGTTTAGATTGTTTCATTTTGTTTTTAATGTACTGCATTGCCAAGATCCATAACTGACTCATCTGGCTATGCCTTTTCTGTTGCAGAAATTTTTATTTAGATTTTTTGAAGCATCTTACATTACATGAGCACAAAAATGCTGATAAAGAATACATCCACGAGTTTTATGGGACATCATTTTAAAATCTTTTAAATTTTGATTAACATTGTTTAAAATGTTACCTATATTTTTAGGTGATAGTTTTGCATTTTAGATAAATGTATCAAGTTGTCTTCCAGACACAATATTTAAAATGCTTGTAAAAAATACCCCAAACCCACATATAATATTTTATAATATATTATACAACAGAGAAATAAAATGGTACCTACGCTGGTGTGACCAGAATACATCCAAAAGTATGGAATCTGATTCTCTTAACAGATATGTTCTGGGTCATTATTATCTGGTTCCTTTTTATTCCTTTACTGAATATCTGTGTACATTATACCCAGAATTATTTAATTTCATAAGTTGTGAAATGTGTGCTCTGTGAAGTGTTTCTTTCATTTATTCTTATTTAATCTTATTTAATCTTATTTAATCTTATTTATTTGTTTGTTTATTTATTTATTTATTTATTTATTCTCCTTGGCAACTATCAACTGTTAAAGATGAGTATTAAAAAATAGAAATAACATCCCACTCTTCCTTTCTTCTCTTTCTGAAGATGAAACAACTGAGCTGTTTTGTATGTTCATAAAAACTTCAGTGACTGAAAGTGAATCAAAGGGATGCATTTTCTGAGTAAATCAGAAAGTGACTCTGACTGTGTTTATTCTCATCTCTTGCAGCAGTGTGTTCCCCAGCCCAGGCAGACTTTTTATGAAGTTTCTACCTCAGATATTCATGAAGTTCTCTATACTGATCGAAAGATGCATAGCCTCAGTGAACCAGAACTGTTGCTGACATTCATATTTGCCACTGTCAGAAACACTCCATGTAATGACTTCTATACAAAGCAGGTTGGGAGACTAGAGGATGATCTTACACCTCCAGCTAGCATCATTGCATGTGTCCGTAGACTGGTTTTGAGCAGTGACAAAGTATGACATACACACTACTCTGAAGCTGTGGACTATCAACCTGTTTCTGCAATGACTAGCAAACCATAGTAGACCTCTCAGAGTTTGCTTTTACTTTTTACTTTCTTCAAAAGAGAGCATCATAGAATCACCTAATTCCAATTCCCAGGCTATAGGCAAGGACATTATCCACTGGATTGTGCAGCCTCAAATTCCCATCCATCCTGACCTGAAACACTTCCAGAGATGGAGCATCTACTTCTCTTTGCAACTTATTCCAGTGCCTCTCACCTTCAATATAAATATTTTCTTCCTATTATCTAATCAAAATGTACCTTATTCCTGTTGAAAATGATCATTCCTTGTCCTATCACTACACTCCCTGATAAAAAACCCCTCTCCAACTCTCCCCAGAGCCTTCTCTTCTTCAGACTGAGCAACTCCAACTCAGCCTCTCCATAGGAGATGTTTATTCGTACATACAGATGTATGTAAAAACTGGAAAGAAAAAAAAAAGAGAGAGAAAAAATAAAGCCACCACCAAAATCTTTAGGAAAAAACAGTATTCCTCTACATTCCCCTATTGTGGGAAAGAGAATTAAAAATTCTCTTTAGAATTAAATTTCATTACATGAATTCCTGGGAGAGGAGTTTTCTCTGTAGCATGTTCCACTCCCAAAGCTCTCGAGAAATTGATGATTGACAAATAATACTTTTTACTTCTACTTTCCTTACTTCTGTTTTTCTTAAATATTATTGAGTATTTTACATTTAAAAAAAAAAAAAAAAAAAAAAAGGAGAGTATATCTTCTGTGGCTAGTAATAGGGTTGTTAGAGGTGGAAAAGATTCTTATATACCAATTCTGCAAATTTTATATTTATTTATGAACATGTGAATGGAAAAGTAAGACTTGGATAACCCTGGAGAAAATCGCAATAGCAACAGAATACAAATGAGAAAGGTGTATTTCTCAAATTGTGGAAAAAATATTAGATTTTGTACAGAAAAGTCAATATCTAAAATTGGTAGATGTAGCCCCCATTCATCTATTGCACATTAGCACTTTAGGTGCAGAGCTAACTTGCTTTTTCAAATGTGAATAATATATCTGTTCAGGAATTCACAGCTTTCTGGAACTGCAGAAGTTTAATTTACAGAGATTAACATGTTCATGTCTCCAAACCTGACTGAGATCATTAACTTGCCCTTAACAAAGGAGTCACCAAGAATTTATGTTTGGAAGATTTTTGCAGGTCTCTTATTATCTCTAATTACTCACATAAAGCAGAAGTCAAAGTCATAGGTTCTGAACTGTTGCCATCAATGACTCTGTTCATCTGAAGTAAATATTCTAGAAACTGGATATTTGATATATCCTCCATTTTATGAAATTAAAGGTCATAGGAGGATATAAGAGAAATGCTTCATGAAAAAGGTTTGTAGTTCTTTAGATTAAGGGATGCTTTGTTCTTGTAGAAGCAGTCCTGGTTTACAAAGCAATTTATATCTCAGAAAAATTCTGGGAGGTGGGAACTTTATATTTCCTTGCCATTATTTGAGTTGTGTTTTCCTTCCCTATCACAGCCCACTCACAGTTAAATTCTACATCAAAACTAACTGAAGATGTTTGTACCTCTTTATTTTATAATTGCCCATCGATGCCATTGATTTCCCTCCCCTACATGTTGCATACTATACATAGAGTCCTAGATCAAATTTGAGAGCCTAACTGAAATTCAGTAGTTTTAGCTCAATCTCCAACCACCAGTACATAAAAACATATGCGACATTGCTCAGTTGACACAGTTTCTTTCATCTGTGCTGAGGAAATGCACTGGAACACATCCAGCACTGACACTAAATTGATTTGCACTCTTGAGATGCTGGCTACTCCTGTCGGAATTGAGTTTGTTGACAGATGGCAGGCAGCGTGAAGAAACTTTCTGTGGAATTGGTTATATGTTACCCAGAAAAGGGTAAAAAATCAAATAGTGATGTGGTGGAAGGAGGGCTGAACAGCTCGGTTTATTATAGCCTCGAGTTTCTTCTGTTTCTGACAAAATCTCTGACAGTCCAAGTTAAAAAAAAAAAGCTCTAACACTTTTTTGAGATATTTGTTATTTTGCTCTTTTAACATCCTATTTACAGAGATAAAATATTAAATATCTGACATACAGAAATTAAAGTGTGCATTTGGCAGACAGTATTTCATAATATTTTGTCTCAATGTAACTAGGGCTGATATATTTTATGTAGTTTCTAATTATAGTCTGAAGATATATGTTCCAAATTTCTCTATTATCTTCATCATAAATGCCATGTATTATACTCACAAACAAATTCTATAACTCAAGAGTTAACCCTAAAAATGTCAAGGGCAAAATGATTCCCAAAGAGAACTGCCATTCTAATTTTTGCTGTTAAAAGTAAGAAAAGCTAACAACCAATTCATTTCCTAATAGTGACACAGAATGTGATGTCAAATCAAGTCCCAAAAGCTCTCTATTAAACTTATTTTAGATTTCTGCTAGGAAAACGACACACTAAAAGGTGTTAAATGGCAAGAGAGTTTGACAATTGTAAGGAGGGGCAAAGACACATTCTGATAATATTTTGGAGAAAGACCATGATTCATTAGCTGGCTTTATTTTTATACTAACAATTAATGAGGCTATGGAAAGAAACATACAAACCTCACCCAGATAGTTCCCAAAAACATTATGTTGTTTGAAAAATGTTGGATCAAACTCAAAGGTTAGAGGAGGGGAATAGCTGGATACTCACAAAAAAGAAATAAAGAAGAGAGAGAAAAACAATGAAAGAGGAAAGGAATAGTGATGTGTGACTGCAACAAGAGACGCTTGTCCACACCCTTTAGACACACTAATGTTGACAAAACTTTTTAAATAATGGAATTGTTCAGCATTAAGACTGAACAACATCCAGGGACTGATGAAATGAAGGAGTAAGACAGAAACCTTTGAATAAGTGATCATAAAATGTATAAACAAGTATGTATCCATTATTTATTTTTTGTAATGATGATGGAGATCATACAGAAAAATAAGCAGGCCAGACTGACTACTCTGCTTCCTGGGCAGCTTTCTTAACAGCCAGCTGCCTGATGAGTGGAGCACCAATCTTTTCAGGACATCTGATTTTCCAGCTGTTCATCTGGTGAGCTGCTGGCCTCCCAGACTCTACAACTTGCTGCTCCACAAGCTCTCCAGCTGGGGTGAGGGTTACCTGGAATCGCAGGGAGCAAGCCCTCAAGCTGGGGTCTGCACTGAGTGAGATCTAGTTATCTTGGAAACTCTGAAAAGTTCCCATTGTTTAATTAGTTTTGACGATATCAATTTTTCACCACAATCAAAACAGAATCTGTCAAGATTAGCAGTGTGACAATGTGAATTATAGGGTTGGGGTTTTTGTTCTTGTTGTTGTTTGTATGGGGTTTTTTGTTTGTGGGCAGTTTCTTTTTGCTGTTGTTGCTTTTGTTCCTGCAATATTATTCTTCCTTTAAAAAGTCTTTCTATCTCAAATGAGAATGAATAAGAGGAAAAATATTCTTGATTTCTTATCCAAGATACCATTTCCTTACCAGGTAAATAATAAGGAAGTCATCTTGATTTAAAAAAAAAAGAAAAGAAAAATCAGAAGATTTCAAGAGGAACTTCTATATAAGACTGTTGTTTAGTTTTTCTTCTAAAAAGTTTTGATTTCTGATTTTTGTTATTGTTCTTCTTAAGTAAAAAAAATAAAATTTTCATTACATAAATTTACATTTACATTACATAAAGTAAGCCCTAAAAATCATGTATTTAAAGGAAAGAGGTGTATAGTTGCCCTTGCAAAACATTATTTAAGCCTCTTCTCAAGGATATGACAAGGAAAGCTGTTGTTTTTGCAGAGGTAGCTGTTGGCATTTCAGGTCATTTGCTGTTTTAAATCAATGTCTGACTCTATCTGAGAGTTGCCAAAACAGCACTGAACAAACTTGGAGGGGGTGAGATCATTAAATGCAGAATTAGCTCATACTTTTTGAAGAATTTTACAGGTCTACATAGACAACCTCCTCAGAGTGATAGTTCATATTGATTTCCAACTAGAAAGGGCAGCTGCGAATGAGAAAAAGCAGTACTGTTTCTTTTAAGTGTTATTCTTTCAACACAAACATTTACAAATTAATGTGTGATTTTCTAACTTCTCTTTTCTCACTTTTTCAGTATAAAAAAATTTCCATTATCTGGTATTTCTAAACTGGAAATATGTTTTTTGTAGTAACTTTTTTTCTGCCAGGTTGCATACTTACATAAATACAGAGAGACAGAAGATTTTCCAGAGTTCATGACAACAGTTCATTGAAATAATTAGTTATGTTTTAAAAAGAAAAAGCAAAACTTAAGTTCTCTAAATATGGGCATATAGAAGCATACCAAAACATCTAGGGATGTAGCTTATCTAAGGACAGATCTATATATGTATGTTCACTTGTAATAGGAAGTAACTGAAAGCAGGCAGGGCTCCCTCTGAAAAAGTAATAGATGCGTATTTTTAGGCAACTTAATTCTGTTAAAATTCTATTGATAAAAAAAAATTGTAGCTCAAGAATTTCTTCTTGTTCTGTGAATCTACCTAAACTCTAAAAATGTACTAGGAAGTTTATGGTGGTTATATGAGAAATGGAGTCTTGTAGAACTGTGCTTCCTCTTGTAAAACCATGACAAAAACTTATGGCCCTATATCCCTCCAAATTCATCTACAGAATTTAAACTGCATATTCCCATAAGAAATCATAAATCAGTAAACATAAAAGTGGTAATTAGTAAGATCATGAGAAAGGAATCCATTATGATCTTCATAATAGCTGCAATTAAGTTTACCATTTGCTGAGGGAAGAAATGATCCAAATTATATATTAACTTTAGGAATTCCCTTCCTTATGAAAAACAGACATTTCCCAAAATTAGATGATGCCCTCAACTTAACTGAGGTAAATATTTGTATATTGATGCACTATATGCAAACACTCGCACATAAGGGCTTGAAATTCTCACCATCAGAGGAAGACTAGCAAGTTAAAGTTATTATATGAACTCACAATCAGCCAACACATTTCAGAATGGTTTCCCTCCAGCCTTAATAAGTATCTATCACAGAACAAGTGTTTCATCTACACAGGTTTTGGAAATCAGCAAAAAGTGCAAGCCTCCATTCAGCAGCCTTGAGGAAGGAAAGCCCACACTGAAGAAAAGCTTCTGTCATATTAAAAACATGTTTTGAAAGGAATTAATGTGAAGGCTGTTGGTTTGTATCATGCTGTGTGTTTCAGAATGTTAGGAAAGACACTTGCATGAAAGGAGAAGGGCTGTCCTTATAAATAAAGCAGTTTTCCTCTATCACTAGAATGAGAGTGAAGTGGAAAGGACTGGAGCGCTTTATAAGAACACAGCAGGTAGTCACGTAGGAGCGCAGAACAGGGAATGAATGTTTGTGATGGCAGTTTTGTGTATAATGCAGTTGCCCTAAGGTATTTTATAGTATATGGAATAATTGAATTGATAATTTGAAAAATAATGTATTTAAATCTTGCCTGAGGCATTTCCTGAATCTAAAAATAAGTTGATACCTTCAAGGATAGAAAAGGGTTTGCACTTAGTGAACACAGACACCAAGGTGAAGTAATTATGAATTAAGGAAGTGAGTGGCTCAGGAATCTAACTGTGAAGAGATACTTTGGAGAAGAGTCCTTTGAAATGACAGAAAATTGTCTCAGTGTTATTTTTTTTCCTGGATGAAAATAACTTTTCTCATTTTCTTCATGAATATACATGCATGCTTCATTTTAATAACATGGTCTCCAAGAGTACTTGGGAAGACTTTTTTTTATTACAAATTCCAATCTTTCAAGTCCTGAGCTGAAAAAGAAACAGACAGAAGAATTTGCTCTATTACAATTTACATTTAAATTCATTTACAAAAAATGCCTTTGTGTGTGCAAGAGGTTTCAGTAATTGATGACATTCTACTGTAAAAGAACATACAGCAAATAGCTGCCTCATGATAGCCTACGATTGTAGGCGAATGGTTATGAATATTCATTAATTCCTTTTCTATATTTGAAAATGCATTTTGCAAGGGACTGAGCAGTTGCAGTACCAACCAAAGTCCTAGAAAGCTGATAAGAGCAAACACTCCGCTGATCTGAATATCAGTATTAAAAGCAGGATAACATACAGCACAATATTACATTCCTTTGCCCAGCTGTGGAAAAAGAACATTCATTAGAGCTGGTAAGAGTTTGGGCCATTGACAACACTGGAAGACCTGAAGGTATTTCAGCTTCTCTTGTCCTTTATTTTTCTAGTCACAGAATTGGAAGACATATAATTACTACTTTATTACTTTATTAACATATTTTAATAATTATGTTAATTAAAATGTATTTTTGTCTACATGAGTGCTTTCCATTTCTCTAGCTCTGCCAATGACTTTTGTTATGACAGATTTTGTGTGTGCATGTGTCTATTTTTCTACCTGTTTAACTTTGTTTTTAACAGTGATATATAAACCAGAGGGGATAACTGTGGAGTTGATTTTGCTTGTGGAAGAGAAGAACCTGAAGGAACAGCCAAAAAATAAGTGAAAATGGAATGCAACTACAGAAAATGTGACCATGGTGGGAGCTGCTGTGGCTTATGTAGGTTGATTATGTTTGAGGGACTTTGTATTTGGTAAGAAAAGTAAGAACATGAAGAAGTGCCAGATGGAAGTCAGAAAAAAAGCATGGGAAAGACAAGGCATAAAACTTCAAGAAAAAAAAAAAAAAAGAAAGAAAATTGGTAGAAAGCCAATATGGCCTTGAGGAAGGGGCAGAATTTCCCTGCAATTGTTTGGGTACAAAGGAACATTACTGAACATTACTTGGAGCAAATGAGGTCAGGAACTTACGAGGAACGAAGAACTGTCTTAAAAAAATTACACAGTGGGAAAAAAAATGAGGGAGGAGTGTTCACAAAGAATCCTGTATGGAAAGCCTACAGTATCTTTTACTTTATCTGACTGTTCTTGAACTTTGTGAGAATTAACTGATCAGAGCAAATCTTTGTCAGTACAGAGAACTTTCAGTCCCTATGGCATTTTTCTTGGAGAAGCTGAATTCGCTGTCGTTAAAACAATTTTTTGAATTGTAAAGATACAGAATAGGAACTAAGATTAACAATAGGAACTAAGTAGTTGTAATTTTAAAATAGGAGATATGCTGTGGCACTGAAGTATCACCTTACAGTCCTTGAAAGGGTGCCCTGAAGCTGCTTAAGATCCACTGTTGTTTCCAATAAACACAGCAGATCTGCAAGCAGATCTTGAGGCCAGCAACTGACTGCTTTCCATGGGCAGCACTCTCCAGCTGCATCTGGGTGCAGTGTTTTTATTACAGTGAGCAGCTCTCCACACACTTCTAGGCAGGTTCAGAAGATCTTTCTATCATGAGACTCTTTTTCTTGAAGTCACTTGAGATGAGGTCAATACAATCAGAACTGAGATCATAATAAGTCCCTTGCCTGTCAGAAAAACACTCATCACTATTTCAAACCCAGATTAAGGTAACATTGGAGATGAGAGATATGGTTTTGGTTAATTGATCCAAGATGTCATGTTGTTTTCTGGAAGGGCAAGTGGCCTTTGGAGTGGAGGGATTCTCAGCTACTAAGGAAATTTTTTCAGCTTGTGCATCTCTTGATATAGTCCATCTAAGATAGTTGTTACAATGTAATGTAATGGCATTCATTTTCATTTTGGTTGATTTCTTTCTTTTTACATATATCAATTTATTTTCTGTTCTCTCATGAGCCTGCACCATTGAGATGAGATAGGAAATTCTCTGAAAACAAACAAGCAACCCAATCCCGTAAAAATATATAACTTTAAAGGATTCATAAAATGATTTTTTTTTTTTATTGCATTTATACACTAAACTATCAAATACTTGGCTCTCAAATATCATCTAAGGAAGACTTGACACTCAGACAAGCTGCAATCTTTTATCTCTAAGTCAGCTGCTAGTGGCATACACTAAGATTGTAATGCCCACTTTCCACTTACTTTTGCAATTCACTCTTACCATTTGTACCATATACCATTGCCATCCGTCAGTCATAAGTCTTCTTTCTGTGTGGTTCATCAAATCTCTGTTCTGATTCTCTCCAGCCCTCTTTCCCCTGTTACTGTAAGGATGATCAGTAGAACTGAGAAAGAGCTACTCTTGCAATAGTTGATTATGAAGACTTCCTGACTAGTTGTTCACTCTGACAGTCATTCCACAGTTAATACTCTAATATTCTCATTTTCCTTCACAAGTTATCACTTATGATCTCAACTTGCATTTAAGGTTTCGTTTTGAAAAGTTATAGGATCCACAAGTGACCAAGTTAGTGAATACTGGGCATCACATATGCATTGGATAGGTTAATACATACAAATAGAAAAGATAAATTGCCAGTAATTGTAATAAGCTATGCTTTCAGATGACAGTCTACCTGAATAATGTGTTTCATTCCTTCAGAAAAAATGGTAATTAAAAAAAATATATGGAAAAATTAAGGAGAGGTTTCTATCTCTTTATGGAAAGTGCCTCACAGGTCTGGGAGAAAGTATTTGGTATGGCATGAAGTTGTGTACTTGAAAATATAATGTGCAGGCAAAAATCATCTGTCTCATTGACCAATCAGAGAAATGTCTTAAAATTTTTGAAACTCATAAACTTACTAAATTATGATTAAATGATAATACGATTACATGAATTTAGTACTTGATTAAATGATAGTAAGATAAAATGATGTGTTAGGTAGTCTATAAATGGCACAAATATAACAGAACTAGACTTCTGTAATGACAGGATAGAGCCAGTTACTGTAGAATAACAACCATACTTTTTTTTTTTTTTTTTTTTTTCCATTTTGCTACTTCATATATATTTTTTCACACAAGGTAAATATGTAATTGTGCATATATATATATGTGTGTATATGTTTTTATATACAGGCATAAAATATAATATATATGGTACATTATAGAAACGTACATGAAGAGATACAGTGATATTTATACAGTTCTCCTAGATGTTGGCAAAAGCCATAGCTGAACATAGAATTCAGCTGTAATTTCCATTGCAGTTTATAGTCCCATCTTTTGTAGGAGTGCAATTCTTCTAAACATCATCATCATACCTTCTAAAAATATTATTTTTCTTTACTCTGTACATAAAATTCTGCAAATGATAGCATCTGATCTGTTTACATTTATTTGGGAATGTTTTTCACACTACAGCAGTCACAAGGTCCCACTTATATATTTTCACTACATTTCTAGATTTCTGTGTCTGCACTTACAATTTCCAGACTGTACTGAGTACTAAACAGAATTGTACTAAAAAATCACAACTTTAGCTCCATTAAAGAGGGCTCCTTTTTTTTTTTTTTTTCTTTGATAGTTGATTCTTGTTCATTATTTGTTCATGAAGAAAATATTATGTGCATGACAATTGAAGCTGTCTCTCTATAAAACATTTTAGAGAATTGAAAAAGAAAAGAGTCTGGGGGAACTGCTTGTAGAGCCACAACCCTAAGTCCTAATGATATTGGTATAAAGAATAACAAATTTTGCTGAATTACAAATATTCTTTTCCACTAGGTCACTTTTATCCTTTTTAAATTAGTCAATCTGTATTAAATGATGTCGGCTTAAAAATCTTTTGATGATCTACCCAAAGGAACAAAAATCTCCAAGCTGCATACTTAAATATATAGCATGCATATACGACTGTAGCAAGGAATTTTTGTCCTATTTTTATATGACAGCAAGCTACAGATTTTAAAGTGAAAATCTGACATGAAGCAGGATTGCATGCAGGCATTAGGCCAAAACTAGACTGTGAAAATTTAAACTCGTGTAGGCTGCAAAATTACTTGCTTCTCTTGATGGTGTGATTCTAGGACTTGATGTTTACCCCTCAGTGTTAGCATTATCTTTATTTCAGGAGACATTTAATTTATTAAGATAGTGGCTGCTCTAACATTCATATCATTGCAAAGGATTTCTGGTGTTAACAGAATACCACCTAGTAACATTAATCTGTTGAGAGTTTAGTTTTACCTTCACTTTTTCATATGTTTTCATCATTTTCTTCTGTTCAGGGAGACACTGTTAGGGGTCAACTTTTAGTCACATGCAGTAAACAGAGATAAAAATTTAAATACAGTGACTGTGCTAGAAACCTTAAAAGTCATAAAACTTTCATAATATTGATCTGAACATAATTATATGGAGGTCACTCTGAAAATAATGCCTTCTATTTATTCCCATAGAAACTACAAGATATGGAGAGCATAATAACATTGTTGAACAGAGCAAATGCTCACCTACAAAACACTGTTTTTCAAGAGTCACCACCATTAGCTAAGCATTTTTGCCAGTGATGAACAAGTGTGCATGCTGTGCTCATAAATATTTGCACTAATAATAATAACTCACTGTTGCTCTGACCACTGCTGGAATACACCAATGCCTCACTATGCTCACATCCACTGTTTGATCTCCATCAACCTTCAGCAAGCATCAGAGAATGCCAGTGGGTGCCATTTTTTGTGCAATTTTTTTTCCACAAGGAGGAATTCAGTGACATCCTCTTTCTTCTTAGGCACTTCCACATCAGACACAGTTTTGTCAGTTTGCCCCTCCAGTGCCATCTGTTGCATGGCAACAAAATATAACAGTATTGGTGGGAAGGTTCAACCTACTGCCATACCACCAATGTTCATCTCCAACATTGTGGGCCAGTATAATAAAATAGGAGGCATTACTTTCAGAGCAGCTCTCACATCTTGTACTGAAAGATCTTTGTGTGAAATTATGTTTTCCAATGATTATTTCTGAACTTAATGTTAAGGCCCATTGAAAGTGATTGAGGGTTTTGCAGAAATAAAACCTGCTTTTCAATTCTTATCCCTTCCTTTCCCATCCCATTCTTTTTCTTTTTTTTTTTTTTTTCTTAGCATGAAGTACTATTGGACTCTAAAGGTTTTTTTTGTTGTTGTTGTTTTTTGTTGTTGTTGTTTTCTTTAAATGCAAGCTATTTATTTAGGGTCATATATATGGACTTGTTAGGCACCCCACTATTTCCTTATTTTGCTGCTGATAAGCTTTATTAAAATACAGTGAGGCAATTCTGCATGCAAAGTAGAGACAACGTTGTTTCTGTATCTCTGTATCATGAGCAAATGGGAATTATTTCAAGGCAAATATCAAATATCAAAACTTGTATTCATTCGTACCTTGTTTTCATTGACTGAATGATGGCAGCCCCATGGCAAAGAATGTATTTATTGGTCTGCTGTGTACAGATCTTAGAGTATCAGGTGCTACAAAAAGGTGATATGACTGACAAACAACAACCAGGGCTATTACAGAAAAACTAATTGCAAAATATTCATGAGTAGTTATTCCTCTTACAGTGGTTCCTCTTACAGTGGCCTTTTAGACACTTAAGTTTGTTCACTGTTTATTGAGCATCCCCTGAACACAGAAACCATTGCATAGGAGGGGTAGACAATATCTTTCAGGAAAGTCTTCAGCAAACAAATAATTCTGCTGTTGCAAGAGGAAGCAGGTTTATCAGAGTTCCATCTGTTTTGTGGCACAGAGTACCTGGTATCTTCTCAGGCATGCTGAACCTTCCAGTTTGCCTGTCATAGATAAAGGGCATCAATGACCTAAATGAAGGAAAATAAAATCAATGCAGTCTGTTAAGATGATGAATACTTCCATGAAACCTTACGACAAAAAACATTCAATAATGATATCTTGTCCAGAACTTCTATATCAGAAAGGTCTTCTGTGGTATAAAATTAAAAAAAAAAAATTAAAAAAAAAAAAAAATCAGACATCTAAAAACCCCAAAGACATTCTGATTGATGGGAATGTCAGAATGTCAGTTTCCTCCACTTTACAGTCCCATAAGTACATTAGTCAGTTTATCTTTAATTACACTGATGAAGTTAGCTGTATAGATCTATGCCTACTCATTTCAGCACCCACTCTTCTATGGAGGTAATCCACACTGTCAGCATAGGTGTAAACAGAAGGGAAGAGCGTGGTATCTGCCTCCACCTCAATCTGTGGATGGCAGGAGAAGAGAGCAGTACACAAGCTCCCAGTCTGGAACTGGGCTGCTTTTCAATCTCCAACATGGCCTAGAGTCTCAAAAAATTGATTATGCTTTTCTGCAGATGTGTTTAAACAACTTCAGTGACTCATCAAGATAATGCTCTAGCACTCCCACAAAAAAAGAGTTTGTCTAGACTACACAACATAAATTCATTTTGCATCCTTAAGCTGAGAATTTAGTAGGAAGAAACTGGAAACCTTATATCTCAAAAAATAAGGAAAAGAGCTGAATATATTCCAATATGGAACAAAGCAAGATTACCAAACTCTTATTTACCGATGATTATTGATTTGCTGGAGTATACATACTGACTTTCATGATGGATACAGTTAATTTTTCTGTTTTGGATTTATATTGCATGTCATCATTCCTATCATTAAACATAAACATAATTGTCATAAAAACTGAAATGCCTTTTCCCAGACATTTCATTCTAAAATATAATTATCCAGGCTACCAGCTGTTAATGGCATAGAATTCTAATTACTTCAAAATGAAGCTATTATTCATAAACTCTAAGCTTCTAACACACACGTTTACAGTATATGGAAATTATTACAGAATTTATCACTTATTTACCACAGGCTTATTTAACTACTGTGATCCTTAGTACAGCTTTTGTCATGTTCACTAAGGAATCATGAAGCAATCAAGTCCCCATTTACGTAGAAAGATGGGTAAAAATCCTCCTTCAGTGATAATGGACATTCAAATTTTCTGCCTGTGGAGATATATTACAGCTATGCTGTCCTGTTGTAGAGAGTCCTTCAAAGTTGGAAATTACATCAGTTTAGTTAGCAACAACTGATTCTGATTCAGACAATTCTGACAGTGGCTAATGTATATGAAGAATGAAAAGCATACAGGGTAATGCAAATATGTTCATGGGAAATGAAGACAAAAATGTCAAACTGTCATGGTTTTATGTTTTTTGGTTTTCAGTATTCCACATCAAAACATCACGTACTGGAATTAAAGTGTTAATGCTCCAATTCCAGGTACCTATCCCTATACATTACGGAAGTCATGGGATCTGACCCTTCCGGGTGGGGTGGTCTCTTATTGCCTGGCAGTGGGTGCTGGAGGGTGCCTTCCTAGCCGTTCCAAGCTTTTCAGGTTTGACTTGGTCTCAGGAACTCTCTCTCTCCTATCTTATTTATTAGTCTCAATTTCAATTAGATTGTATTATATTGTGTTATCTTGCATTCCGATATCATAGTTAGTAAAATAAGTTTTCCTCCATAGATTGTTGCCGCTGTTTTTTTTCCCTCCCTTCCTTCCTTCCCATTTTGTGGGGCCAGGTGGGGGGTGGAGGGGGCAGGGGCCTACTGCTCCTTGTCACGGGCATAGATTGATCTAGTTAACTCCATGAGTAATTATTTTCAAAAATTTCAAGGAGAAATTATAAAAGGAAAGTATTTCATGCACGGTCTGTTTAAATAGAACAATCCTTGAATATGGGGAACAAATAATGTTATCAGAATGTAAAAATGATAGTTTCATTGTCATAGGCAACCAGCCTCTAGTGTATCCATAAATCTTGAACACCTGTTGTTGTCTTCCAAAATTGTGTCCAAGAACATGATACCTGTGATAGATAGAACTGAGCTTGGAAAAAAAATGAAATGATTCTTAGTTAAAGAGACACAAAGTAAAAGAAAACAAACTACAAAAGATATTTCAAAATACAAATATGAGAAGATTGTAAAACTGAGGAGCTAGAGAGGGTATATAATAATTTTAGGGGTTTTGTTTGTTTTTTTGTTTCTTTTTTACGATTTGATTTTGTGCTTGTTCCTGGAAAATTCTAACAGAATGTTTTTGACTTAGGTTTATTCTTTGATCTTAATATACAGTGAAAAAACAAAACAAAACAAAACAAACAAACAAAAAAAAAAACATAGCAAGACTTCAAATTTAGATATTATTCCATGCTATTTAATGCATTTGTTTAAAGAAGGAAACAAATCTCTATCAAACTACAAATTACATATTTTTTGGATTAATATTTACTCCAATTTTTCCTCTTCTTCTTACCTTCCTTAACTTGTTTAGCAAGAACATTGTTTCTGCTGAACGGTAATGTAAATGACTGAAAAATGCTGACTACTCATGCATTGCTCTAAATGAGGAAGAATGAGTAAATACCAAGCAAAAAGCTGTAAAGATAGAAATGGAATCTTCACTTTGTACCTTGTTTTTAGTGCCTCTTGGGTTTATTCTGCGGAATTTAATTGATAGATAATGGCAAATTTGTTGTTGCATGAAGTTTACCAAAACATGGAAGTGCACAGCTAGATCCTATTATAGCAAAGAAGCATTCTCTCTTTACCCAAATTCCTGTTTTGGGAAAAATTTACGTAAGTACTGATTTAAAGCAACATATACAGTTTTGAGTACAAAGACCCTTTGAGTGAGCTCCATCTACAGCACTTTGTGACACATTATCATAGTAAATGCCAAAATTTATTTAAGCTTTTGAGTATTAAATAGGACCCATCTATAAACACATCAAGAGGGACATCATGTAGTTGAAAAGTTTGTTTTGAATGGCTTTGTATTAAAGGTTTGAGTAGCTATGAACATCAGGAAGGTCATCAGGAAGGTTTAGGATACATCAGATTTAGGAAGACTGAAACAAATGGGACACATAGAAAGATACAAAATGCAATAGAAAAAAAACCACACACTATAACTCAGCGTACAGCTTATATTATGCTTGAACTTCAAGTTAGCTTATGCTGCTTATACAGAAAGTTATTTGGAAAGATGTATAACTTTTTTTATTTCTGCAGCTACATTTTTCATTAATTCTTTTGTTCATACTTCAGATTTTAAAACAAATTAGTATCACAAAGGAGTGTCTATGTATGTATTTGTTTTTCCTTAAAAGTTTATATATTCAGAGTTCAGACATTACAGCTTTTATTGAAAATACGACATAATCACAAATTGTTCATCAAGGTATTGAGGTAAGCACCTTATTTGAATACCTAAACCTGTTTATAAGGAACCCAGTTTTGAAATTTTAATTTCTTTTAGAGAAATAGTGCAAAATGGCAGTGGAAGCCCACCCCCTTGGATTGCACGGTGGGACCAGTAGAATTGTATTTACATTTATTTTTCAGGTTAATATGTTCTAGAAACATATTATTCTGCCATAAAACAAACTGTTAAATATGAAAATCTCTTTTCAATTGGTTTATATTTCTAGAAGTTTTACTTCTATGAGCTATGTCTGAGAGCAGGCCCAGCTAGTTTGCATTTAAGGGTCTAAGCCTCACAAGAGATTATTTGTAAAAATACCTCTAGGGCTGGAAGAAAAAGTATGGCTGCAGTAGGGATGGTGAACTTAGCAGGTGGGGAACATCCAGCTTTTAAACATTCTGGGTAAAATTTTCTAACTCTACTGTCTCTGAACATTTCTTGCCTAAAGAAAAATTTCTCTAACAGATCTGTTTTTCCTTCAGACAAGGAAGTGAGAAGAAAAAAAAAAGAAGCAGTGTGTTTCATACTTTTTCTGGAAATACACAGTAGAAGCAGCCTAATTTTAATTTCTACCCACAGTTTTAATAAGAAAACACACTAAAAACTTTAGAGCCACCACATAAAAGCAAAATGCAATTTCATTTTTTATTATTTATTTTTAGGTTCCATTTAAGATACTTCTTCATTGTATGACAACATTCCAGACTTTGATTTTTTATATTAATCTGTCTGCAAAGTAACTTAAGTAAACTACAGCAGTGCTTCTTCACGGCTTTATCTCTATTGATATTTTTCTTGTAATCACTGCTATAGCCATGCACAGCTCTAACATATAGAAGCTTTTTATGAAACAGAAAAAATGATGTTGAAATACTAGATTCCTTCCAATCACAGAATCACACAGAATCACAGGATTGCAGGGGTTGGAAGGGACCCTAAATGATCATAGATTCTAACCCCTCTGCTAAAGCAAGTACCCTACAGTAGGTCAGACAGGTAGGTGTCCAGATTGGTCTTGAATATCTACAAAGAAGGAGACTCCACAACCTTTCCTGGCAACCCGTGCCAGTGCTCTGTCACTCTTAACATAAAAATGTTCTGCATGTTTGTATGGAACTTCCTCTGTTCAAGTTTTAGGTCAGTACTCCTTGTCCTATCACTACACACCACTGAGAAGAGCCTGGTCTCATCCATTTGCCTCCCATCTTCTCTTTAGATATTTATAAACATTAATCAACTTCATAAATAGCATTTTAAAAAGTTTTAACTAGAACAAGGATCTGAAAATGTGTTTGCTGAATTACAATTTCATTTTATGATTGATAAGACATTTCATGTCGCTTCACTTGGAAATATTAGATTTTAGGTGCTTGAATAGTTATCAAATTCATTAATAGCACCCAAGTATGGACTTAACCAGGATGTGGGGAAAGTATAGAACTGCCTTCAGTGTGTTGCTGAGTAAAAGATGACCAATATCTCTTTCAGAGATCTTTATGAAACTGTCATTTCTGAGTCTTCTTCACTCAAAATTAGTCAATGAAGGAATTCCTGAGTTCATTAACAAATTTAGGACTACAGAAGCTGCAATTCTGGTTAAGAATCTTTTTACTAAAAACATTCTCAAACACACTTTTGTGTTCTACACAGTTACTATCTCTATGCGATCCTTAGCATACCTTTCACTCAGTATATTTATAATATTGTATGTCATTCTTGTTAGTATCACAAGCAGGTAATAATCATCATTTACATATACCACTGAATTTATTCTAGTATTTATCTGATTCTTCTTCAGCAAAAAATCAGTTGAATAGCCAGCACCACAAGGGAATGAAGTTTCTTTTCAATTAAATTAGAAGTTACTTAAGAAGAATCTTAAAAGAAAGTTTAGTCTCATGATCAAGCTACCTGAACCACCGAGTATGATTAATTCTGCTCCTGTTAATATGTTCCAGCTTTCTTAAATTTCTTAATTTCTTAAATTCAGGATAATACAGGAAAAGACTAAGAGCTTCTTAATGTTTTTCCTACTCTAGAGCCTGGATGTTTATTCCAATCTTCCACTGTACTTCTGTACTCAAAGTTTACTCAAAACAATTTACATTTTCCTGAGTTGGTGTATTTTGTTGTCTATATTTACATTATTCTCTCTTGACAATTATGCATTCTCAGTACATGTTAGGCCAACATCATTCTTTTTGCTGCACTAGAGCTTTGATATTTTATCCCAGATGAGGATCACCCCTCAGATTTGTAACCTGAATTGCAAATGATCTGGCATTTGTATCTACCGATATTTTTGGTCTTTTCCACAATGAGATAAATCCAAGTCCTTTTAAAAAAAACAGGCATATCATCCACTAGGAATATATGAGACACAAGTTAGTGCCTCAACTTTACTTTTTTCAGGACAAAAATAAATTTAAATTTGATAAAAATGTAATATATAAACTATATTATACCTTTACACGAGCACATATATAAGAAAAGTTACATGAACAAGAACAGAGAAGATAATTTCTGAAATATTCAGATTATACCTAAGAATAAAAAGGCTTAGGGGAACATTAATGCTACTTATATGAATATGGAGCTTAGATATTAAAATTCATGAGGACCTGTCAACTGAACTGGTGCAAACTCTAGTTGCCAGAAATACTTGATGACATTGCAAGCTGGCAAAGAAAGCTCATCCTGGTGCTATTTCATCCCTCAGCATATCAAACAGGCTGTCTTTCGCCAATATGGAGCTATATGCAAAGTATAATTCTACGCTACTGAGTGAAGGTTTTCTCCTGAGCACAAGGAATATGCCTCATTCCCTGCTTCCCAGACACCAGACGGGCTAGGATTTGGAATGACAGTAAGCTGCCAACCAAATACTGTGTTTACTCAAACATACGTTGTCTCCTCTTCCAGATGACTTGTAGTGAAATTTAACAGGCGTCATCCATATGTTCACATTCATATTCCATAAAATACTTGCATGGAATATCAGCAGGCCCCTTTCAGAAATCTCTAAATGGCTTCCCTAACAAGGCAGACATTATTAATGCAGTATAGAAATTAAGCAGCAGAGTCACTAGCCTGTTAATCAGACTTTGTCAGCCAGGGATTTAATATAAGGACGTAATCAAACATGGCTGTTGTAGTGAGTGATTAAAGTGTTGGCCGTGTAAAGTTTATACTTTATTGAGTGAGCTGATTCCTAAAATCATTTAAAGCCTACAGCTTTGTCTCTAAGAAATTAAAAAAAAAAAAAAAAAAAAAACCAACAGAACAGTGAATCACTGTTCTTTTCTGCAGCAATTCCTGTGCGTAACATGATATATTTAATGCAAACATCTGGTATATCTGAAATCACAGATGGTACAGATAGTGGACTAGAAAACCTGGAATATTTTTAATATAAGTTTTATTAAGTTAAAGTATTGCTGCTCACATCTAGAGATTTTACTCTTTTTTGTTGTGCAGTGAACTACACCGAAATTACTTTTTCCAAGACCTCAAGTTACTTCAGAAAATTCTGAGTAAAGTTTTGCACTGAACACCAAACAGATGTTTGATGGAACCATTCTTTGAACCACTCATTTTGAGGCACAAATAAGAATCTTAACTTTTCCCTTTCTCTGCCTAAGCTTTCAGATAAACTGAAAAAAAACTTCAGACAGCACCTCATAGCATCAATAGCCTGAATTACCACTGATCCTGTGATCAGCAATCACAGGTGAATTTTATGGTCAATGAAATAGAGATCTAGAATCAAATGAAATTGTTCATGAAATCTGATGGTCTCTCAATGCAAGAGAAAGTTCAGAATATAAAAGGGATGTTTTTAAGTGCCAGAATAATGACAATCAAGGAAAGAATACCTGATTTGAGCAAGGGTCAGGACAAAATGCATGGAGCCCCTTCTATGTTATCCCTCTGGGAAAAAGTCTAGTATATCAATTAATTTTCAGCATTTCCATCTCTCAATGACTAACCACTAGGAAAAATAATTGTTACTAGATTTGTCCATCTTAGATGTGCAGAGTTCTAGGCTAATGTTCCATCCAGAGATTTCAGAGTAAAATCACCATCAGCAGGCATATCAATATCTTTTGTATCATCAAAGAAAATCCCCAGCTTGGCAAAGTAGGTCGTGAATTTTACTTACATCACCTACTTCCCACAGGTTGAGTTAGAATGAAGGTATTTCTTAAGTATGGGAGTTCGAAGCCTTTTGATATTAATAAACTTTTCTTTCTGCTTCCTGGGAATTGGAAAATAGCAGTTTTTGCAGGGCACTTGCAGAAGTATAGCATGTTGAAGAACAAAACCCCATGGTTGTACTTTTTCCACAGTGGTTTCCTAAATATTGTTTCCTAGATAATTTCATAGATATCTTGTTTCTCAAGATAGCATGAGAGCAGGAATTAATTATACTGAATTCTTTTTTTGAGAGCACAAGTATATTCTGCTCAAGTGTATTACTCAACTTGTGCTTAACCCACCAAAAGTGCCAAGAAGGCCAACAGAAGGACTCCAGAGCTGGTTTTCTAAAAGCTTCTATGCTCAGTTACCATTTCTTATTAGCAAGAATAGATACCAGTAGAACATAAAGCCTCCTCTCTCATGCATGCCAGTTTAACTGCTTTCCAGGTGCACGATTTCTATATTTCTAGTGATGGTGGATAGAAAGAGTTTGAATTTCAGATCTCAGTGGGATGCTTAGTAGAACTAGCAATTAGGAAAAAGGGAGCAGATCTCCTGTGAAATAACTGAGAGTTTTTGAACATGGATCCCCATGGCACTCCTTTTACTGTCACTTTTATAAGCTGAACTGCAGTTTAATGAGACCAAGTTTAATTTTTAAGCATGGAATCTGAATCCAGTAACTGATAAAGGAGTCTATGTCATGTCTTCCCTATATCCCATTTGGGAAGCCGATCAATCAATTACTGTTACACTGCACATGTTGCAAAGATTTGAGATCATTCTTTAGTCTCTTAAACTTACTGAAGTAACTCCTAACGACTCACATATTTATCAGCATTTCTGAGGTTCTTACATTGTTTATCTGTTTGCTTAACTCATATTCCTACAAAAAAGACATTTTTCATAATTTTTCAAAATGAAAATCAATTCACATGAACAGAGAAGTGAACTGCATTAATATCTGTAATTATGCTTAAAAGCTATGATACAAGGTATTCTAGCTAAGTACACAGTTATAAACCAAAATCTACTTTTGCACAATGGATCTCTTCCATGACACATCTCTAGTTGAAATTTTCCAGTATTTTTTTATGCTTCAGTGAAAGCTCGTATCTTAAGACATGAGGTAGATTGTTGAGGTCCTTCTTCTTAATTTGTATTTTAGTTGTTTTCCATGTAGCTAACCATGACATAAATGTGATTCTGATTACAAGGAAGAGCACATGCAAGAAGTATTGAATGATCTCTAGAAATTCAGAATTTTTTTATACGTGTCTTTTATGAAGACCACAGAGATTAATATCTGGTACTGTAAAGAAAAGGATCTCCAAAACAAACAAACAAAAAAATTATTACATTTATCTTTTCTGAGCTTCTCTGTCTGTGGCCTTATCTATGTACATGCACAGGAATGCTCTTAATAAAATAGGATTCTTTGGGAGTAGAATTGCCCTGGTAATTTACTGGAATTGTTCCCATTTCAGTCACTATAGTGCTTTTTATATGAAAAAAAAAAAAAAAAAAAAAAAAAAACATTCACTTTGCAATACCAAAAATTTTCTATCATATTTATTATACCAGTAAGAAAGAAAATTCCCATTTTTCATTAGAGAGAGTTGATAAGGCCTGTTGTGTTGTTAAACACATGAAAAACAAGCATATCTTTCACTTTAAAACATTAAAAACATATTCTTGAAAATAGATGAGATCTTTGTTTAGAATTCAAGAACAGAATATGAGTTCCATACAAATAATGTGTCAGAACACAGTAGTGGAGTCAGTAGTAGTAGTTGGTTTTTTTTTTTAGTACACTGAAGTAACTCTAGTAAAATAACACTTATTAATGAACTGCAATACTTTTATGTACTGTGAATGGTGAATGGCAACATTTCCCCACAAAATCAGCCCTGCAACATCTAAGTTGATAATTTAAGACATTCTGCTTAGAAGGATGTGCTGAAACTATACAAGTAAGGAAATGCATCTTCTTGATTTTTTTCCTCACATTTAAATTCAGTGTTATATTGGAGAAAGGTTACAAGGCAGAATTTAAAGCTAGTTCCTTGGACATTCAGAAAGTTAGAGGAAAGTTAGAGTTAACTCCGTGACAGCAAGTCACTGCGAGCCCTTTATTTCCAGACTCTGGATAATAACTTTTTAATTAATTGTATTACATTTATGCCTGCATTTAGCACAGTGGAGAGCTGGCACAGAACGTCTACATTCACAGTATCAAGATTTTCAACCCTGCAATAGACTGTGGCCACACACAAACTAGTTATTGATAACAGTCTGTGGCCTTCGCTAATTCCATAAGGCTCTGCACGGATTTCTTGTTAAAGTGCTAGCTACTGAAGCCAAATACTGAATCACTCTAATAATTTAATCATACAGAATATAATTTCAGTGGCCATTAACGTCCCTCAACACTATTTCTTTTGCTAGTACAGACAAAGCCTACATCAAATATCATGTTTGCCTATGTACTACACTGCTAAAAAGATGTGGGTGAAGTTTTAGTATGAGTCTCATATTGAGATCCAAACCAATTTGCTACAAAGACAGAAACATCAAATATACCTTGGAGGCGTATGCATGCCAAAGGATTTATTACTCTGTGACTCCCTGATGTGTACTGTTCTCCCTTGGGTTGGGCCTGGAAAACCTAGAACTAGGGTTTCCTTTCGGTCAAGCACTAAAAAAAGAAAATTTGTTTCTGGATATATAATGAACACCCTAAAATACCTTAACTAAAGACAATAGGAAAAGGAACCAGGTCTGACAGAGAAATTATCATTAACATTTATATGTCTGTATTTAACAAGTTTACTTCCATACCAACTCTTTTTCATCACTCCCCAGGAAAAAAAAAAAAAAAAAGAAAAAAAAAAAGGCATGCACAGGAAAAAAAAAAAAAAGACAATGCAATCAGAGTGATTCTAAATGTGAACATTAAAATGCAGTGCTGGAATTACCTTGCCTTTCTGTAATAATACTTTATTAATAATAAATGATCCACATTACTATTTCCTTTCCTCATCAGCTGGAATTTCCCTGAGCAACTGAGAAGTTGTGAAAATAAGCAAGTTAGCAAAGTTCAGGTGGATTACTCACCATTTGAAATACAGGGGAAAAAACAATATTTAAAAATATAATGGGCCCCCTTGTTAAGGAAAGTATTTCTGCAGTTCTTCATTCCCCCCAGTGTAAAGACTTTCAGTTATTTTGTATTAGCCTTGGTCCACCAATAATGTTCTTTACACTGAAGGAGGTTTTCCACAGTATTCCGAATTTGCTATGTGAAAACTAAAGTAGAATGAAAAACAGTAACGAGGGTCTGTATTAAATCTTGACACTATATCATTGTTAAGAGTCCTCATTAAATGTAATTCATTGAGACTGCGTATAGAAGCAATCTTTCCTCCATAAGAATGTAAAAACCTTTCACAAATGTTGTAGAAACAAACAAACAAACAAAAATGGAGTTTGAAGAATCATGCTGAAGCTACCATCAAAGAAAGAAGTTCACATATGATTCAAACCAATGAGCAAAGCTCTGTGAGTAAATAGCCCTACCAGTTTTTAACAATTCAACTGAATAGTTACTCATTCAATGAATGAATCTAAAAATTATTCTTGATCCGTTGGGCAACAGCAGAAATGTCAGCTGAAATGTATCAGAGAACCTTAAATTGGGGGAATTTAAATCAGTTAGAAGTTACCCAAAATATGATGAAGAATGTCTTGCAGATGTCAAGTATACGCACAGGGGAATTTAAGTTGGAACAATAATATTTCATGTATTATATTTCTTCTCCAGTATACAGTGCACAAAATATGAAGGTAACAATGATTTTTCAGGCTGGGAGATGTACTTAGTCTTTAAAAGCTACTAAAGTTCCTTATCTTCTCTTCAAACTGCTCACAGTACAGAGGTATTAGTATTTTATTGCAAATAGATCAGACAATTTGGAAACTAAAATTCTTTTTGTATGGCAATACAGTGCAAAATCTTATTTAGTGATTTTTTTTTTTTAACCATAAATTAGTAGAAATTCCACCCTTGTCATATCCTGGTGTTCACAGATAACCATAGAATCATGGAATGTTTTGGGTTGAAAGGGACCTTAAAGATCTTCTAGCTCCTAAATCCCTGCTGATCACAAACATTACACAAGTTGCTTGTCAGTATGTAATTGCTGGATACTCTGAAAAGTCACAATTTAGATGTTTCAAGAAGGTCATACAGAATAAATGGATGCCTTGAACTGTTCCACTTCTGTCAAGGAATTCTCCTGCATAAAATCAATTACAGTTGATTTCATTGTGCTATCATAAAATAGATTATTTACTGTCTAAGAATGATTGAGATATTTTGTATTCTGTATTTTGTACTAATCAATTCAGGAAGAAATTAATACTTCTATATCAAATAGATTATAATTGACATGAATAACTTTACAGTATTAAAGTAAAAAAATATTGATTTATTAATTGATTCAGTCTTATTAAAAAAAGCATAATCACTGTAAAACTCTATTGCAAAATGTATGACCAAGACAGCAGATAACCACTTCAAGTGCACATTTATCACATTTTTACTTTTGAGAGATTTACTTTGCAGTATTAACACACATCACAATTGTTTTTATATAGACAAACAATGATGATTTCTCTAGATGTCTATCAAAGCATCCTGCATAAAGATGAATGGATGCATTAGTATTTTGTTCAGTATTCAGAGGGAAACATTGAAAATCTCTCAGATTTTACTGAAAGAAAAAGAAGTATCAGTAAGATGTGGAAAGAAGAAATCATACAAAGTGAGTGGATAAGCCCATAATGTTAAAGAGAGCAGACCAAAAACAATCAAAGTACAAAGGAAGCAAATAAAATACTACAAAGGCTGCTCTAAAAGTAATGTCTCCTATTTTATTATGTTGGCCCATGTCCTCAGAGGTGGATGTTGTATGCATGGCAGTATGGCAGTAGAGGCTGAACCATCCCAACAATATTCTGTTATATCTTGTAGCTGCGTGACAGATGGCAGCAAAAAGGCAGCCTAACAAAGTGATGTCTGTTGTAGAAATGCGTATGAAGCAAAGGTGTGTAACTGAATTCTTCTATGTGGAAACAATGGCACTCACTGACACTCACCAACACTTGCTGAACATTGATGGAAATCAAGTAATGGATGTGAGCACAGAGAAGCAGTATGCATTGCATTTCAACAGTGGCAACAGCAATGTAAAAGATAGGCTATGTTCTTGATGGCCATGCACAGCTGTCACACTATTAGATGAAGAAGATGAAGAGTGTCTATATCAGCTCATCCATGCATACTGTCAGATTACAACCAAGGAACTGTGTACAGAGCTGAATATCAGCTTCAGTGCTTTGGAAACAATGATTACAATTTTGGAATATCACAAAGTTTGCACCAGGTGAGTTCCACAAATGCTCACACAGGAACAGACAGAATATTGTATGCAAGTTTGAACCAATAAAATGCTGAAGGTGACAGTTTCTTTTATCACATCATTACCAGTGATGAGATGTTCTGTCACTACTACATGCTGGAGTCAAAATGATGGTTCATAGAATGGGGACATGTGAATTAAACCTCTGGCTGCAATATCACAATACTGACTAAGCTGAAAGCTTCAACTTCCAGAGTCAGGCCAGAGAAGAAAACAATCTGGCAACAACATCAGACCCCATACGAGTTTGAAGACCATGGTGCATCCAGTGCAGATTTTTACGAGCATGGAATGCAGGCTCCTGTTCATCACCAGCAAAAATGCACAGCTAATCGTGGTGACCATGCTGAAAAATAGTGTTTTGTAAAGGAGAATTTACTCTGTCTAACAGTGTTATTGTGATCTTTGTATCTGCTGTGATTTCTATGGAAATAAATAGCAGGAGTTTGCTTCAGAGTGACCTATTTATTTCCATATGCTGCAAATAAACTTATGTCAAATAATTATTTCCTTTTATCATTCCAAATTATCATATGGATTCCTTCCCATCTTTGTTGTTAAGGGAGGAAGAAAATTCCCAGAGATTACATGCCTATGAAAGAGAAGAAGTCGATCCAACCATAGCACTTGTAAAGCCCAGATTTGCATTTTGGGCTCTCTGAAATGCTTTCAGTGCAATGCCCAACAGCAAATTTTTGTTTTAGCTTTCAAACAGGAAAATAGTCCAGTTGATTACCTAAGCATTAGGACCATATTCTCTGATATTCATAATACTTTCTAAAGTTCAAGTTAACATAAACTAATATACTGTTACAATTAGTTTACTAGTTAAAATAAATAAATAAGATTTTTACAAAAGAAAGAAAAAGAAAACAAAAAAAATCTCTTTCTTTCTTCTCTTCCCAAGTAAAATATACATCCTGAAATTTGTTAGCCTGTTAGTCTTGCAAAGCTGGCACAGCACTACCAGTACTCAGGAGGCATCCAGATGCAAAATCCATGGACAATTGCACTTGCTGTTGTTAATCGTCCTTAGAGTATGTTACACAACTGTAACACCTTTTCAGTGTTTGCAAGGTGAATTTGACAACCTTGGGCAAGTGCTGCTGGCCTTGCAATACAAAATTAGTGGAGATATTGAAGCACATCCTTTTCTGAATCAAATTTAAAAATACAACAGAAAGGATATCTCTATGGGATCAAAACTTCTGAAGTGCTTTCAACTCACTTTACTTTCAGTTAGCAATTGCTGGCAGACTGATGCAGAGAAAAATAGAGAGTGCACCCAGAAATCACAGATTCTATCTGCCAGTTTCTAGCATGTGAATTTGCTCAAATGGAGAGGCTCTTTTTCCTTAACTGTTAACTGTGTTGCCTCTTGCCCTGATGTCACTGACAACCAAGGAGAATGGCTGCTTTTCTGTAGTGCTTATAGTATGTTCTGTGGTGGAAAAACCTCATATAAATAAAATACAAGGAATAAATAGCAATAAACACAATGAATAAGTAAGATTTTTTTCTGGAAACAATTACTGAAATGAAAAAGTACTGCTAATGATCATTTAAGTCTTTTTCTTTATCCAGAATTAATTTGGTTTTATTAAGTGAAGAGGGAGAAAATTCTTTGATAATGAATTGGCCTGAATAATTATCATGTGGCTATTCACATAATATCACATTTTTTAGTTCCAGAGGTATTTATATAGTATCTGAACACTGAAAAACTAGTTGAATATGAGAACGCATAACAAAAAACTATCTACATGTATTCACTGCCATACTAACGTTAACTAAAATTTATCTCAAAGTTTGAAGCAATCTGAAAGAAGACAGATATGGTACTTACCTGTAGAGATATAACATAGAAAAGCTTTATATCTGTTTTGTAAACAAGAAATGGTATTTTCCTATGGTGTCTAATTTTCATGTCTCACAAATCACATCCAGGCTGAAATGGGACAATATCCTGAAAAAAAAATCAAATACTATTTCATATTTCAGTTTTTGTTAAGACTCTAAAAGTCATGCAATTTCAGAACATACTGTTGCAGGTGGTAATTTTCCCATAAAAGTTGTAACACCAATTATTCCTGCTGTCTATAAAAAGTTGAAGAATAAAACACACTAGAGCATGTCCTAACAAAGACAGAAAGAAAGGATGAAAGAAAGAAGGCAAAAGAGAGATTCTCCTATGGCCCAGTCACAAACAAATGCGGATCATGCATGCTGTTCAGTTTGTGGTAGAAGTTCATGTAGTACATGTGCCTCTCTCTAAAAGTAATGTCACCTATTAATTTCCATGGAAACTACAAAGATGCAAATAATACTAGTTTGTAAAGCAAACTGTCAGCTATAAAACACTCCCTTGGCAGGCCATTCCAGTGCCTGACCACTCTCTGAGAGAAAAATTTTTTCCTCAAGTCTAAACTAAACCTCCTCTGGTACAACTTGCGGCCATCTCCCCGGGTCCTGTTTGTTGCCTGGGAGAAGAGGCCAAACCCCTCTTCACCACAACCTCCCTTCAGGAAGTTGTAGAGTGCAATGAGGTCTCCCCTGAGCCTCCTCTTCTCCAGACTGAACAATCCCAGCTCCCTCAGCCGCTCCTCATAAGACTTGTGCTCCAGACCCCTCACCAGTTTTGCTGCCCTTCTCTGGACGCGCTCCAGGGCCTCAATGTCTCTGTTGTAGTGAGGGGCCGCCTGTATTGAGGTGACACCTTCCTAGAAGTTTATATTATAAGTCACATTTTTAAAAAGGAAAAATAGGGTAACTATAAAGTGTACAGGACGACACTTGGAATTTTTTTCCAGTGCGCCCTATTTTTCCTAACTATTCTGTTTGTAGCTAGTAAAAATAGTGAAAATGCAATGTCGAAAAATCACTGGTCATTTTTAAAATCTCTTGGTCTACTTTGGATTACTCCTCTAGAGTGGAGTAAGAAATAGAATAACAGTGCCAATAATGAAACTTAATGAAAGCAACATTTTTGCTTCTGGTTGGTACCTGAGAGATAATATATGGGTCAAAGTGACTGTGGTGAATAGTAAAAGCATAAGTTAAATTATTCACATAATTCACTGAGGAGTGACTAATCTACTATTTATAATCTTTCTGAAGAGATCATTATATCTCAGGCTCAATTTACAAGGTACTATTTGAAGTCAATGTACTCCAGAGTATACATTCCGTTCATCTAAAAAGTATGATAACTGAAATTATTGGGTTATGGTATAGAGTGGGGAATAACCAAAGATGATTTAACTACTATCAGGGTTACCTTAGTCACAAGCAGATGTATTTATATGACATATTTGTATTCAACAGGCAAATGCAAAACATTCAGCCCTATCTATACCCAACAAGTGGAAGGAGATCACTTGTATGGATGAATTCACTTTACAAAACATGCGAAAAGTATAAAATAAGGAGACCAGATATGAATTAGAATACATCTTTCATCTATTTAATTATTTTAAATACATAATCGTGAGAAAAAAAAAATAAGCAACAGAAAAAAAAATCAACATAAAAAAAGCATAAACTTTATGTGGCTCAAATTTTTCATCATTTTCAGGCACAGAGATAGGATCTGAAGGCTGTTTATACACACCAGATTAGAGAAAGCTTGCTGGTGTTGACTGAAAATCAAATGTTTTGCCAGTTCTACTGTTATTCTGATTACATAGAGAATGCTTCAACCATATAATTTAAATATCTGTTATTTATTTTGATTTTTTAAAAGTATTTAGAAATGAAATATGCTATGATGATAGATCTGACCTTGTTACCAGTTGTACTCATGTTCAGCTTTGCAATTGTATTCACTCCCTTGAATGAAATAGGAATGCTTGTGAATCCACCTGAAATGTAATATGAAGAGCTCATCATTTCAAAAAGTGGTACGAAAAATTCAGGAGTAGAAGTATTCTGCTTTTTTTTCACTGTGCCTCTTTCTGGATAAAGTTAAACAAAAAGAATTCACTGGATAATTTCAGATACCTCTTTTACTTAATCTGGAGTCTGATGTTACAAGCAGTCTGATGGTCTCTCCCTTATCATGCTACTTAGGCTGAGTTCCTTGAAAATCTCCAAGCACTTTAATCAGAGCCAAGTTGCCAAGATCTTAATAACATGGTTAGGACCTTCCCCAGCTCCTGGATCAGTCAGTCCCTTCTCTGTTACTCACTCCCCCTGTCCTTGAGCTCTGAACATGGCAGGACTGAGTCTTTTGTCTGCTGGGAAAGCAGGAAGCAAGTCAAATATCCAGAGGCACAGGCTACCATCAAGAAGTTCATTTTCTTTGATCTTGCATGATATTTCAGAGGGAGGCAAAGAATGTAGTCTTAAAAAAGAGTCTTTGGCAGTGTGTCAGACATCTGTGCAGTTCTTAGTGTGTAAGTATAGAAAAGAAGTGTCTAATTCAGTACCTATGATATCCTAGGAAATTATAATCATAATAGTAGTGTGGGGTATGGCATTAGACAAATGTCTTGGGTGTCTTTTACTAAAAGGCACCTAAAATACTTGCCTTTTTGTACACTGATTTCTACATTTGCCTCATTTGTACTTCAAAATGTTGAATATAAATTAGATTCTTAGGCAAAAATACATCTTTCTAAGAAACACAGTCAATGAATAACCCTTTTTTTAATCTGATGACATTTTCTAATCTTATTTAAATGTGCCAGAAGCTAAACTGTGATGAACTGGAAATACTCTATCACTGGCTACTGCCATTTTCATTTTAATATGAAACTTATGAATTCTCTTCATAATCCAGTCAATATCTTATATGTTTTTTATGAACTAACCTTAAAATTGCAGTTGAATTTCTAAATAGCAGCTTTTATAAATCTTATTGCAGGTAAGGACTGCAAAAGCAGTTCTTACGTGGTCCTTAATACTTCATTAACAACAGGCAGTACTATGCATGACATAGCTTTATGAAAAGTAACAGCGGCTTCCTAGTGTTCAGCTGTACCTGGCCTGGCTTACACAAAATTTCTTTCTCCACCAAAGCTGGATATCTGTTCCTAGCTGGAATAATTGCTAATAGCTGCTGCATCCTCACAAATTCAAGATGTCCTAATACTGATTTGATATTTTATTCTTATTAAAGACCAATCTCCAGAGTGTCACAGAAAACTCAGCTGTTTTCAGCAAAAAAGCATATATTTAGCCTACAAGTTATTCACTTATATTGTAAGGTTTAGATGGGCAGAAGCTTTTCATTCTGATTATACAGCTTATCGCACTGCATGTTCATACATTAGAGCAGGCCTCTTGCATACTAACATCGCAGATGTAATAAATGTAAGAAATAGTTCATCAGCATGGTATCATCAGTGAACTTGATGAGGATGTACTCAATCTCACTGTCTATGTCATTGACAAAGATGTTGAAGAGCACCAGTTCCAAGATGGGGCACTGGAGGACATTACTTTTGATCAGCTTCCACATGGACACTGAGCCAGACCACTAAATTACCTTTAATGCCTTTAAAAAATAAAATAATAAGGATATCTTTTAGCAAAATTCTTAATTGAAAGGGAGAAAATGCTAGTACCTGATTTGAATTGTGCAAAGAGAAATCTTCCTAGAAGTCAAAGATTTCTGTAGTTACAACAAGCTTCAGCTCTTATTTCAGCTCCATTATCTTCTACATGAACAGGATTACATTTCCATTAAGGTTGTGGCTTTTTAAAGCTGGAGTATTCACTAGTTCATATTTATTCCTTTCTCATTTTTTCCTCAGTTGCTGTTTTCACATTGAAAAAACAGGCTCAGTCTAAGAAATACACAAACAAACAAACCAAATTGGACAAAATGAAATAGTAGTTAGTTTTACTGTAAGGCAAAGAGCAGAAAGCTATCATTTTTTATTTTTTATTTTTTGCCTTGTCTGATTCTTTGAAATGGTTTTCCAAAATGGCTTTCCTGAAGTAATTTTTTCTTTATAGCTATAACTGAGGGCATTTTGTCAGCTTTCCCTATCTTTTGTGCAGGTTTATATTTTTCCATAAGCACAACACTAAAAGCAGGTACAGCAAAATGTCAGAGCTGCAGTTATTGTGTGACTCTGGCAAGCTGCCAGGTTATTTACTAGTAACTGTGTTGATCTGCTCATGTGGAAAAACTAATCACACCATACCTTTGAACTTGCATATAGTTGCAATACATATATACAAACAATGAAAATAATATTATTTAGCAATTACACTTAAAAAAAAAAATATATATATATAGATGATTTTTTCCAGGTGGCATTTTTTGTAAGACATTCTATATACATTCAAAATATGACACAATTTCCATTATTCAGTTCTGTTTTCTTTTAAAGATAACAAATGAAATGTTATCCCTGCACATTAGAACACACTGTTTGTATTGATGTAAATGATGTTGTGAACCAGAGCATTGCAGAGTGATGTAATAACAATTATCTTTGACACCAGACAAAGATCACATACCTCTCTCTAACCACTGTGAAAGCACAGAGCTGTTATATTCTGAACCAGAGATTTCTCAGTCCAGGCACTGGATCACTAACATCTCTGTGATAGCTAATAAGTGCTTTAAAGTGGCAATTCATATCGTACGAACAATAATTACTTGCACAATAGTTCTGCTCAGGACAAAAGTACTTAATCAAGAGGTCTGAGTAGACTGGTGTGTAGATCAGTAAAAGCAGTTAACTGGAAACTCCTTTCAGCAGAAAAATAAATCGGTTATCTTTTTAAGCAAGTAACACATATTCCAAGATCACTGGATACCATGTTTATGAATGATTAAATGCTGAGGTGGTAAAGAAATTTTTCTCTCTGTCTGAACAGGAAAAAATGAACCCAAGCCAAAGGCTCTCTCTGAAAACACCTTGTTCTTCAGTATATAAAATTCACAGTGTCTGTTCTAAGCATAAATATCTCAACAAACTAAAGTACAGAATAAATGTCTCAGAATTTTTTAAATGAAATAGTAAGTTAAAATCCATTATAAAAATGATGCTATTACAACAATGTAATTTTACATTGCTAATGTCATAGTTGCACCTTAATGTTCAAGATAAGCTAATGCTTCACTGTACAAGCACTACACAAAATAGTGTTGTGCAGTGATTGGCTCAGTTTTGCCTCAGCACAGGCAGACCAATTTTTAAGCAATCTTTTTCTCAGAGCATTTCCTCCTATTTTCAACTGCTAGTAACACCTACCTGAAATAATTACCAAAATGTTTGAGGAAAAATGAGGAATTACAGTGAAAAACTAGTGCAAATCAGAACATCAGCCTGAAGATAATGCATTATTCAAGTTCTGCCCTGCACAACTGGAATGAAAAGACAGAGAGACAAAATTAATAGCCTATTATTACAAGTTCCTTCATTTGAGTAGCAAATGTATATTTGTGCCTGCATAGCCTCTCTGCTGCTTTGGTGAGGAAGCAGCTCAAGAAGGAACAGTCACAACCCCAGCAAGAAGGCTGCTCAGGTGCTAGACACAGTCTTGCTCTGTACCTGCCCCAACTCAAATCTTTTGCTTAGGCTTGTTTTGATTCTGCCTTCCCCATAAGCACTAGATCTGCTGCTTGTCCTTCTCTAGCTTTACTCTCAGTCCCAGTTCTACAGCTAGGAAAATCTCCAATCAGAGCAGACAGACACTGAAGCTTAAATTTTAGTTCTTCAGTCATCTTTAGGCTTTTCTGTGGTTAACAACAGTGCGGAGACCTAAGAGTTGCTGCTGTAATCAGGTCAATCCCTAAGACTTAATGTTGCTAAATCACAGTTAACATACCTTTTGCCAAAACTTTTTTGCTGACAGAAGATGGCAGGGAAAAGAATATGTTTATTTGTATTCCACCTTCTTCCCTTATGCACACAAACAGCACTCTGTTATTTGTCTGCTAATCCTTCACTGGGAGTTAAACAAGTCCAATCCAGAAACAGTTAGATGCATCTAGAATGAAGTTTTGCTTCTGCTTGGATAACAAGTTGTTTTTCCTATTATACCACAGTTCTACATATACATATACATATACAACTACAGTTCTACAAGTTTTTTGAAACATAAGGTTCTGTGTTCCTTACTCACATTTATCAGTTCCTTGGGCCAACCTTTTCCCTCAGCTAGTCCTGACTGCAACTGCATTCACACACAGTTAAGGAAATGTTAAGAGATTGTTTCTTGGACAGTAAAGCATATTACTGTATCTGTGTATGACTCTTTTCTACCAAAATAACCATGAGTTCATTTTTCTACAAAATAGGTTTTACATTCAGACACAAAAAGTACAATAAAAACTGCAACTATTATTGAACAAATAACCAGAATCAAAGTGACAACAGGATACTGCCTTAAGTAGATCAAGTCTCTTTAGAAAAATAAACCTTAGAAAGGTTTGTCATTATGCTAAACAACTATACCTGGGAGACTGTAATGAAAGCATAAAAGCTAAAACAGGAAAACATAAATATTCTAGAGTGTTTAGGTTTTCTCCAAACCTGTTAGGCAGTCAAATAAGTCCCTCAGCACATCTAGAAAGATAATACATTCTGTATGTAATTTAATTGCTGTAACAAGAAAAAGAAAATGCAGAAAACAAGCATATTGACAGCTTCACAATGAATGAGAGCCTGTTCTTTTCTGAGAATTTGAGAAATTATAATATTTAATTTAAATGATTGGAAGAAAATTTCCTCTCACGTGAACACGTGCAACAGCTTTGATTCTGATATTGTTTCCTTAGTCCTATACATCCAAATGGAATAGACCAGACATCACTCCTGTCTTTTCTTTTTATATATTAAATTGTCAGCTCTAGATACCAACTTAGATACTTTTATGCTTTGAATAGAAGGAAAATAGGATTTGGAAGTAAGAAAAAGAAGAAAAACAGTCAATACTTCCCAATAAAAGACTTTTCTGGCAACACTACAAATAACACCTTAATTGTTTCACTCATATATGTTGTCTAATTCAAGTTAGGGGGGATCTGATGCATTGGTACAGCCCCATTTGGCAACACTGATGCAGACAAGGTCAAGACACTACCACAACATAGCCTTTACCTGATAAAAATAATCTTTTTTAATTTTTTTTTTCTTTTTCAGATTGAATTTACTGCCACTGAATGAAGCCTACAGTCTTTCCATCAAGCTTACTGCATTTTGTTTGGGTCAGACTCTAGGCCTTTTGCTTAGTTTTAGCCAAAGGCAGAGTACCACTAAACAGTCTAATCAATATACAGAAGATTTGTCCTCCAGAGATCACCTCTAGGGAGTGGGTGTTGTTTTCTCAGCTTTTGCTGAGAGTGACAGTTTTTATGTGCTTTTTCAGGGACAATGCACAAACCCATACAAAATTTAATATCCCTTGGAAGCTCCCAGTTCTCAGCTAAGTGATAAGTTTCAGATGCTTGCATCCAAAAGAAAAGTCCACAACTCTCCATTCTCAGGGGGAAAAAAATGTGTTTTCAAAACAGGAAAATTTATTAATTGCATAGTATGCAGTGGTATTAAATAGAAACAAGAAAACAAAGTTTTTTTCCTACATATCTTTTTTACTCTCGTCTGTTCATCCCTCGCTCCCAAATGTACCACACAGGATCATCTCTCATTACCCACAACGAAAGTATTTAATTGTCACATTTATTCTCACCATTGCCCAGTAATCATAAAAAATTAATGTCTTGTTAATGCCTATTGCACATACAAGAAAATTTAGTTTAGACTTTGAAAACACTGTAGAGGCTATTTGCACCTGTACCTATTGTCATTGCCTGCCTATGAAGGGTGGGAGGAGTGACCGTATCCGCAAATTCCCCTGGTTAGATTAAGCTGAAACTATTCTCAATGTCTGTACAAAATAGGAAGAGGATAAACTTCAATAGATTTCAACTAAACAGTTATTCTAGATGCATTGGCATTCTCACAGTTCTATCTACTGTGCAATTTAATAGGAAATTCAAGTAAGCCTTGTGTTAACTTTAATAGAAAAAGAGGAAAAGGAAAGAGGAAGAGAAATAAAAGTGGGTAGATAAATAGATCAACAGTCCTGTATCCCATGCCAGGCCAGTCCCAGGATTGGTTGAGACACTTGACACCAGGCAAACCACAAAGGTGATACCAGGACCCACTCCCTTGATTGACTGTTTCTCAGGCACTCCTATGGCCTTTTTCAGGAGTGATTGAAAGACCTCTTGGGGCATTGCCTGGGCTTGTCTTTTACACATATACCAGTCGTGTAATCAAAAAGTCCTGAGAAAAATCATATGTTTCATATACACAGGATAAAAAGCACAATTAAGGAAAGTGACTATATTTTCCAGTGGTTAGCAGGAAAAAAAAAGAAATAGAAAGAAAGAAAGAAAAAGAAAAAGAGCCAACATTCTCTATCTTTTTTAAATGTGCATGTTGTCTACAAATCTTTTCCACTGTACCAAAGATGTTGGTAATAAAGGGTAGGATTCTTCATTTCTAAGAGTGCAGGCAGCACAGTTTTGCAGTACTGTTTTTTGCACGCTGCCTATTTCATGTGATACATGAAGGAGAACACATACCTTGTAGTGACAGCGGCAGGTACTCAACAAGACAAAGATCATCAAACGCAAGGGCAATTGGTCATGCCACAGAGAAAGCATCAGCTGTGCCAGATATAAAGCTTTGTTAGACATATCTTCTTTGAATCACTGAGCTCACTGCAATATACAAACCTCAGAAGATTAAAAAAAAAAATACTACTTAAAATTGAATTGGTAATGATATCATGAACGATAGCAATTTCAAGATTTGCACATATATATCCACAAATAAGAAAGTGAATGATGTGTATATCATTTGGGATTTTTCCCTCTTTTTATTTCACAACAAGAATACCTTCTGTAGAAAGGAAAGTCTTCTTTGACTCATTGTATAGAAAAATTTAACCCTACTTATTGAGGAGATGATATTATTTTATTATGGCCATGCTTATGTGAATTAATCTTAACCAACAAAGTCATTCTGCATTAAATAGAGGAAACATTCCTTGTACTGGCAACATTATTTAAAGGACTTGTTTAAAGTATTTCTTGAAAATATTGTGTGTTGTTTAAATTAAAGAGGAAAAACGTAAAGTCAGTTTTAACAAGTAAATACCAACAGATGCTTAGAATGAAAACTAAAATCTTAGTAGCTACATTCTAAGCAAAAAGTATCATCATTTCTTTTTAAATCATTTTATTCCCCACTATAATGGTATTGAGCTTATTGTGTTTGCCTTCTATATTTAATAAAATCCTTGATTTCTAATTTTCTTCTCTTTACAGATTTTTAAAATGAAATTTTGGGCTTCTTTTTGCTAATATTATGATATTCATACAAAAATTGTTTCATCAATGTAGGTGACTTTGAAAAAGTAACCTGCCAATGCAAATCATCCTATGGGCTATTCAAACTAGCATGCCATTAATTATGTTTTGAGGTACTTCCCTGCCATGTATGTCCACTATAATGAAAATGAGTAAGAAGAGAATGGAAAAAACAAACAAACAAACAAAAAGACAACTAAGACACGGGTTTCTTCTTTTGCATGGACCTACCAAGACATCTAGTAACAGCTATATAGATTCAAGTCATTTTTCAGTTACATGAGAAATGAAGGAAATGAAGGAAGAAAACCATAGCATTGAGTGAGGTCTGAGAAGCAGATTGCACAAAACTCACAATCTTAGTTTGTAAGCTTATTGCTATTCACTCAGTAGGAGCACTCTTTATAGCAGTCAAGGCCTTTTGAACAATGTGACACATTAGAGCTAAATTATGCACTAACACTGATTTATGGAAAGGAACTGCACTAAATTAAGTAGAAATTCTAAATTAAGGAGAAAATAGGAAATTAAAAGGAAAGGCTAATTTATTAGGAAATCATTTACCAACCTCCAGCATTATGGAAATAGTTCTAAAAGTAAAGCCTCAGTGGAAAAAATATAAAACTAATGGACACAATCTTGAAATACATGAACTCCTAGAAACTTTAAGGGCTCTCCAGAGCAGCTGTGCTTCCCCACCCCCACACATTAGATAATGAACTGAAGTGTCTCCAACTAAGAGTTTTAAAGAGATGAAAGAGAACATCTTTGGAAGCTGATGTTAATTCTTAACAAATCTTGGAGAACTGAGGAAAATCCAGAATGGAAGGATTCTAATTTTATTCCAATATTTTAAAAGGTTACATAGTGACTCAAGTAATTATGATCCTGTCATCATAGCATCAGTTATGGGCAAAAGGATGGAACAATTAGTATGAAGCTCATTTAATTAAAAATTTGAAGTAGGATTATAATTTAATTGATATCAATCAGTTATTGTCAAAATAGCGTAGACTGAGAGTATTTTAGATTTGGTAGTGGCTGATCAAAGCACTAATTTTGATTTAATATGCCGCAGTAACTATGTAATTTTACTTGCAACAAAAAATTAATATAATATAAAATCAGTGGGGCATGGATTAAATAGCAAATGAATTAAAAACAAACCATCTCATTTCTAAAAATAAATGTAAAGGAAAAGAAGCTTATAACTTTTAGGGAAAGATTAGTTTTCAGCCCCACTTTTTTGCTAACCATCTCTGAGAAACTATACAACTGCTTGTATTCAAGTTGGAAAATAATAATAATATTGTTGATAAATAAGGGTTGTTTATGTTTTTGTGCTGGAAATTGGGAGGATTTTTCTCAACTTGCTAAATATTCACTGCCTTCACAGAAAAAAAAAAAGTTTAAGATGTGCATTTTAACACATTACAAAAGAGAAAATGAAGATTAGGTTGTCAGCACTATAAGTCAGTGCAAAGTTGATTTTCTAGATTATTATTTTAATTACTGGGAAGTAAATCCACATTACTTCACAGATCTGCAAACAAAAGCAGTTCTCCAATAATAGATTTTTCCTTTCTGAAGAAAGAAAAAACTCATCTCCAGAGATACAACAAACTACTAGCAAAGCGCTTTATAGTGCAGTGTCTAAGATGTCTAAGGACTTATCAGAATGCCTGTAGCATTTTCTTGTAGCAATGAGAAAGCTCATTTGAGTAGTGATACAGCTTCAACATGGAACAAGGGGGCAAACTCAGCCACAAGATGTGAAATCAATTTGTAATGAATTTCCTAGAGAAATAGGCAATTTACTAAAGGGCACAAAACACTAACTTGTTAAGAAGTGCATGTGAAAAATCCAAAGAGAATCATTCCTCTCCATTCTGTGGGAAATTACATGTGGTACAATAATGCCAGGAGGCAGGGGAAGAGCAAGCAGCCAGCATGTTGGAGTAGTTTGGCTATTCCGAGTATAAGGAAACAAAATCTGCTGGCGAAAGATTATCAAGAAAAGGCATTTTGCTTTTTTTATTGCTGTGATCATTGTCAGATGAGGTCTTTGTCTTCTGTGAATACTGGATGGCAGTCTGGCCTATACAAAGTCAATTTCATTAGGGGACTGGGTGGATTGCATTTAACAGCATAGCTTGCCTGTTGATTCCCCACATTCCCTGAGGTACAGACTACATAATTCAGTAATATCACTGAATTGAGGCAGAGTACTTATTAATAATTTAAAAACATTACTTCACTATGCAAGTTCTCTTCTGTATGCTCAGGAGGGGAACTTTAGACACAGGAATTTGTTTCTGAGTTAACGATGGCTTTATTAATGGTCAGCAGCAGCTGCTACTTAGAGATGTAATCAAGGAGTTTTTCAGGGAATGTGAAGCAATGGTACAACTGAAAGATAAGGTGTGTGTAACATCTATATGGAACCCTTTAAATAACTGCTTCTGAAATTGAACTTTCCAAGGGAATCAAAGTGTCTGTGGAGATGAAAGTCCCAGTGTTTCTAGCTTCTCCCTACAGAATTTTGGTCATTTTGTAATGCAGATTCTCCTACAAGATTAAGTACTGGGTAGTCTGACATGTATTAGATTTTAGGAAAAAAGAGTGAAAGTGCTTCCCAGAAAGACTTTACAATATAAACTATATGTTCCAATGTAAGTGTAAACACACTCAAAGTCATTATAACATGCAGAAGCATTCTCTATTGCCTGTACAGGAAGATGGATATGTTTTTGTTGTCTTGTTCACAATAATTCTGCTTTATAGCTTTATATATTGTTTAAAGTTCTTCTTACTTTTCTGTATAGGCTAGTTATATATGGAGCAAGAAATTTGCTAACTGCATTGGTTTATTTTGAATTATGCGGTTGCTAAATTTTGAGACAAAATACAACATCTAGACCGCTGGATATTTTTCACCTAAGTCTTCCCACAGAATTTGCATTCCAGTGAAAAGATGTAGAAATTTACATCGCTCTAGGATTTCTGTTTCAAAAACAATAATTGTAATTCAAGAATGTCTTTAATATTCTCTCTAAGTAATAAGGACTACTACTTCTTAATCACTGCTTAATGGATTACAATCAGCATGTCTAGACAAAGCAAGTTCATGTTTATCTCCTTGGAAAACTAGCAAGCAACAGTTACGCAATTGTCCATTTTTATAAAAATTTATTAATTTAACAGGAAATACTTTGAAAGGCTCAAAAGCTCACAGAATTCTAGTTTCTCAGATTACAAATAGATCAAACATAGAATCATAGAATTGCTCGGGTTGGAAATGACCTTAAAGATCATCAAGTCCAACCAAAAACTAATTATACAACCCTAAGTCTAACAACCCTCCGCTAAATCATGTCTCTGAGCACCACATCCAAAGTTTTTAAACATATCCAGGAATGGTCACTCAACCACCTTCCTGGGGAGCCTATTCCAGTGCTTAACAACCCTTTCTGTGAAGAAGTTTTTCCTGATATCCAACCTAAACTTGCCCTGGCGCAACTTGAGGCCATTTCCCCTCGTTCTGTCACCTGTCACCAAAGAGAAGAGACCAATCCCTCTCTCACTGTAAGCACCTATCAGATATTGGAAGAGAGCAATAAGGTCTACCCTCAGCCTCCTTTTCCCCAGAGTTAAATATAATGTAATTTAATACAAAGTTTGTTTCTGAAGTAAAATAGCTTATTTCACTGGTTATGACAAAGAATCAGAAGAAAAGCCTCTAGCAGTTAGTCATACAGGTAGTTTTTATTATTCTGTTTTGTACAACTTGAATCACTTACGCCTTATTGAACTTGATAAATACTACAGTGTTGAGAAAAAAAATCAAGAACTATTTGTACATGTCTCCAGCAAAACATTTGTACTTGATTTTTTTGGAGTGAAATCTGCTAGCATTCTTTTTCACTTTTCATCAGTTATGTGGTGTGATTTTCTTTCCTAGCTTGAGAATATGGCATACATGTGCAGAAATCATTTCAAAAACAGAAAACAAACAAACAACAACAACAAACAGTGAGTAACAGCACATATTAAGTGTTTTTTTACCTTAAGACTAGTGTAACAATTTGTTATGTCCATTCCATCTATTGTAATAGGGATATTACAAAGAGAGCAGTATGAAGAATAGCAAGTGATATGCCCTAGTTGTAACCCTTCTGTATTACAACTTCTGTACAACCTGTATCATCATAATTTTGCTGGTAATTGCATTTTTTTCACTCAGATAATTCATTGTTCTTTCCATCTCCATACTCTACTGGTGTCTTGCCTCAGCAAACATGATTTGACCCTACATTAATACATTTATCAGTTCAGTTCTGAAACATGTGTCCTTTTCCTTCCCTTCCCTTCCCTTCCCTTCCCTTCCCTTCCCTTCCCTTCCCTTCCCTTCCCTTCCCTTCCCTTCCCTCCCCTACTCTTTCCTTTCCTGTTCCATTTCCTTTCTTTTTTCTTTCTCTTCCTTCTTTTTCTTCTTTTATTTTTATTTTTCTTTTTTTTTTAATGTCACTTAAAATTTTTACTAGCAAGGATATTTTTTTGAAAGTCCCTGAAGGGTGCCATAGAGTATACTGAAAATTTCAAAAAGGTACTTGAAATTCACTTCTAACTTTCGAACTTTATCTGCATCCTCAATCATTGCTCATGGTACTGGACTGCCATGTCTAAGTTATAAATGTGTGTTCATCTACTGTGTATCTGCAAAAAAAAATGCAGTAGTGTTTACATGCATTTTTATTTTGAAGCTTTCATGTTCACTGTTGGTAGACATTTAACCCTGTGTTAGAACTGTATTTTGTTTTTCAAATGTCACTTTTCCAGATAAATGTGTTATTTTTTTGAGTGTGAATCCTCAGTCCTGAAAAAAACTGATTTAACATTTCAGTTGCAGCTATGATTTACACAGCTTCTACTTCAAAGAGAAGTTAGCTGGAAATAGAGATTACCTGAGGTGCTAGAGTGAGGGAGACACTAAAAGTCAAGATAGTCCAGACCTGAAGTGCTCTCTAGTGTCCTGAACTACAAAATTGTATGTAACCAGCTAAGTTTTGACTGCAAACAATATTGTAAAGGACAGAAGTATGTTAAATTTTAAATTTTAAAGAACTATGATAAAATGCTTCCTGGTTAGGAATTGTTGGTCAAGCACAAGCAGCAGCCAAACTCATTTTCCTCTCCCACAGAATGAAAGGCAAATTGTATGTGAAAATTTGTGGATCAAAATTTTGACACTTCATGAAGGAAAGCAAAGAAAAGAGAAAATTGTTCGTTGCTTTCCATCAGCAAATGTTCAGCCACTTTGTAAGATACAGGGCCTCAGCATTCATGACATTTGCTTGAGGAGGCAAACACAATAATTGTGAATGTCCCCCCTTACTTCTCCTTTCCCTGTGAGCATTAGTGAGCATGATGTCATATGGTATGATTATCCCTTTGGTCTCTTTCAGTCAGCTGTCCAAACTGTATACCCTCCCAACTTCTTGACTGCTCACATCTTCGTCAATTTTGGGATCCAGGGCTAAGAGTGACAGCCCTGGTGTTGGGAAAGTACTGTTCAGCAACAGTCAATGTAATGGTGTCATATCACTGCAGTTCCAGCACAGGCACAGGACAGTCTAAGGGAAAAAACATTCTCCACTAGAGAAGAAGCAATTACCAAGTGTAGCAGCAACAATAAACATAAGTACTTCTTGGCATCTGGCCTGCCTGTACTTCCCTTATAGCAAAAGATGATACTGTGCCCCCATCTAACTCTCTCTGCTTTGACTGGCTTTTCCTTGAGGCTTGTGCAAGCAATCTCATGGGAATATGAAGCTGTTTTATTTGCATCGCACCAATAGGCAGCAGTATTTCATAAGGCAAATGAAAGATTGCCTGTGATGTCTGCAGTCCAAGTATTCACCTAAGAAGCAGTCGCAACAGCACTGGTTACAAAATGTAGAGAAAAATGATCCTATATCTCAGGTACTGGCAACAATTTCACAGCAGAAACAGGAATGTTGTGTGCTCATAGATCCAATAATAACTTAAACATTCTCCTTCCAAGAATGGTGCCTCCTTAAGTTGTGTGATGGGCACAATTTGTTCTTCCTCAGAGAAAAATTTTACCGAATTTCTGCCTCTGCCCAGAACCTGACAAATCCCTCATAACCAGACATGCATGAAACCATGAATCACAGAATCCCTGAATAACTGAGATTAGAAAGGACTTGAGATCATCTGTTAAAACCTCCTCTGTTCAGACAGAATAAACTACACATGGTTGTCTAGCTCTATATCCAGTGAAGTCTTGAGTAACATCACAGATGGAATCTCCGCATCTCTGGATAACCTCCAGTGTTTGACCACGCTCAGAGTAAAGAAGTGTCTTCCTGTGTTCAAATGGAGTTTCTTAGTTTTGGTTTTTAATTTGGTCAGTGCTATCAGTGGGCACTACTGAGAAAAGTCTGACTCCCTCTTCTTCATTCCCTCTTATCACGTACTTATTTATATGCATCTCTCCAGGTCTTCTCTCTATGCTGAACAATTCATGTTCTCTCTACCTCTCTAGTCCTTTAAGGAGGGAAATGAAAGACATCACAGTATTAGTCACATAAGAGGCACAGGTTGTCTATTTTTTTGTTTGTTTTAAGATGGTGATTGATAAGTCTTTTTCTTTCTATTACTATGGAATAAGGAAGCCAAATGAAGCTCTAAACTACTATTTGTGCATCCTTCTCTACATTTTTTCTCTGCCCATGCTCATGCTCCTCACAAGTGATTAAATGTTTTCACCAGAATATGGTGTGTTTGTGTGTGTGTATTTGTGTGTGTGTGTGTGTTTTAAGAGATCTGAATCATTTTAGCTATACTTTTGGCAAACTTCATTCACTTCATCTTCCTGGCATTTCATTATATTTTACGATCACAAAATCAACTCTCCAGCAACAAAACGAACATGGCTCTTTGAAATAAATGTTGTCATTAACAAGCTATGCCAGGCACAGTGACAGATTTGCAGCTGTAACGAATAACATTTCCCACAAAGTTCTCCTGTCTGACAGAAAATCTGTGACATTACTGCAGGCAACGGTGTTGGAAGCTAAAAGATTGATTGATGCAAGAGGATAATTGAAACCTCAGTAAGGTCACATGCATGTCAACCTAACAACCAAGCTACCACTCTAAGAAAACCTTTATCATGAAACAGTTTTTCCATTAATAATTCCCCCCAACACACACACACACTGAAAACACGGACTACTTCTTAGTGACCATAAGTTATTTAATGATGGTTTATCCTACCTGATATATTCAGTCTGGGTTTCTAAGACAAAAATTTGTTTTTTTACTTCTTGAATCTGAGGTTCCTGGAGTCGGTTTGAAGTTGTTGGCAAAATTCAAGAATGTGTGTATCTAAATTATCAGATGACTATTTTAATGTTGATTTCAGATCACACTTAAATTTGGCGCCATATCCAAAGTGATACATACAAAATGTATACATATTTCAACCTAGTATTTTTTATATCAGAGACCAAAATTAGTTCTCTCAATAAAATGTGGCATACTTCAGATCAGTTGTATAGATTTTACGCTTATGCTAAATTTAAAATATTTTACTGTATATTATGATTATGTCATTTACTTACCATTATACCATGTACAGCTCTGACAGGAACAGGACTTACCAATGGGCTCAACTGTCAGCCTCTGTTGACAATTTTGCTTGTCTCTTCCTATTTTTGTCTGTTGCTGATTTTCTCTCTAGATACATCTTTCCTAAAGTTCCCCTCAGGTCTTTTTCAATCTCTGTAAGTCTTTTCTTTCTCTTCTCTCCACAAGCTTTGTTTCAATTGTTCTTACAGTCTGTGGACTGATTCCTGCAGTTCCTAAGCATTCATCGTATTCTCAAAAACAGCTTTGGCTGACTTCACTGGAGCAGCACAATTTCACCCTGTGGTTATGAAATTTTTCCTATGTCACTTTCCTGTTTTACTTCATTGACTGGAAATTTGATTCCTTTTTTTTTTTTTTTTTCCCCTGCACTTTATTAGCTTTTTCATCCTGCTGCCTTTATTCTTTGCTGTTTTTCTGTCTCTCTTTTACTAACAGAATAAGAGAACAGTGAATTAGGAAGCAATCCTCTGTTTGAGTAGGGCCTCTAAGAGGCTAAGACAAATACTGACTGTATTCAGAAAAGTAGTAAGAACTGTATAGCAATTTATTTCAGTGTCATTTTCCAAATTTCTAACATAAAAAACAAGCAAGCCATTAAAATATGCACTAACTTCTAGAGTGTGCTTTTTATTATTTTTTGAGAATTTTTAAATTTCTTTACTTTTTTTTTTTTTTCCTCAGTACCTTCAATCTGTTGTCACAGAATTATAAAATAACAGAACCGCAAAGGTTGGAAGGGACCTCTGAAGATCCTCTAGTCCAACCCCCTGCTAAAGCATGTTAACTAGAGTGGGTTGCACACTAAAGTCCAGGCACATTTGGTTTTCTCTAGAGAAGGCCTCTCTTTGCAGCCTGTTTTAGTGCTCTGTCACCCTCGCAGTAAAGTAGTTCATTCTCATATTCAGATGAAACTTTCTGTGTTCCATTTTGTGATTGTTACCCTTGTCGTTTCACTGTATACTATCAAAAATAGCTTGGCCCCATCCTCTTGACACCCATGATTTAGATATTTGTAAGTGCTGATAAGATCCCCTCTCAACCTTCTCCAGACCAAACAATACCAGTTCAGAACAGTTTCCCCATAAATGAGAATGCTCCAGTCTCCTAGTTATCTTTGTTTCCTCCACTGGACTCTCTCTAAAAGTTCCCTGTTTTTCTTGTTCTGGGAAGCCCAGAACTGAGCATAGTACTCCAGACACAATACTCACCGGGGCAGAGTAGAGAGGAAAGATCTCCTCCCTCAACCTGCTGGCCACGCTCATGAACCCCAGGATACCATTGGCCTTCTTGGCCACAAGATCATGCTGCTTGCTCACGGCCACTGTTGTCCATCAGGACACCCAGGTTCTTCTCCAAATAGCTCTTTTCCAGCAGGCCAGCCCCCAGACCAGACAGATATGTGTTGTTTTTCCTCCCCAGGTGTAGGACTCTACACTCATCTGTATTGAATCCCATCAGGTTCCTCACCACCCATCTCTCCAGACTGTCCAAGTCTCGCTGAATGGAAGCACAGCCTTCTGGTGTGTTCACCACTTCTCTCAGCTTTCTATAATCAGCAAATTTGCTGAGGATGCATTCTATGCTTTTGTCTAGGTCATCGATGAAGATGCTATATAAAACCTGACCCAGAACCTATCCCTGGGGAGCACCATTTCCATCTAGACTCTGTGTCTCTGATCACAACCCTTTGAGTTCTGCAAGTCAGCCAATCCACCTCACTGTCCATTCATATAACCCCCACTAAGCTTACCCAAAAGCATGTTATAGAAGACAGTGTCAAAAGCCTTGCTGAATTCAAAGTAGGCAATATCCACCACTCTCCCATCTTCTACCCAGCTAGTCATGGCATTATTTTGACTGGATTAGTTAAGCAGGATTTCCCCTTTGTGAATCCATGTTGTCTACTCCTGAAAATCTTCCACTTATCCAATCGCTTGGAAATGACATCCAGAATAAGTTGTTCTGTCATCTTCCCAGGGACAGAGGTGAGGATAACTGGTTCACTTTGACTGTATAAATTTCATTTTATTCAGTACATTTGTATTCATATTCAGGCAAAAACCTCCCTAAATTTGAACAAAATCTTAATTTATCAAAATTTAAAGGTGAGACTTGAAATGTAAAAAATAAAGATTTCATTTTAGAGCAAATATTAATTTAGTAATTTTACACTCCTATAACTTTTTGTAAATTTTCTGTATTTCAGAAGATTTTCAGAATATTTTTTTCGAACAATCTACTTTAGTAAACTCAGAATAAATCTTAACTAGATTAAGGTGCTACTGTATAGTTTAGTCTCGGATGGCTTGTGTCACTGCACATTGCTTCCTAGAGTCTCCACTGAACCATTTCTACAGTTGCAAATCTGCATGAGGACAGGAAGCCATCCTCCTATGGTCCCCAGTCCCCAGCACTGACTCATACCCTGAGAGTCTCCATCTACCAACCATTTTCTTCTCCTTTGGTACAACTCGGAGTTCAAACTTCTGTAGCTGCAGGATCTCCAAGAAGATCCAGTGGCTCTCTTTCTTGCCATCTCTGATGCTACACATTATGCTGAGCTCTTCACTCAGATCCTTTGCCTTGTGACACAAATCCTACACCTGAGAAGTTCTGCCACACAGCTCTCCAGGGAATGTAAGGCAGATAGCAGGTCAGGCATAACAGGAAATACAACATGTTTTTCCTATCAGAGGATAAAAAGACTTCCTTGAATTATGCTCTTCTATCCAGAGACTTGTTATATGGACCAATAGAATTTGCCGTGGAATATCTTGTTTCTGTGAGTGAACTTTAATCCCTCAATTTATTCATACAACAGTTTCCAAATGGCAATAATTCATGAAACTGAATGTATACTTCGTAATACATAATTTAAAGTAGGAGACTGCAAGTGAAAAACTGTAATTCTACACGACTGCTATGAGAAAATATGCATGCCATGCTTATCCATAATATAACTGACTGCATAGTAGAATAATCATTAGAGAAACTCATTTTATGATGTGTTCCTATCAAAAATGAAAAACTATGAAAAGGGGAAAGTAGGAATTTTTCCCCTTTGCCTTCCTACTAAATCTGGTTTGATCCCATTCTCTGTGTTCCCCTTGCATTTCAAGTGATTATCCAAATCTTCTGCCATCTGCTCATTGCTAGCCTTCAAACAGGTAAAAAACAGGCAGCTTTCTTAGAAATAAAACATAAAATTTAAATGCCACAAGAGACATAATGTTCCTCCATGAAAACTGCAAGTTATATAAGAAGAAAAGTAACACAATAAATAAATAAATAACATTTGACTCTGCCAGAAATTAACTCTTAATGCCATTACTGTAATGAAGCATAAGGTCAAAAGAAAGAAATAGGGATTTTAAATTAGTATTTTCACTGTAGCGATGGAACCACCGCTGATTCCCCTAATCTGCTCACGCTGACAGACCCATTATCTGCAATTATTCTTTATTCAAGTGTAAACTAGCATTATGCATGGAGCTGTTGCTAGTGTAATAAATTTTTAAAAAGCTCTGCACTGTAAGAGGTAGCTGACTTCACCAAGCTACGGAGTCCTACTCTAAAAATGTTTCCTTCCATTTGCTGTCATAACTTGGCTTTTATTCTATCCTTTTCAAGGAATGAAAATTAATCAGTTGAAGTCTCTATTTGAATTTAATGGATTAAGAAGAGAAATATAGGGAGAAAATGAATGAAAGGAAAAAGAGACAGATGTCTTTAGAACTCAGGAAAGATCTTCTCCCGTTAGCACATCCCCTTCTATACCTTCTCTCTGCACTTACTCTAGGAAGTAACACACATGTAAGTGAAGTCTTACTTCTGACAGCTGAGGAACAAGCTCTTTCATTTCTGCAGATCAATAGTATAGTAGTGACATCACTGATGAATTTGACTGTATTGTTATCAAGAAAATTGAAGCTTTGCATTGCTTTTTTATGTGGTATCTGTGACAGCGTTATTATTCACGGACAGAGAAAGATTTTTATGACAACGTGTAAAGACATTCAGAAATGAATGAATAAATTATTAGGAAAAAAACTATCAAAATCTGACAAACGCACTGACAGCAAAAACAAGTCATCGAGTAAATCCATACAGAGCAGATTCCAGAGCATGGGAGTGACATTAAGGAGTAAATCCTTTTGTAGTTGTCCTGCTGTTGTATTTTTTCCTCCAGAGTTACCTCCAGTCAGTGTTAGTAGAATGACCCACCACACTGCTCTTAGGAGCTGGCTTTACAGACAATGTCCCCGTTAAAAAACATTTAGAAACAGCTGGAATATTTCTTCTGAAACATATCCACAGATGTAACAGGCCACGAGTTTGCTTCACGGGTTTACTTTCTGCCTTTCTGATGCATTTCAGCATGCATTTTGAAGGTCTATGGGGTCACAGGCTATCAGCTAGTGCCTGATGGGTGCAACACACACCATCTTCCACCATGGCAAGAGAAGAACTCACATGTGGTGAATTCCTGGAGCTTCTTAACATTTTAAACAGCTTACATTAACTATTTCTTATTTGACTTATTTCCTGTGAAACACAGAGATACGCAACAATAAGAACATTAAGAAAGTAAAAACATCATCCCAACGTAGAGTTGTTCAGCAGAAGTAAACAGATCTAAGCATAATTATTGAAAATAAAAGGCATACATGTTCCAAGGTATAAAAGAGACACAGAAATAGAAAGAAGTGTAAATAATGTCAGAAAAAACTGTTTCATATAGCATGCAACTTCTGATCTCATGAGGCACACACTGCCTTGGTTTTAATATTTCTTGTCTGTCACATCAACATTATTGCATTTTTAAATCTGAACCCAAACCTCATAATAGTCTATTAGATATAGACTTCCTCCCTCATCCCAGAGTGATCCTGTATGAAGAAGTCAACCTTTACCATGGGTATTATGATAATATACATTGCATTAAAATTAATGCAAGTAAAAGTAAAAATAAGCAAGCTCTGTAAAAATTAATAAATCAAAGAAGTAAGGTCGCTATTTGCTCTGTTCTAATTCCAGCTTTATAGAGATGTTTTTTAAATTCACAGTCTGAAGACACTGCTTTTCCCTGATTTTAGCCTTATTGAGCCTGTGGGAAAGGTGACGATACAAAGGGGGAACCCACCTCCTCACCCCCTGCTGCTGGCAGCACCAGCAGTGAAACCCTTCCAGCCATGATGAGGCCCCGAGGCACCACTGTCCAGAAAATGGCACTTGCTCGCATCCGCACAGAGTTTGTCCCTTAGGAAGCAGTGCAAAGACTATGTGGGCTTCATGCAGGTGTTTGCTCAGAATTGCTCAATTTATCAACACTAACAAGTCTCATCCAAGCAGCTTATAACTCAGATACAGGCTTATTTTCACCAAGTCAGCAGAAACCCCATCCAAGATCCCAAGTGACAAATTCAAATACATTGGATTCACTAAAGATTTTCAGTGAAATAGAAGTAATGGATTTAATGAGGGAAGCAACATATTTGTGGAACTGCTTTCAAAATGTTCTGCTCTGAACTAACTCTGGTCACAGAGGATTTCAAACTAGATTTCGCTCCAAGTTTATTAGAGTTAACATAAACTCAACATGGTGTTTTACACCAAAAAGCATCAAACAGCATAAAGAGGTTGAATTTGTGTTTCTACAGTCAATAATACACTACCAAGGTAAGAAAACAGGTGTAGAATACAAGGGAAATTAAAGATCCTGATAAATTCCCAGCTCTTTTCTGGACAGAAGTATTTGAATTTTAGTGTAATGTATATCCTATGATTATTAATGTCATCTTTACATACAATACTTTAATGTATTCATTCTACAAGGATAATGGACAGTGAAAATGGGCAAGTTATTGTTAGAGCATTCAGCACGCTGGCTTTAAATTATCTACTAGAACAAACATGATTCCTAGTTAATTAATGTAGATCAGAATCTATCACACCCATCACCCAAGCACCTTTGCTGCTAAGCAATTTGTTTGTACTGCCTTCTTACAGAAAAAAAAAAAAGCTTTAGATAAAGTAGTTATGCTGATATATCATTTTAAAGGAAAATAACTTGTACTGCAGAAGCACCTTGAATTGTTCAATTTCATTTTTCTTGCATTTTCAAATGATAAAAGCATTTCTGGATGCGTTAAATGTAAACCATTCACATAAAGGAATAGGAAATTCAATCTTCCTTTGGGATAATATGATATGATTTCACAATTCTTTAAGCAATGCCTAAAAGGTCAAGCAAGCAACTCATCAGAAATAGGATGAACAGCAGTAGCCAAATGGAAAAACAGAAAAAAGGTATAAAAGATGCACTGAATAATTTTTATGATAGGTGTAATTTCTAGTAGATTAACTGAGTAATTTATACATGAAGCTTTGTGAAAATCAAGAATAATCTTTCTGTGAACTTCAAAATTACTAGTGCTAGCTGTCGTGGCAAGGACAGCCTCTGAAGGGAGCCTAATGCAGTCTTCACAGCTCTATTTGGAAAGCAGGAAGTATAGAACAGCACAAAATTGGAGCAATGACAGATAATGTGTGTGACTTCTATATTTACAATTATTTTTCTTAAAGTATTTTCTTTCTTCCATTACCCCTTTAATTTACCATTAGTATTTTCATTGACATTCACCATCCAAATTAAGACCTAAAAATCACTTGCTTGATCTTTTAGGCATTTCTTAAAGAATTGTGAAATCCTACAGTATTATCCAAAAGGCAAATGGAATTTCATAGTCCTTCATGTGAATGGTATATATTTAACACATCCAAAAATATATTTAAAAGAAAAGATTAACCATTTTTTTTCTATTGACTTTGTTTTAGTCTCTTATTTGTCTTCCTTGTAGTGGTATTTGATCTTCCATCCTATGAAACAATCATATTAACCCATGCCACCTAATGTAAGATTTGTCTCAAATATACTTGAAGTAAAAAGGAAACATAAGCTTATATTTCAATGACTTAGTACTCGATTTTACTCTCAATTTGTAAACTGTGAATATCAAAATCTTAAAGAGCTGATCATTTAGAATAGCAGTTTATTTGCACATCTATGATTTTTAGTGTCTTCTTATATCCATTGTGCTTTCATTTCAAGTACTTTTCTTCAAAAAAACTCTACAGAATAAGATGGTTTTCTGAAAAAGTTATGTGCAGAAGCTGAAAGATCAATCTGACCAAGCTATTTTCCTAATTAACCAGAACTTAAGTAGACACAATTTTAAAGCTATAGGCTATTGAGGATGCTAAATATGTAATTTGTCTGGTACAGGAGGTGGGTGAACTGAGTGAGTAGTTAAAAGAATATAACAACTATTCTTCTCTGCTCTATCAGTAAATAATCTGGAAGCCCTTGGGCTCTGGGTGTCTGCAGGAATAGCTCTCCAATGGCCACTGCTACATGTCCAGATGCTGCAAGGGCTGTTAAGCTTCAGCTTTCCTTCACCTCCCCCTCACCCCATCTATGTACCTTGTCAAAACTCCGAAGGAGGAGCAGTGTGCTATAAGCACTCTCCTAAATATCTTCCTGTTCAATGAACACAGACTTTCCACAGCCTCTGCTTTGTATAAAGGGACTGAGTCCAAACTCAACCATACATCACCTTTCCTAAGAAAATGACAAGACTGCTGAAATAAAGAAACTTATTTTTATGCCAGTGGCCCAGAATATCTGACAGTCGCAGAAAAAAGGTAGCCTAACAGAATCATTCCTGAATAGCTGAAAACTGTTTATTTTCTGAATAAGGAAAAGTAGCATGAAAAACATTTATTTTCTGACACTGCATGACAGGACAAGAAAATCACTTCATATCACTGTTATGTCTCAGGGGACTGCTCTGAAATCAATTATTCTGGCTTTTGGTGCTTATCCAACTTAACTTTAGTTATACATTTTAGCTATTCAGCTTAGAGAGTAGTGACTAAAAGTTATAAGTCTTGAGGAAAAACACAAAAAAAGAGTACAATTATGTGAGCTAAATATTGCTTGGCAAGTATATGGCTGACTGATATTCATCTTCCAGCTGGGATCTGATAACTTCTTTGAAGGAAGACACAGTCTCTCAGTTAGTCTGGCACTGTGTCTTATTCCCTGTCTCTACTTCTATGCCAGTTGTTTCCACCAGCTGAAGGACTGGAAGTTATAACACAGATGCTTATTGCATAGAACAAAAGAGAGTAAAAATGTCAATTAAAATTGTCCTCTTCCTCTTTTCCCTGCAGGCCGTGAGGAAGAAAACATTTCCTGCAAGCCCTACAGATAACTTCTTTTTGAACCAATAGAGGCAGTGATATAAAATCTTAGTCAACTTGCAGCCTAAAGGATAAAAAACAACTCTCTTCTCTCAGAAAAAAAGGAAATCCTACCACATCTTCTTAAAAAGCCCATTCTGGAGCATCCCTTCAAGAGAATACTGTCTCTTGAACTATTTTTTAAATTCTTCCAAAGCACTTCATTAATTTGGCTCTCTCCTCCTTCTGGCAATTCATACATCAATTGCCATCTTATACGGAATAATTTTGTCCTGCTGCATGTTTTCTTTTTTCAAATTATGTTCTGCTGTAATCTGTGTTAGTTTCTGCAAGAAACGACTGTACTAAATTGCTGCTGTGATACAATCCCTTGTTAAATGAAAACCAAGAAAACACTTATTTGTTTTTTTCTAAATGATTCTACTGAATTGTTCTTCCTTTCCATAGTGATTCTGTGGAGGGATTCCAATGACATTATCTGAGCTGAAACTGAAAGTTCACTACACAGTTTCTATAGTACTGTTGTATTTACACATCAGTATTTGGTAAGGAAAAGAGAAAGACAAATGAAATAGTGGGAAAATAAATAAAAACTGCATATGAGTTCAACTTTTGTGGACCAGGCAGTTGTTACCCCTTCCACAGTGCTCAGTAAGATTTTATCTATGAAATAAAATCAGATACAATATGTCTAGTATTCTATATAAATGAGAAAGAATTCTCAAATCAAGTTCTTTAGAGAAAGATTACAGGAGAAAAAGGAACAGCCAACCATGGTACAAAAGCATGTTGCAAAGAGACAGCAAACAATACTTACAGTAAATAGCATATATCTTGTAAAATACACAGTCAAAAATTAAAATCCTTGCAGTAGTCTTTTAAAATGTTACGCCCTTCTCCAAAACAGTGTTGTGCACTTACACGTGAAAAAAAACCTGAGAACAGAAAATTGGGAATGCAAATGGTGCAGAAGAACTGGTTGGTGGTCTTATCATCTGAAAAGTGAGTCTCTGCAATAAATAACTATTCAATCAAATGAAACCCTTTTCATGTGGTAAAATTCTTATAATTGCAATTCCTAATCATAAAATTGGGCAGGAAGAGTGACTTTCCCACTGAGGGCTTTAAATACAGCTTTTAATAAATTCTATGTACAAATTGCTAAAACTATAAATCACTGTGGTTTCCCTACTGGCCTGGTAAAAAGAAATGGTCAACATCATGAATATAGTAACAGAGATTTATTTCTAAATCTTTATGCTCTTGTTCACTTTCTCTCTCCAAGGACCGACAAAAAAAAAAAAAAAAAAAAAAAAAAAAAAAACAATATTAATGCTGAAAATTTTATGTAAATAAATAGAGCCATAAAGAATAAAGACTGCTAGCTGCTTTGAAGCAAAGGTGGAACCCCTGAAGGCTGAAGAATTCATATGGAAGCCACAAAATCAATGTCATGCAAGAAGGACGTGAAAAAGAAAGGCTTGCTATTATCACTGCCCTTGCTTTGAGATCAGTTCTGTGGATATTTGGAACAGTTTCTAGTTACTTTTGGTTACTCTGAAAACTGATCTATGGGTCCTGTTTTATGCACCATGAACATTGATTGTCTTTCTCATGGATGAGATTCCAAGACACTCTGACTTCTTGGGACGGTTCCAATCAAGCTATAAGGAATATTTCTGTGACAGTGTACTTCAAAAATATTGAACGTAGAAATTGGCCAAAGGTTATCAGTGAAATTACATAACTTTTATTATACTATGTTTGAAAGCATTTGTTTTTAAATTACATGCATATTACTGCATATTAAATTGTTTTTACTTATTTTTAGAGAGCGTTTTTAAATTTTACCAGGAGCATTTTATGCAAACACATGAAGTAGGCATATTTTGTGGACTGAAGATAACCCATGTGAATGTCATTCATGCAAAGCATCTCCAGGTTCACAGGTATGAATTTACAGATTCCCCAAGTCTTGGCCCAGCCCCTTTGTCTGCCCAATGCTCCTGCCATATCATGGCCTGTAGATCCCCTACTCACCTGTTGTGCCTTGACTTCCAGGCTTTTTTCTGTACAGTTTTGTTTCCACCTTTACTTATTATATCTTTTACATTTCATGTGTTGTCCTTGATCAGATAACCTTAATAAAGTAGATGCTCTCACCTTTCATTTCTCTAACTGTTATAAATAAAATAAAATCACTATTTTTTGTTTTAATTTACATTTTTGAATAATGATACAGTACCCTCAGCTTCTCATCTCTGGGATGGTTTGTGAGTTCTGGAAAAGCGGAGTCTGGCAGAAGTACCTCCCCCAGGACTTCTCCTTAGGTTAGAGAGGGCTCCAATTGTTATAAATAAAATAAAATAATCACTATTTTTTGTTTTAATTTACGTTTTTGAATAGTGATACTGTGTTTAAAACTAGCTGGTATTCAATAGAGCCAAGGAACTTGCTTCTATTCTTGGAACGTTAAACACACAGAAACAAAGAACAAACACTGCAGTACTGGGGAATCCGTGTGCTGGATTTAAAGGGTTTTTAAAGTTGTCAGAGCCTTGCTAAATGTGAAGAAGTTTTTCCTTTCTATAGTCTTGTGAGGCCAGGAAGAACTGTTTCCATTTCAAGGCATGCAAGGCATAGAAAAAGACTACGTAGTGGTCTGCCAAAGATTATGATTATGATGTTTCCCTCCATGTTCATTATGTTAGTAACCCATTCCCCTTTTCTCTGCCCAGTAAAGTAAGAAAAGCCTTCATTTTATAGCTCATGCACGTTATTACTCCTTTATTCTTTAGCTGAGGTCATGAGTTGTTCAAATATTCTACATCACAACATGAATATGTAGCTGATAACCATTGAGCGCCATTTAGTGGCTTCTTTGCCCAGGTGCCCTGCAAATCACAGAATCATCAGATGTAACCATTTTAACTGCAGAGGCATACAGTTGCCATTTTGCTTCAGTTCTTCAGCAGCTATAAATTTAAAATGTTTGCAAGTGATGGCAATCACTATTTGTGTGCAGTAGAGTTTCATAAGTAAGTGCTAGTATTTCGGATTCAGACTTGTCAGAAACTCTGAAGACAAAGCTCAGCTCTATTAAATCCATTAAATTTGCATTGGGCCACCCTCTCTTTTAATAAAATCTTTAGGTGATGCTACAAACTTTTAAGATTCTTCCCAAGTGCCACATTTCAAGGTTAGAGGAATTGCATTTTAATGTTAAGGGAATTTAGTAAAGGCTTAATTTTCACTATCTGCTTCAATTTAAAACAACAGTCTTCATTTCTTTCTCTTCACAGATGTTTCTATTAATATTTTATGACATGTAGCAGTGGAAGGATGTAGATTCTATGGTTTTTTTCCAACTTAGTTACATTCATCTGTCACTTATAACATTTCAATACTGACTTTGTAAGCACTTCAAAAAAAATCTGGCTTGGCCGTCGTCTTTCATCTCTGTATTCTTTTGCTGATCTGCTGTGATTGTTTTCTTCTTCTGAAACAGAGTACATTCTTCCAGTTGTTGCTACTAAAGACAGAGGGAGTACAAACCATGTTTCTCTTTATTGGTACCAAAAGTAAAAAATATTTAAAACTGCCATTGAAATTCCAAGTAGATAGTGCTATTAAGTCTAAGAAAACATCAAGTCTAAGAAAACATTATGTACATTGTATATTATCTCATTTCTTTAAAAATAATTTCTTCCTTCTCTAATTAAATAACTGTTGAGAAAAATTTTGAGGTTTGCAGATTCGATTCTAAGGTCATTACAACACAGGCTTCAAAGTTAATGTGGATATCCAAAACTGTAAATCTTGTTTGAATATTTGCAATTTTTCTATGTATCTTTCAAAGTCACTGTGGGATTATATTTTAAACATCCTTCTAAACTCTCATGAGGATATTTTATAGTGTCATTGAGGAACCAAGTTTTATGTCAGCGAGCACCACCTATCCATTATCTTGGTGTTATCTTTGCTAAGTCTAAAAATCACAAAAACTTTTAAAATGTCAATTTACTCTGGATTTGTTAGGTTGTTGAACTGAGAGGAACTTTAATCTTTGTTACAAAATTCAGTAGGTGGACAGAGGTAAGGCTGCCACAGCTCCATATCCCCTCTTTCATCCACTAACAAGTCTGAGCATGTACTCTCAATAGGCACTGAGATATATAGTGCCTGATACATGCAATACATAAATACACATTCAAATAGCAAGCCTTTTTAGAAAGAAAGAAAGAAAGAAAGAAAGAAAGAAAGAAAGAAAGAAAGAAAGAAAGAAAGAAAGAAAGAAAGAAAGAAAGAAAGAAAGAAAGAAAGAAAGAAAGAAAGAAAGAAAGAAAGAAAAAAGAAAAAGAAAGAAAGAAAGAAAGAAAGAAAGAAAGAAAGAAAGAAAGAAAGAAAGAAAGAAAGAAAGAAAGAAAGAAAGAAAGAAAGAAAGAAAGAAAGAAAGAAAGAAAGAAAGAGGGAGGGAGGGAGGGAAGAACAACACAAGAAGTTGGAGTAATAATTGGGTATCAACTTCAGCCAATAATCCCATTTGGTGAATAAGGATGAAATTCAGTTCATGGAAATGTATAGGTACATATGCTTATATGCAGTATGAATCCCTCCACTAGCTGGCCTTAGACACTCTGAATCCAGAAGCTTCCAAAAAGCTGAGAGAAAGTTCTGGATCCAGTACTGGTCTCCTCAGTACAAAAGATATGTGGACATATGAGACTGAGTCCAAGAACACTGCCCCCCTCCCCCCCCCCCCCCCCCCTTTTTTTTTTTTCCTGTTCCTCAGAAAGATTGAAAGATTTGAGAGCATTTCTAATAAGAAGAAGTAATGGGAGAGCCTGGACTGTTCGGACTGTTCAGTCTGGAGAGTTGAGGATTCAGAGGGGATCTTAGCAATTTGTATAAATACTTCATGGGAGAAAATGAGGAGCAGAGAGCCAGAGTCTTCTCAGTAGTGTCCAGTGACACAACAAGAGGCAGTGGGCACAAAATAAATAAAGGGAACTCAATTTGAACATTGGAGAACATTGCTTTACTGTGAGTGGTAAGATGCAGCAATTGTTGCCCAGAGAGGCTATGGACTCTCCAACCATGGAGGTATTGAAAACCCACATGGACACAGTCATGGGCAGCCATGAAAAAATTGCTTTTTACAGTGCTACTGAGGTGTAGAAAATAGTGTATTTTAGACTTTCAGACAGTATGTATTTCTCTTGGAGAGTCTACATGCTTTGTGCATATATGAATTTGAATGTATGTACATGTTCTAGGAAAAGAACATCTGATTGATATAGAACAAAAAAAAAAGAATGAGTGGCATTATTTTCAAGAACTTCATCTGGTCTGCCTCCAGAAATACAAAAACAAAGAGAAGCTAAAAAAAGAAAAAAGAAAAAAAAAAAAAAAAAGGAAAAAAAAAGAAAGAAAAAGAGATAGAAAACAGAAACAAAAAAGTCTGAAATACTTTTTTGATTGAATCAGTGCAGCAGTATCCCAAGATGCTTCTCTTTGGACCTTCTGCTTCTCCTTTTCCTCTTGAAGGTGATAATTTCCAGTATAGTTCACTAGTAATAGCTAATATTCACCTTCAATGCATTAATTCATCTTCTTTGAAAAGAGATGAACACTATGTTTTTCAATCCCATCTACTAGTCACTCACATTTTTAGAGGAACCAATCACCCTGCTGCCAGAGCAGAGCTGTGGGGAAGAACTATTTTCCTCTTCTCCTCCCCTCCACGTGAAGAATATCTCAGTCAAACTCTGGCTTTCAATAAACTGAAAATTCTGCCGACTTTGTTTTTAAATCGTATTGGATAAATTGCAAGCTATCAAGAAAGAACGATCTTAAAAGCTATTTTTCTGTCACTTGGGTATCATTATAGTCCTTCAGTGAAATACAAGACCTAGCTTTTCACTTAGTGTAAACAGCATATACTGCTGAGTGCGTTGCAACATGAAGTTAGCAAATTAAGCTAAAGATGCCATTGACAGTGAAGTAGTTCATGCAAAATTCTTGTTTTTAATGAGCATTCTGGAATCATTAAAAATTTCATCATATCACTTAATAACTTCTATTGATTTGTAAGGAAACTTTTTTCTTTTTGTAATCATTCACTATTAGCTCTGTACCATATACTGCTTGGTGGTTTCATGACAAATGCATGACCACAATGCATCAGTAGAAATGTTTTAGTCTAATGGACATATAATCCATGAACAAAATATCTCTGAGATATCATGATCTTGGAAAAGTTTGATATTAATGGCACCATGGGAGCTATTATGATCCAGTTTGCTAAAGAGAGTATTCAGATTAATTAGATTCAGGGCCATTCTGCTCTAAAGACTGACTTACTCTTGATCTAATACGATATTCCAAATCCCTTCATATAAAGTTAATCTGAAATATAATGGAGGCTTATTAAAGGAATTTTTAGGTATATAAGTGTGGTGAAGATTGCTACATAGTTTGTAATTTTTAATTAAAATCACAAATGCCAGGATGAAGTCTGAGTATGAACAATTTGTGATTTTATTCAGTTATTATTTTAACTTTTATTCTTTCTACTATTACTTTAAAACATGGTCTGAGAAGAATTTAAAATTTTTATAAATATCATTATAGATAAAAATCTTATAGTGCATTTAATAACTGATTTGCAAACAATCTAATACATACTTTATACAAAACCCCTTGCGTAACATTGACTATGCAAGAGGCTGATTTCTGGAAAAGGGCTATAAAACCCTGCAATTATAATCAGGTTATGAGTGATCTTCTCACTTAATTACAAATCCTGATTAGGGTCTTCAGTGTTAGGTTCTTTTTAATATTAAGATTAAATAATGAGCTCCATAAAAGCTATCCAGTTTGCCTGACCTTTATCTAACACTGGAACAATGTAAGTGTGCCTTTTATGAGTGTGTTAGCTCAATCTATGTGCTGACTATATTTGAATTCCATTAATATATCTGCTGCCAGAACACAGACTAATAAAATAAGAGATGGGCACAAACTGGCAAAAAAAGCTATTTTCATGGTCTTATGACCTAGGAAAGTATCCTAAGGGAAGGCCACTAAGTAAATTAGGAATTTTCAGACATATGTCTAGGATGTCTCATCAGAGATGTTTGAATTTAACGAAAAGTAAGAAGGCAGTGCAGAAAATTATAATTATTCATCTATAATAATCTCCTTATAATTAAAATCTATTTTTAATCTGCTTAAATTCATTGGTTTAATTTTCAGATTCATAAATTCATACATTTTATGAAACTCTCAAATTTAATACTGTAATCTGTCTACTGGAAAGAAAGTATCTGAGTATTTTGTGAGAATTCATAAAATACTAAAAAAAAAAAAAAAAAAAAAAAATCCAACACGTATCAGAAAAGGCATTTAATCCAGCTGTGCTGTTTTTCACAACAATTTCAATGATAAAGCATAGCCTTCAAGAACTTCTGTGGAAAATGAACTACTGGATCACAGTCAGGTACATATTGCCAACAAAGCTAAAACGTGCTCACATGGTATCTGCTTTAGAAATGGTACAATTTCATAACAAATAAATATTACCAATATTAATTCTGCAGAAAACGTAATGTAAAATAAGTGCAGCATTACAAATCTCAAATAGTTTTTCTCAAATGCTACTATCAATATTTCTGAGGATAGAGATTAAAGGTTCTCTCTCTCTGTTTCTTAAATTTCTCTGGTCTGGTTTCTCTCTTCAGAAAGAAGTGAATATAACGTCTGTCTCTCTCTTAAATCTGGCCAGAAAAAAGGAGGAAGAGCAACAACAAGTCACTGAGTTGCATTTTCTGTTAAGTATTGTTCAAGTATGTCCAAAATTAAAATATTTCTTCATTTTTGATTTTATTTTCCAGTGGAAATATTTTATTTAAATGTGTGTAATGTTTCTACAACAATAAGAATAAAATGAACTTTACATTTTTTTTTTTCATGGTAGTTGACATTTTAAAAGCAAAAATCAAATAATCTAATTGGGTGAGTAAAAATAAGCCAGCCATAGTACAAAAAAGATTATCAAGGTCTTGTTTTAGAAAGTGAGAGAAACTAAGTAATGCTCTTAATGTACCTAGCAGTAAGCAGAAAATTGTTTACTCTGCCAAATAAGAACTTGTAAAATCATCTTTGATAGAAAGGCTGGCAGTAAGGAAACAGACAACTGTTTTCTCTATTCATTGAATATTGGTTCAAACCACTAAAATATGAAAAATTAATGTGTTTTCCTGTGACAACCTGTGCCAGCTTTTTGCTTAGGCATAAAATATTCACTGTATCTAAACCTTTTATTTCAAAACATATTTGTGGTTGTAAAACTTTGCAGTACCTTGCAATTTCAAAACTTGCAATTTTATCCGGTAGTTCTCAAGATGTATGGTCAGATTTTATGTCTTTAGCTGAGATGTGTGCTGGAAAGCTGATCCTGTCATAAAATTCAGGAGAAAAATAAGATTGCATTAACACACTTCACATCTGTCTCAATAGCAATGCTATTAATGAGTTAACTTCTTACCTATTTACTCATTCTAAGTCAGTTGTACTTCAAATTAACCTCTGACATATTCACACAAAAACAATTTTGCTTTAATTATGAATTGTTATTTCTCCTGAACAATCTTCTACCTGAGAATGTATAGTCAGACTGATTCAGTTAACAACAATGAAGTTTAGTTCAGAACTTTGAATATGTTTATTCCACTGAAATATACAAGAATAATCAAACAAGTAAAGTAGCTCATTCTGCATATCCATGTCAAGATGGAGTGTCATAGGGGAATTCTGTGACTAGCTGCAAAGTCCACGATGTTGAAGAATCACCCGTACTATACATTATATTTGATCTGGGATGTACTTGTTTCTGTACTTTTCTTCCACTGTACACTGTAGCCCAAAAAATGACTAGTTGCCTACTTCCTAAGTAGCTTCCATGAGTGAGATGACTCCTGCTTCTAAAAGATTAAATGCTCCTCTCCAACACCTTTTTTGTTAGGCCAGGTGATGTCTCTCCTCCATTCAAAGTGCTGACTGCACTGACCCTCATTGAATGCACTCCCCACACCCTTCCCACCTTCTCTCTGGGAAATTACTAGCTAACCCCAGACTCATATTGAAGTGCTCCAACTACTTTTAAGTCCTTCTATAAGACTAGTGTGTAAGCTAGTTCTTCTTACAATCTTTTTTTTTTTTTTTTTTAATTACTTACAGCAGGCTTTAAGAAATATTTAACACTCCACCTGCCTCAGTAAAACTTAGACAAGCTTGAAGATGTTCAACAGTTTAAGCAGATCTACAGATAGACTTAGTCCTGTTGTGATACTATTTTCAATTTCTACCTGGAGGGCTTCAAGTGTTGCCTGCTGTAACTGAAGATCAGGTTCAAGACCATCTAAAGAACCTGAAGGTGCACAAGTCCATGGGTCAGGATAAGATCAATCCACAGTTCTGAGGGAACTGCATAATGAAGTTGCCAAGACGCTATCCATCACATTTGAAAGGTCTTGGCATTTTGGTTCCCACTGACTGGAAAAGAGGAAACATAACCCCCATTATCAAGAAGGGAAAAAAGAAGATCAAGGGAACTACGGGCCAGTCAGTCTCACCCCTCCGCCTGGCAAGATCATGGAGCAGATCCTCCTGAAGGCCCTAGTAAGGCACATAGAAAGTAAAAATGAGGTGATTGGTGTAACCAACATGGCTTCACCAAGAGCAAGTCATGTCTGACAAACTTGGTCGCCTTTTATGATGGAATTAGAGCATCAGTGGATAAAAGAAGGGCAACTGATGTCATCTATCTGGACTTGGGCAAAGCTTTTGACATTGTCCCACAGAACATCCTGGTTGCCAAATTGGAGGAAAATGGATTTGATGGATGGACCACTCACTGAATGGTGCACTCACAAAGTTGCAGTCAACTGCACAATGTCCATGTGGAGACCAATGGTAAGTGGCATTCCTTGGCGACTGGTGTTAGCACTGGTGCTCTTTAGCATCTTTATATGTGATATGGACAATGGGATCAAGTGCACCCTCAGCAAGTTTGCAGATGACACCAAGCTGAGTGTTGCAGTTGACATGCTAGAGGGAAGTTATACTATCCAAAAGGATCTGGACAGGTTTAAGAGGTTGGCCCATGCCAACTTCATCAAGTTCATCAAGACCAAGTGCAAGGCTCTGAATCTGGGTCAGGGCAATCCCAAGTACAGATATAGACTGGAAGGATAATGGCTTGAGAACAGCCCTGAGGAGAAGGATTTGGGAGGGTCAGCTGATGAAAGATTCAACATGAGCCTGCGATGTGTGCTTGCATCTCCAGAGGCCAACAGTATCCTGGGTTGCAAGAGATGTGTGACCAGCAGGTCAAGGGATGTTGTTCTGTCCATCTAGTCTGCTCTCGTGAGACTCCACCTGGAGTACCGCATCCAGTTCTGGAGCCCCAAACACAAGAAGGACATGGAGCTGTTGGAGCAGGTCCAGAGGAGGGACACAAAGATGATCAGAGGACTGGAGCACCTCCCTTATGAGGACAGGCTCTAAGGGGGCTTAATAGTGACTTCCGGTAGCCAAGCAGAGCCTACAGAAAAGTTGGGGAGTAGTGTTTTATAAGAGCATGCAGCAACAAGACAAGAAGAAATGGCTTTTATCTGGAAGACAGTAGATTTAGACTAGATATTAGGAAGAAACTCTTTACTGTGAAGGTGTGAGACACTGGAACAAGTTACTTAGGGAAGTTGTGAATGCCCCCTCCCTGGAAACATTCAAAGCCAGACTGGATGGGGCTTGAGCAACTTGGTCTGAGGGAGGTGTCCATCCCTACAGCAGGGGATTGGAATTAGATGGTCTTAGGGCTCCCTTCCAACTCAAACCATTCTATGATTCTATGATTCTAAGTGCCACCTGTGCAACAAATAAAATACATTGTCAAGATGTCAATGTATACAAGAGGCCTGCTAATACTACAAGGACATTTCATGGCTACCAGCGTTGCTCTAATTCTATATAGAATTAGCCTATGATCAAGAAAACAGAAAAGTAAAGCCACATTATAACTTGGCTCTGGTATATCTGTGCTGATGAAACAAGCTTAATGGTTATAAAGATGGAGAAAAGGCTATTACAAAGAACTAAGTCATTTGGGATACCTTTTCCTCTCTTTTGACCCCTCTCACTTTCAAGAAACCTTAAGAATTCTTTCTGTTTTCCTATAATGGAATCAACATGTAAATAACATTGAATTATGAAGTTGAATGAATGAATGTTTTAGTCCCAGTCTTTCTCCTGCTCTTATTCATGTACAGAGCATGTGAAATAACATAAGTATGTCAGCCTAGAGACTCAATCTGACTGCCTCCCAGTGAGTATGAATGTCTTGAAAAGGAGGGGAAGCAGTGGGAGAGACCTCTGTTTCTGAATGATGTAGTCTTCAAGACATCACTGTTCTTTTCATAAGTGAAGATGATGAAGAGTAATAGCCCCTGAGGACCACAATATCATCATAACATCTTACTAGAAAACTGGAAGTAAAAACAGATCCTTGAAACTCCAAAGGGGTCAATGTCCTCTCTGAATGAATTGATGAAGTATGTATCTTACTGTTACAAAAACACATCATGAGCTTTGAGCACAAATGAAAGGAGATACTTAGATAATCTGGAAAAAGCTAAATACCATGGTGTTGAAACTACATTTTCAAGACTACAAATAAGATGCAACACACTCTTTATAATTAGCAATCACAGTGGCACCACAATTAAGTACAAAAACAGAAGAATGGCTATTTGTTTTAAAACAACCTTGCTTAATCTTCCTGTGATCAGTCAAAGAATGATGAGACCTTTTATAAAATCATTAGTAGAGCTCCCTTGGTCAGCACCTTAATTACATCTTGTGTGAACTTGGAAATTTTAGTAAAGGTGACATTTGCATCAACGGATTTTCCCTTTTGTTTACTGTATGATCATTTAAGATCACTTACACTGGCATTAAAAGCTTTTCATTCTCCTTCAGATTACATGTATCATTCATGCAAATTAATTCATACCACCATTAAAAAGCCTATTAATCTCTTTAACATCTAAGAGCCTAGTAAGTTAATCATTCTTAACTTTTGCTATGTTAGAAGAAATTGCTAGTTTGGTTTTCATGCTAGTAACCTATCAATTTTATGACTGAATTGAGGTAAAGCCTGATTCCAGTGAAAAATGCGAGGGTAACACAGGTAAGTTAAACTGTTTCGTTCTTAAGTAAGTTATTGAACTTTAATTTGAGGTTTACTTAAGTTCCAACAGTCTTTTTCTTTTTCTTGCTGTAAATGCTGTTTCTGTCATTACACTTCTGATGTAACTGACAATGTAACTGACTTATAAGAGGTTTACTTAAAAAAAAAAAAAAAATCTAAGCATGAGAAAAGAAAAGAAAAGAAAAGAAAAGAAAAGAGAAGAGAAGAGAAGAGAAGAGAAGAGAAGAGAAGAGAAGAGAAGAGAAGAGAAGAGAAGAGAAGAGAAGAGAAGAGAAAGAAAAGAAAAGAAAAGAAAAGAAAAGAAAAGAAAAGAAAAGAAAAGAAAAGAAAAGAAAAGAAAAGAAAAGAAAAGAAAAGAAAAGAAAAGAAAAGAAAAGAAAAGAAAAGAAAAGAAAAGAAAAGAAAAGAAAAGAAAAGAAAAGAAACAATCCCTTCAGTAGAAATATATTTACTTCTCCACATGCTCTAATTAAAGAAATTTTTATTTGATGTGAATTATAAGGATGTAAAGGAAGAGATGTCCATTAAGCACAGATAATATTTGCAGAGAAAAGATAGGCAAAGAAAGCAACAAAAAGAAATTTTCAAATACATCTGTCATCTTAGATTTCATCTATGACTTGTCTTCATTTAATTAAGCACTTCCATAAGAATAACGTACTACTCCTTATATGTGAACAGCACAGCCCTATTGCATAGAAGAGGTTATTAGCGTCCCACTAAATAAAGTCTCATTTTTTTAATGTATATGTACATAGTTGTAGCTAGTGCTGGTGACTATGTTGAAGAACAGTGGTATTTACATAAGAATTTATCAAATAGTGTTATTGTGCTCTGTATCTGTTGCTGTTTCCATGGAAATAAATAGGAGGCATTACTTTCAGAGCAACCTAAGTACCATAATAGAAGCTTGAAGAAATTACTTTTATTGTCACAGGAAGACTAATTTAAAATAGCATTCTATGCTGCTGCTACTGTAGTTTATGACAGATTGTTTTTCTCAGTAGTGTCTTCATAAAAGGTGTAGAAAATAGCTTTAATATGAAGACAAACCTCCTGCTGGTGACCCTGCAATTTCTAGGAGGACGGTGGTAAAAGATATCCAGACAAGCTGGTTTAATGCAGAAATGTTGAGTAATTCCTAATATTACAGTTTACCCCACTCAAATCAAATGTCAGGAAGACAACTGAATGTGTCATTGACATTAGAAGGTTAAAGACAAAATCATTCATGGCCCCTCACTACAGGAAAGACATTGAGGCCCTGGAGCGTGTCCAGAGAAGATCAATGAAACCGGTGAGGGGTCTGGAGCACAAGTCTTATGGGGAGCGGCTGAGGGAGCTGGGATTGTTTAGTCTGGAGAAGAGGAGGCTCAGGGGAGACCTCATTGCACTCTACAACTTCCTGAAGGGAGGTTGTGGTAAGAGGGGTTTGGCCCCTTCTCCCAGGCAACGAGCAGGACCCGGGGAAATGGCTGCAAGTTGTACCAGAGGAGGTTTAGGTTAGACATGAGGAAAAACTTTTTCTCTCAGAGAGTGGTCAGGCACTGGAATGGCTGCCCAGGGAGGTGGTGAAGTCGCCGTCCCTGGCAGTGTTCAAGAGGCGTCTGGATGAGGAGCTGCAAGACATGGTTTAGTAGCTTGTGGTAGCAATGGTAATGGGAAGGTGGTTGGGCTAGATGATCTTATAGGTCTTATATAAGATCTTATACAACCTTGTGATTCTATTATTCTATGATTCTATGATTCATGAAGTTAAACCTGAAGTCATGAAGTTATAGTATCTGAAATAGACTAAGAAGGAATACTTGCCTTTTCATAATTTCCTAGCTAATAACACTGTTAGTGGTCCTGCATGACTGGACTGATGGCATTTTATTTGTGGATTACAGTATCATCACTGGTAGTTTAAGGGAGACAACGTTGGAGCATCAGTCTGCATAAATATCAGCCCATTAGCCCAGATAGACTTTTTTGGGGGGAGGGGAGGGATCCAGGGATGGGAGGAAGAGGGAAGAGGGAAGAGGGTAACTTCCATAATCTCATTATTGTCATGTCTAAATGTTTATCCTCAAAGTTTATCCTCTTTGCTCCTATTTTCTTCCTTGCCCTCTCTCTCAATGCATATAGTCATTTGGCAGCATGAAAAATGGAAATACAGATGCAGAGTAATTTGCCGAAGGTCAGATAGGATTCCTGTGGTGAAACAAAGAATCATAGCCAGGTCTGCTTGATACCAGATTAATGAAATAAACACTGGACTAGACACTTTCTCTCAACATAAACTGTTTTATGTAAAGAAGCTTCAAGCAACTTATTTTCAGTGCTGGAGTCATTGTGGCATAAAAGTTCAAAACCATTCAGCAGCAGCAGTCTTCCTAAGATACCTTATAATAATATATATAAAAGAAAATATTTATATATATATAAATTTATATGTATACACCTTTATATATTCACAGGTATGCATACAAATGGAAGGTAAAGAAGTTAAAAACAGACTAAGTAGACAAGTAAATAATGCTTTTGTGACAGTAATCCAAAGAAATATACTGCTTATCATCACACTACGGAATATTAATAAATTTCATATATGTTGATATAAATTCTTTTGTAACTTGAATAAGAATACTTGATTATTTTAACTCATCAGTGAACTAATTTATTTATATGAAATCTCTCTCAATCCAACAGCACAAAAATCTTAAATTTTTGATTCTGAACTTTAGACTGCACCAAACTTTCAATGGCAATTGCTTTCTTACCTTCCACTACCTATAAAATTTTTTATGGCATATTTGATGTAACTGAATGTTACAACTGATGTGACTGAGACAAACATTTTGATTTACAGCAGCTCCAATGCTGCCAACCTGTTCAGCATAATAATAGAGATTGCTTGAAGAAAAAAAAAAATAGAAGCAGCACTAATCCAGAAAAGAAAATAAAGGTAGAAGTTAAAATTCTCTGTGAAGTAAAGATCTTTCATGAAATATTTTCTAAGCCACTGGAGTGTCATACCTGATTAAATAAATGGTACATTATTTTTAAGGTTTCTTTTTCAAAATATCCTAAGATTGCAGTCAGACCATTACCTAACCAATTCCATTAGGCTTCTTTAATCATAGCCTAAGAATCTGACTTAGAGTCCCTTGAAAACTATAAAAAGAATATAAGTGACTTCTTTGGGCTTGGTCAGGATCTTATTTCTAACCTTGATTCCACTCCATTGTTGGTGATCATTGATGCTGGTAATTTCCATGCATCTTGATAACTATTGTCAAATTTTCTGTAACTCACTGAAATACCACTATCATGATAGATACACTTGTTAAGAAATTAGGGTGAATATTAACTTTCTGTTTCTCACCATGGCACTAACATTAAGCCCTTAAGACAGACAGAGGAACAAAGGGAAACTTGAACTTTCTCATCAGCTTTTTTCCTTGCAACAATTCAAGAGAGAAAAATGTCACCACAGTTAATAGCATAAAGTCTCTGAGTGGCCTGAAGCAAAAGCACCTGTCAAAACTGCAATCACAGAAAGAAAGGGTCACCAGAAGGACAAATGCTGTATATAGTGGTACAGCAGTTCTCTGAAAATCAAGTTTAAATATGTGCAATTCCACTACTATATACAAATAAAGCCAAGGATTTTTTTATTATTATTATTTTAAGCATGGAAATGAAGAATATCACTCTGGATATGAAGTCTATGTGACTTGAATTGAAAATCATTACACAGTCGGCAAGCTACATTACTGAATGCACAGCTGCAGTATTGAATTTGTGATTAAACAGGAGTTACACTGAAGAAAAATGCCTGTGGAATTTTAAACTCCCATGGAAAAGAGTTAGATTGTTTTCCTTCATGTTAAGGCCAACCTACCTATGGATTTACTCACCTCTACTGTGAAATTATAGTCATTTATTACTTTCACCAATATATATATATATTTTTAATCTGCTTCTTCTGCACAAGAATTCCACTTTAGCTGTCTGTGAACAACAGACACACGCAGACACTCTGATGGAGATTTCCACCCAGCCAAAGGTTAGAAAGGATTTTAGGGTGAACACAGGACAAACAGCGCTGGTCAGGCACAATACATGGCCAGATAGGAATACCAACAATTATACCTTCCCTCTATTTTCCCACACTTGTATCTTCCCTTGTCACCTAAATCGCTCCTGCCACAGGCCAGGAAGAAGCTGGAGCAAAATGACCAAGAGACTGGGCATCTGCTCTGTCATGAACGGGCTCACCTGAGGCTCAGATCCCAGGTATTCCTCAGAATCTGTTGGCTGATGGAGAACTGAGAAAAAAAAAAGAAAAGAAAAGAAAAAAAGAAGCAATTTTGTCAAGATAGTACTTCTTGTACTTGCTTTTTCTTTTTCATGAAAAATTGTTGAAATGTATTTGGTTGGAGTGAGGGGTCAATCAGGAACGAGTTATTGTGACAACATCTTTGAAAGACTCTCTAGACCAGAGCTGAATAAAGACTAATGTGAGGTTTCTTGCTTGCTTTTGCTCTTCAAAGACAGATAATTTGAGAATATTTTCACAATTTTTTAATCCAAACATTAACTAACCCTATAAGTATTTAAAAACTGACTTCAGTTCTTGGTCTAAAATAAATTTCTTCTACAGGAAACAGTAATACATGTTAAAAAAATATTAAAGTGACAAACTCAATAAAAGATTAGCTAAGTAATAATCATAAAACCAAAAGAACCTTGTGTGATTGCATGAATTTACACATTAAATGAAGTTCTATAGAGAAATCTGTCAGGAAGAATAAATCTGCTTTGCTAAATGAGAGTACCAGGAGCAAGACAACAGCAAGAAGCTGCTGTTTCCCTTCCCTGGAGATCTTCAGCCACAAGGACTGTAAGTCCTGGCTGCCTGGAAAGAGCCATGGGGACAATGATGATGCCCCTACTTTTGGGGGCTGCATCTCTGACCTTCTCTGGGCTGCATTGCAGGCACCCCGCTGCCTGGCCTCATACAGCTTGACCTCAGACCTGCCTTGTAATGGAGGGCTTGTCTGGTGATCCAGGCTCTTGGGTGACCCTAGTGAATGCCTGCAGACCTGTCCAGCTCACTTGCTTATGTACTCACCCAGCAGCAGTGAGGCCACTGCCTGGCTGGCCCTATGATTCCACTCTTGCTGCAGCCTTTCTCAATTTAGACCTGTAGCACTGAGCCTTGTGCTCATGATACAAAGCTATAATGTTGTCAAGAAAATTGAAATGATGATTTCAAAATTTTCTTTTGCTTAAATATTATTTGCAACCTTATCCATAACAGCTTCTTTATGGAGTAATATCTGATTATATCATATTCACAACCTGTAACTGTCCCTTTTATAACATTCTTCCTTTAACTAGCTTACCGTGCTAAATTATTTTTCTCCCCTGTAACACAAGAAAAAATAACTTAATTGGTGCAAATTGCAAGCTTTCTGCATTGCATAACAGACAGCCTTGCTCCTAGAAAGTCTCAAAAGCTTTCTTTTCATAATTAATCTTGTTTTTATTTCTTGTCAGTCTTCCTTTTGCACAGACGACAAATACAATAAGTTCATATGCAATGAAGTTGCCAGGCTGAAGTAGCTGACTCTTCTCACAGTTCAGTGCATTGATCTGAAATTCCATTTGTGTGTCCATGGCTAGATTACTCAATAAAAAGCATAAGTACAAAGAATGAAGCATGAAGAATGAAGTTTCATTTTGATCACTATTTGGAAGTTCATGGGACTGTTTACAGAATGTAGAGTTAAAAATATTCTGAAATTTAGTGGTAGAAGCTAGGTTGCATATGTGTACCGTTATATTTAATCACAAAGGTAAGTCTTGGTACTTTTTGGGGGGTGTTAGAAACCAGTTGAGCACCAAAATAAGTGGGTATCAGCCTTTCAATACCTGAAGGATGCCTACAGGAAAGCTGGGGAGGAACTTTTTATAAGGGCATAGAGCAACAGGACAAGGGGAAATGGTTTTTACCTGGAAGAGGGTAGATTTAGACTAGATATTAGGAAGAAGCTCTTTACTGTGAGAGTGGTGAGACACTGGAACATGTTGCCCAGTGAAGTTGTGAAATGCTTCCTCCCTGGAAGCATTCAAGGCCAGACTGGATGGGGCTCGAGCAACTTGGTCTAGAGGGGGGATTGGAACTAGATGATCTTAAGGCTCCCTTCCAACTCAAACCATTCTATGATTCTATGATTCTATGATATAAAAATTGCTTCCATTTATTTTTTTTCCATCTACATATTTCAATATTAGTTTAGCATGGTATTTCAAGAATTTTCTGATAATAAAATGCATTATTTACTTTCACAATGTATTTATTCTGGCATAGGTTGATAAACCTCACCACTATCCAGATTAATAAATCAATGTTAATAAGAACAGAAACTCCAATCCAGCTCATCCTCAAACACAGCATCTTCAAAAAGTTAACATATCTGATTTGAGAAGAAAGTGCTTTCTAGAAGGACAACAGGCACAAGTTACATAACACTACCACTGAATACCCTACATGATAGATGAGCTAATACCAGGAAGCAGCAGTTGCGATGATTATTTTTCTTCTGAAATAATCTGAATTTGCAGCCCCTAGAGAAGACATTAAAGTTACTTAGTGATGAAATGCACAGACAGCAGTGGTGAGGTCCAAGTATAAGAGGGAACATTAGCATTTTCTAACCAAATGTAACAGACGCTTTTGGCGACAGTTGTTACCTCTGGAGCCAAGAAGTCTGTGCTCTTATAATACCCACTTGTTGTGTTGTATCACATTTGGCAATCACATTTTCTAGTTAGAGTTGCCAGTACTGATTGTTTTTTCCAGTCTCTGGTGTCAAGATACTCTGGACTGTAGAGGAATTAAATATTTCAGTGTGAAATAACTTTCTTACATTCTCACAGGAAGATATAGAGATAGGGACATTCTGTAACAACCCCAAATCTCCTTATTGAAATATATTTGTATTTAAAAGTCAGAATGCAGAATCCATGAAATGCAGGCACTTTGTCAACACCCCAAAGAGAAGGCCAGTGATTGCCATGGGAACAATGGGTTTTCTATTGCATAGGTATGTTTAAAACAGTCCTAACAAGATAAAAGTTCCACAAATCATCACGCTCTGGCAGTTCTCGGTCATTGTTTGAGTTCTGTCTACATATCATTTTGGAATCTAGTATCAGTAGAAAGTTCAGAAGGGAGATTCCTAACTCCTTGTATGGAGATAGTGATGAACATACACAGGTTTATTAACAGTGCATTACCACTTCCCTCCTACTGGTAAGGGTAGAAAAAATCTTTATTGGTTATAACACACAAACTCTTATTGTGCTGTTGGCTGGCAGTTGTCTTCCAGGCACCTTGGGTCAGAGTTAAGAGTCAAGAAGGCATCAGCTCAGTCTGATGCTGTGAAATGGATCTGATCTTCAGCATTTCTTTTAAAGGGGAATGACACAGACTAGACACACAAAGAGTAGATCCACAGGTGACAGGTCCCCTCATTGTGAGCTGCACTTCACAGTCTAGCATACTCCTTGCCACTGTGAACAGTGACAGAAAATGATCAAAATCAACTGCTTTGGTGCAAGGAGCTCCTTAACAATTTACGCAAAAAAATGTAACATCCACATAAAAGAAGTAAAATATAGCCTATTTGTATATTTTCATTTTCCAGAAAGCCACTCTTTTCTTGCATGCTCAATAAATCCTACAGAGCCCACTTATATTCAGTTTTTGGCTGCGAGAAGCAGATTGCACTGTTACTTCATACAAGTACTCCCCTCCAGATGCTCCTATTAGTTACTCTAGTACTCTTTTCTCTTTGGGAATTTATGAAGTATGGTTTGGTCCTTTTACTTCTGTATTTAAACACTGGTTAAATAAACCTTTTTCTTTTTATTTAACATTGATTAAATAAAAAGGTTTCCATATATCTTATATTAGAAAACAACATAACTATATTAACTATATTAGAAATTAATATAACTAAGCATTTTAAGACACATTTCTTTGAAACTAGTTTGTATTTATTCCTAATATCTCAGGTTTACTTGTAGCTTGTTTGAGGTATTTAGTGGCAGTATTAGAAAATGCATGCATAAGCTATATTTTAGGATACAACCATGTGGTTATAAATTCCTCTGAGATCTTCAGCAGTAATAACTAACTCAGTTAGTTCTGTAAATATTTCTCACACCATTAAAAAATCCTCTTTGCTTCCTCCCCTGGTATTTTTGTTTACAAAACTCAATTTCTGTTTAACAGGCACTATTAAGTCCAGAAGATTAATTCAAAAAACTACCCTAAAATATATATATATATATATATATATATATATATATACTCTCACAACTATTTTTTTCCAAATCCAACATCTTTTTAATTCACTTTTCTCAGAGTGGATTAGTGGCTTATAAGTATAGTGACTCAGCTGCCTTTTCTATTTCTCCACTATGCATTATTGTCACACTCCCCTGTGAGAGGGTCTCATCACGCACACTGGGTTTAGTAAGTGAATCTTGTCAAGTGAGTTTCAGCCATGCCTAAGGCTCAGAGTCTTGTGGCAGTCAGCATTCCTCTAGATTGCCCTGTCAGCACAAAATGGAATAAAAACTCACACTTATATTTAAGTCTGGGGCATTGGCTACCTCTGAAATGCCAACCCGATGCTCAAATACTGCACACTATAAAAAGAAAATGTTAGTTAAGGTAGCTTGTCTTTCACCTTACATATACGCAGGCCACTCCAAAAGTAATGCCTTCTATTTTATTATATTGGCCCATGACATCAGAGATGGATGTTGGTGGCATGACAGTAGATGCCAAACCATCCCACCAATATTTCATTACATTTTGTTGTGGTGAGACAGATGGCAGCAGAGGAGCAGTCTGACGAATTGACATCTGACATAGAAGTGCATACAAAGCAAAGATGTGTCACTGAATCCCTCCATGTGGAAAAAATAGCACCCATTGACATTCATTAATGCTTGCTAAATATTTATGGAGACCGAGCGGTGAATGTGAGCACAGTGAGGCAATGGATGGTGCATTTCAGCAGTGGTGACAGTGGATCATCTCCACTGGTTCAGATTTTTATGAGTGGGGCATGCAGGCTCTTGGTCATAATCAGTGAAAATGCATAGATAATGGTGGTGATTATATTGAAAAATAGTGTTGATTAGATGAGAATTTGCTCTATCAAAGTTTTGGTGGAAAAATTAGAGCTAGAAAAACTAACATTCCCTTTTATTTCAGAGGTAGCCAGTACTTCAGATTCAAAATATGTGTGAGCTTTTATTCTGTTTCTCATCACTTTTGCCATGACTTCTATTTTAAGAGGAAAAGAAAAACCAACAGAAAATATCTTGCCCCCTAATTTGTTTCACCTAGAGAAAGAGTACCATCTATTTCATTTTGGTTTACTTGCTGATCACATTCAAAATAGAGCTATCTATTAAAGTGTTTGACCTAAACACTTTTTTAAAAATAAATGTAGAGTTAATAGTGATTTTGCCAATTGAATACCTACAGATACTGCTTGAAGAGTTTGAAAAATATTTTAAAGATAGTTAAAAGTATTGTAAGTCTCAGACTCTCTAATTTGAATTGTCTCTTTTAGACCATTCAGTTACCAGAAAGCCCTTCTGGACCTATTCTACGACTGGGTGACCGGACTGGTAGATGAGGGAAAGGCTGTCGATGTAGTCTACCTAGACTTCAGCAAAGCCTTTGACATGGTCTCTCACAGTATCCTTCTGCAGAAACTGGCTGCCTGTGGTTTGGACAGTTTTACCCTCCGCTGGATAAGGAACTGGCTGGAGGGCCGTGCTCAATGTGTGGTGGTCAATGGAGTTAAGTCTAGCTGGCAACTCGTTTCAAGTGGTGTCCCCCAGGGGTCGGTGCTGGGGCCCATCCTGTTTAATATCTTTATTGACGATTTAGATGAAGAAATTGAGTGTACCCTCAGTAAGTTTGCATATGACACCAAGCTGGGAGGTGGTGTCGATCTGCCTGAGGGTAGGGAGGCCCTGCAGAGGGATCTAGATAAGCTGGACCACTGGACTGAGGTGAATGGGATGAGGTTCAACAAGGCCAAGTGTCGGGTCCTGCACTTTGGCCACAATAACCCCATGCAGCACTACAGGCTTGGGGATGAGTGGTTGGATGACTGTGAAGAGGAGAGGGACCTGGGGGTGTTGGTTGATGCTCGGCTGAACATGAGCAGACAGTGTGCCCAGGTGGCCAAGAGGGCCAATGGCATCCTGGCCTGCATTAGAAATAGTGTGGCCAGCAGGAGCAGGGAGGTAATTGTCCCCCTGTACTCAGTACTGGTGAGGCCGCACCTCGAGTACTGTGTTCAGTATGAGGAGCTACGAGATATGGTTTAGTAGCTTGTGGTACAAATAGGAATGGGAAGGTGGTTGGACTAGATGATCTTGCAGGTCGTTTCCAACCTTGTGATTCTATTCCTTCATTTCTCACTCCATAGATGCTCTGTTATACATGTAAAAAGTCCTAGAGCATGGAGAATTTATTCCTATCCTTTCTGCCTAATCTCCAGTGATTCATGTGCCTCAAAGTGAGCAGCAGAAGAAAAATATAAGTAGCTTCCTAAATCCTTAACTTCCATTTTGTGCATAGATATAGACACAAAAGGTCTGTCTCCAGATATTTACTGTTTCTTTCATAGTTTTATATAAACAAATTCATTTGCATAAAAACTTAAGCTTTTCTTTCTTTAAAAATATTTGACTCTTACATGTTTCTTTCTGAAACATTCCTCTTCAAATATGACAAATGTATGAAAATATAAAGAGAGGACCATATTATTGAGTTAATCAACTTTTGTTTATAGAAAAAATGTCAAAATATCTGAGATGCATTCTGTGCTACTCCTAATTAAAGCCTGCACCCCTGTTGACTGAATTAGGACCAAACTTCAAGAGGCTGCACTAATAGAAGGAGATGATAGGAGAGAGTTAGACTCTGAAAATCTATTGTAAAATTTCTAACTAAAAGCTTTAATTTTAACTTAATAATGCAGACAAATCAGTTGTAAAAGTATATTATAAATTAATAATCTCAAGTCTTTACACCTGATTCTCTAAGTGTTTCATGTTAATAGAAATAACCTTCCTTGCTAGTCAAAACAGTCTGAATAACACTCTGAGTGAACACTTCATAGATTACATAAACTCTGTATATAAGTTTATTTACAGTCAGAATCTGAGAAAATTAATGTTTTTAATTTTTTAAAACATTAAAAAAATTTTAAAAAGACAACAGAGGCATAGTCACACACACATGCACACAGTCATTATGTATATCCATGAGTAAGTGTGTATATAAATGTATGTGAATGTATATGAATGTAAATGTATATGAATGCCTTACTTACAATTAGTTTACTCGTTACATACAATTCCACTGGGCTAGGAAAGTTTGACTGATTCACATGAAACCATGGCCAGTTTCCAGACGATCTGGCACAAAATTTGTTACAACATTGCATACACAAATCTATGCTGTCCTTCCTCCTGGAAGTCAAACTATTCATTCTTACCTTTTCCCTTTGCTGCTGTTCTTGCTGTTTATCCAGAGCCATGTAGCCCTTGAAGGACTCAGAAGGCAGCTTTCCCCCTTCATTCTTTGACTTTCCTATTAGGCTTGAAGCAGAAAAGCACTACCCATTCCCTTCTAGTGACTCAACAATGTCATGGCCCTTGGTTGCACCATCAGTTTAGAGGCTATAACAGAACAGAAATTCCCAGCCTTTGAAAAGGCTGGCAAATATTTTTCTGGAGAACATTCTAAGCATACAGGAAAATAAATCTCTGGGAAACTGTTAGCAATTACAACAGTTTTCATTCTAAAAATGCATTATATGAATGACTTAAAATACATATCCATATCTTTATGATTTCTTCATCCTCTTTTTCAATATTTTGACTGAATAAAATGTGGGAAAATAGGAATACAAGAGCTAATGTATTACAATTGCAATTGCTCTTGTGTCTACCATGGCTTGAACAGGTACATTCTTTGTTGGTAAAAAATTGGCTGGAGAGCTGGGCCCAGAGAGTGGTGTTAGCATGAGCCAGCAGTGTACCCAGGTGGCCAAGAAGGCCAATGGCATTCTGGCTTGCATCAGAAATATTGTTGCCAGCTGGAGCAGGAAGGTGATCATTCCCCTGTGCTCAGCCCTAGTGAGACTGCACATCAAGTACTGCATTCAGTTTTGGGTTTCTCCTACAAGAAAGACATTGAGCACATCCAGAGAAGGGCAACAAAGCTGGTGAGGCATTTGGAGCACAAGTAATATGAGGAGTGGCTGAAGGAACTGGGATTAGTTTGGAAAAGAGGAGGCTCGGTGAGACATTATTGCTCTCTAGAACTACCTAAAAGGAGGTTGTGGCAAGGTGGGGGCTAGCCTCATCTCCCATGTAATTAGCAATTTCTATTGTTAGAGGGAATGGCCTCAAGTTGTGCCAGAAGAGGTTCAGGTTGGATATTAGGAAAAACTTCTCAGAAAGAGTGATCAGGCACTGGAATGGGCTGCCTGGAGAGGTGATTGAGTTAGCATCTCTGGAGGTATTCAAGAAACATGTAGATGTGACACTAAAGGACATGATTTAATAGGGAAATACTGATGGTAGTTGGACAGTTGGACTACATGACCTTAAAGGTCTTTTCCAGACTTAATGATTCTATGACACTTTAATAACGTGAACTGAGGCTCAGCTCCATACAGGCTTATATCTAGCTGCAGAAATGCATCTGGTCCTCCACAGACCTGTGCCGGAGCCATTTTTAGATACTGGCAGGTGGTTACAATAAGAAAACATTATTTTATGTTTCTTGGAAAGAGCAACAACATAGGAATATATTGTTACTCAGTGACGTTTAAGATTCATGCTTTAAAGATTACCAAGATAGCCAGCACTGTGTTAATCTTCAAAAGAACTTGTTCTCATGCCATGAAAAATTCTTGCTTTCATGTGATGAAGTTTATCCTGTAAATTAAATCTCTAAAGTAATGGAAGAAATAACCTGTGACACAGGCAGGGGAAATTAAATTAAAGTCACTAATAGCAGGTCAACACTGTCTGAGGAGAGGTAATGGAAGTGACCATATGAATGATAAGCAAGCCTTCACTAGGCTGTGACAAACATTCATCTGAGTGGCAAGCAATTCATAATTGAGGCACTAACATCTTTACAGTGTAGCCTGACACTGGTAGAGCTAGGGCATGCCAGTCTTTCTCAGTAAAATGTTCTAATTCCATAATGAAGACCATTAAGAAAAGTAAAAATCCTTAACTTCATTGCAGCCTTTCAGTACCTAAAGGGAGCCTACAAACAGGAGGGGAATCAATTCTTTGAAAAGATAGATAATAGCAGGACAATTGGAAATGGTTTTAAGTTGAGGGAGGGAAGGTTGGATGTTAGGGGGAAGTTCTTTACAGAGAGAGTGGTGAGGTGCTGGAACAGGCTGCCCAGAGAGGTTGTTGGATACCCTGTCCCTAGAGATGTTCAAGGCCAGATTGGATGGGGCCTTGGGCAGCCTGGTCTAGTATTAACTGGTCTAGTATTAAATGTGGAGGTTGGTGGCCCTGCATGTGGCAGGGGGGTTGGAGGTTCATGATCCTTGAGGTCCCTTCGAATTCCGTCCATTCTGTGATTCTGTGATTCTGTAACTTCAGCTTCTCTGCTAGATCAGCCTACCACTACCCTGGATAATCTTTTTACTCTGTTTATTTATTAACCTAGATAATATTTTCTGAAGTAGTTCAACCCCATTCCTCCCCGTATTGCTAAGTTATTGTAATTCTACCCTGCAGCAATAAAATACAAAGGGTATAAGGTAAGAAAATAAAAAGAATAAATTCTGTTTCAGAATTGTAAAGCTCCAGAGTATGTGGGTGGTTTTTTTTCTAAACACTTTAACATCACTGCAATGACCATCAGAGAAACAGCAGGGTAATATACTTATCTAAAATGGAATCTTGCATGTCATACCAGGCACCTCTGAAATTCAGGGGCTAATTTATTTCCTAATACCAGAGCATCAGTGCTGATTTTTAGGAGTGAATGTAACCATAAGGCCAGAGAAAACATACGAACTAGAGGAGAAGTTCATATTCTGACACCTCTTTTCTCTGTGTTAAAAAAAAAATGAAAACAAACAGAAAACTTAGTAATACACACCCCTTCATTACCAAATATTTTGTAGGAATTAAGAATAAAGACAGTAGGCAAGGAGTAGGATGACAAACAGCAAAGTGCTTATCAAAGTAAAAGGGTAAGTAAATAAGTAAATAAAACTTTCAGCATGAGTTCCTGATCAGATTAGAAAAGAAGCTGAAAGAAATTCTTGATTACATTATCCACAGGATATATGTGATCTTAACCTTTTAGTCATTATATTAAAACAAACAGCGTATTAAAATGAAAATTTCCCCAGAGTTACTTATTTGCAAAGTGAAATAGCAAACTTCATATTCTTCTCTTGCTCATTCTACTTGTTTCCTTTTACATGGTGATTAGCCTTACTCAGTATAAATGATCATTTGGAAATATTATTATGTGTCTTAAAAATCCAGAGGTATAACTAGAATGATAAACCACTATTAAAAATGACAGTCAGAATTCTCTGGTTCTGCAGTAGACACAAGTGCTCAGAGTTTGACATTTCCAAACAACATCCTGGCACTACAGTTAGTCTTCAGAGACAGATCATCAATCTACCCAGCTCTGCAGTACCCTTCCTCACATCTGAAACCTTTCACTTGTGGACATACCACATCTCTTTGCACACAGTGAGGTCTCTTCAGAATAGATTATACATTGGCTTTGGATCCAGAGCCGCCTGACAGCAACAGAAATCCTGGAGAAACGACTTATTGAAGATTCACTAAAAAATGAAAACAAGATATACATTGAGGGGCAAAGGAGTAGATAAAACAAACAACCAAATTAACAAATAAAACCTAGTTAATTAAAATTCTCTCAAGTGTACTTTCTACAAGCAGGATTTCAGAGCTTGATAATATAACAATTCTTTTAATTTCATTTTTCGAGTTTTAACTATCCATTCTAGAGATTGTAAACTTAATGGGGGGGGAGGGGGGGGAGGGGGGGAACCAACAACAACAACAAAAAAACACATCTTTCTTGAGTCTACTTAAAGAAAGAAAGTCAGAAAGAATAATTTCCAAAATTCTACATTAAAAATTTCAGGAGACTGAAGAATTGAAATTCTAGTTTATTTTGGAAAATTCTGGACATAAGAACTGAAATAGTATCACCATAAAGGGAAAAAATGAGAACTGGTAAACTTCTCAGATATTTTAGGAATGAATGTTCTAAAAGTAACTTTAACCTAACTCTGCTCTGACTGAAGTAATTTACAACAACAAAGACACTTCATTAAGCACTGCAAAACTTATCCTTATTGTGGAAAGAACTTTCATTGCTTCCTGAACATTTCAATGAACTTTCAGGCATATTTAGACAGTCACTATCTCTTCATTAGAAAATATCCTGGTTACACTGTGGTTGTATTTAGCTGCCAGTAAACTTATACTGACTTATCTTTGTCACAGGCTCAAGTAAAAAGCCTGGCAATAAACATACAGTCATGCCAGACATGACTGTATTCAGAGTCATGACAAAAATTAACCCAACATGGAAAACCCTGAGTGGGCTATCTACTACTGTCCAACCCTTCAGGTCTCCGCAGCTCTGCCCAGAACCCCAGTCCCTGAAACCATCAGCCATTCTCCAGCTGAGCCAGGCTCCAGTTCCTCCCAACCCTGCCCCACCTAGCCATTGACCTTGCCCAGCCAGGACCACTTATGAACCCACAGCCTGGTTTGGTGTCAGCTCTGGCAGCTATATATGGTGATGACCCTCAGTTCTCCATTCTGAGGAGCTACCAGTCTACATCCTCTTCATATTCTGAAGAGTCTGGTTTTTAACTGCAAAAATTGTTTTCAGATAGCCTTTCCCTAGCCCCAAGAATCGCTTATCTGCTGCAGTTCCCCAGAAGTTCAGAGCTTGTTTCATGGTTTTTTCCCTTCATCTGAGAAAAAAAGCAAGGCTCACCTTTCTCTGTTCAAAATGTTAGGAAATAGTATTTTTCCATTAGAAGCCATTAGAAGTAGTAGATGACAGAATTAACTTGGATACCAGAAAGCTTTTTATTAAATATCATTTTCATTTTTTTCTTATTGTTTTGAACTTTTTACTGACTGTAACATGAAACATGTAACATGAAACATGTAATTGAAATTGTACTAGAGCATGCACCCATTCCACAGTACTCCACCTAATGGCCCTTGTCTGTCAAGAGCCTGTATGAGAGCAACTCATCACACGCCAGAAGAGTTTGAGCAATTCTCTGCAGGATTCCATTTGGAAAAGATAAATTGGTGGACACAGAACAGAAAAAGGGATGAATACTAGATTGTTTATTTTCAAAACAAATAAAGGTTATCTAGAAGGACAGACTATGTACTCACTCCCACACATCTAACCTGTTTTACTGATGAACAGAAATGATCGCAGAAAACAAATATTCAATCTAATTTATATTTATTTCCTTTAATCTTCCTTCTCTATTTATATTTATTTATTAAGGATGTAAAGAAAAGGATTACCTGATGTATGCAGTCAAAGCAGACATAATTCTAGTCCATAGTCAAGTAAAGCTTTTCATCAAAACCCACTGGGTAAGTAGAGATTAGTAAATCATAAAGATCACATCCTTCTCTCCCTCAAGTGGGAAAAGTTTGGTGTAGAAATGTCAAAATGTTCCAAATGCCAAGGCTATTTATTTCATGAAAATAAAACTTTGATCACAAATCAACCTACTGGGAAATGGTAAAGAAAAAATATATAATGTAAATTAAAAGTAATTGAAAATAAATTTCTCATGCCTCCTTTACAATCTATATTCAAATTCAAACTAAAAATTGAGCAACAAGGGAAATGATTCTGACATCCCTTATATCATGTCTAGTTACTTGAGTATGCTTACACTAATGAGATCAAATTCATTTTCAGTGAAATTTAGGTAAGATTTCATTTAAAAATTAAACTAATTCAGTAGGTATGAGAATGTTTGAGGATACTCTCTTATAAGTTTGGGCAAAATGCATGGAAACTGAATTTTAAGGAAAGGAGATAATTCTGATTTAGTTCCTTAGGTATAAATGATGCAAAAAGAAGTAGCTGAAAACCATTCATAACAAGTTGACAGTGAGGACAGCAAATCCTAAAAGAAAACTCCTTTGTGTAAGTGGTGTGGTACAAAGATCCTGCCCATGATTTATGCCTCAAGATTTCATGGACAGCTTTACCTGAGCCAATGGTGAGTTGTGTAGTGAGGAAGTGGTATAGAATCATAGAATTGCTCAGGTTGGAAAAAGACCTTAAAGATGATTAAGTTCAACCACAACCTAACCATACTCCCCTAATTCTAACAACCCTCCACTAAATCATGTCCCTGAGCACCACATCCAAACAGTTTTTAAACACATTCAGGGATGGTGACTCAACCACCTCCTTGGGGAGCCTAGTCCAGTGCTTAACTACCCTTTCTGTAAAGCTGTTTATCCTGATATCCAGTCTAAACCTCCCCTGGCACAACTAGATGCCGTTTCCCTTCATCCTGTCACCTTTCACCAGTGAGAAGAGACCAACCCCACTCTCGCTGTAGGCAGCTTTCAGGTATTGGAAGAGAGCAATAACGACTCCCCTGAGCCTCCTCCAGACTAAACAGCCCCAGTTCCTTTAGTCCTTCCTAACAGGACATACTCTCCAAGCCCTTCACAAGGGCCCTTCTTGAATCTGCTCCAGCACCTTAATGTCCTTTCTGCATTGAGGTGCCCTAAACTGAACAAAGTAGTCAAGGTGAGGCCTCACCAGTGCAAAGTACAGGGACAGGATTACTTCCCTAGTCCTGCTCACCACACCATTACAAGCCAGGATGCCATTGGCCTTCTTGGCCACCTGGGCACACTGCTGTCCATCAGTACACCAAGGTCCCTTTTTGTCAGGCAGCTTTCCAGCCACTCCTCCCCAAGCCTGTAGGGTTGTCTGGGGTTGTTGTGACCAAAACACAGGACCCGACACTTGGCCCTGTTGAATCTCAGACAGTTAACCTTGGCCCATTGATCCAGTCTACCCAGGTCCCTCTGTAGTGCCTTTCTACCCTCTGGCAGATCAGCACTCCTTCCCAACTTGGTGTTGTCTGCTCCTTTTTCTGTACTCAGGCATGATTTCTCACTTGCTCTTGGACTTCCTCAGGTCCATGTACTTTTAGTATGAATTCAGATAGCTCCCTGGTCCAGTAGAAAATATTTTTCTGCTGGCTGCTTTTACGCATCATGACAAAGACCATGACAAGTACCATATAGAGGAGACTCAATGGTGGAAGTATGTGGCTAGCAGCATGAGTCTGGATTCCTCTATTCATTGTGAACGTAGCCCTAGGTCAGTGTGATATTCAGTATCAACATCCTCAGAAGAGAGTAGTTCCATAGAAGTTAATAATGTGGATGGTGTAGTTAGCCTAGAATCAGGTCCATACCTATATACATGTTTATGTTTAGGCACATTTTGTGTGTATGTGTGCATAAACTTGTGGTATGACACAGGTTTGTCTGTGTAGGCTTATAAATATATACCTATACATATATAAAAAAATCAGATACAAGATATACACAGACATTACATATGCCTGAAAGCATTACATCTGCTCTCCTACACTAACACCAGACTATTCCAAATACTACTTTCATTTGCAACAGTTCTCTTAACTCCTAAAGATAATTAGGGAGGAAAAAGTTGCACATCAAGTGGTGCCATTATGAATTCATTTGCTGGAATTTTTTTATTAGCAAAAAGGATGATGGATTAATCTGGTATTCAAGTAACTCTCATTTCTGCCTCCAATAAGAGTTCCCTCATGACGCACCATTTGTTAAATGTACCATCACAATAAAAATCTAACCAAAAAAGACCCCTTATGTTATTTTAAATAATGAGCCCTCAGAGAAGCTGAATTAGAACCATAAATTAAGAAAAGTTGCATTATGGTAAGAATATATTATTTAATTAGCATTGGTTCAACAGCTCTAGCACTCAGTCAGTCTGTCTCCTAATTTAATCGTATTAATAAAATAAAATAAAATAAAATAAAAATCAATAATAATAAAAGCCTTCTGTGGGGCCCACATGTCCTCTCCCATGTATCCCAGAGGGATAAAATCAAAAATCAACATCAAAAGAATAAAGGCCAGCCTTCTACTTATGTGTCAGTAGCAAATATTATTTATACACACATACCTGTGTGCTAAAGACTTTAATAGAAATGTTATATAAGACAGTTTTGAAGAACATTGTTTATCTATCCAGCCACAAATTCTCCTTTCAGTATAACCAATTGGACATCTCTCCTTCAGCTTGCTCTCTGACCATATGACCATCTATGCTAAATTACATTCTTTCCCTTTTAACTAACACCTTCCTCTTGAGCACATAAAAAATGTTTTAATTTAGAGAGATTAGATTTACAATGCAAACATTCTCCAGCATAACAAAAATGTTGTCCACAGTTCTTACTATCTATCTGTGTGAATGGTGCACGCAAATGCTGTAGAAATTCAGATTGAAATTTCTCTGACTCATGAGCCAAACTCTTCAATTTTTTTTCATTCTTCTTGATCCTTCTGTTCTTCATGCTTTACTAATATATTTATTTATTTATTCTGAGAGAAAGTAAGCCATAGATGATGATTTTTTTTCCCTTCACCAATCAGTTGGCAAATATGAACAGTGAATATTTGTCCCAACCCACTATGATTTTGGTAGTTTTTCAATATAAAAAGTATCTAGTTTAGCAAAGAGATTAAATGAAGCTATGAATTTCTAATTTGACTCACAATTCTCTCCAACAAACTGGCCAACCAGTCATTTGCATGTTCTTCTCAGGGACTAAGATCTCCTTCATTTTACAATAAGATCTAAGTAGCTAAAATTAGAGGCCACTGATGAACATGGCATAAAACAAGGGGGAAAGAGCAAACAAAACATAAAACACTTAAGTAAATGTAATCTATATCCAGTTTCTTAAGGAAATCAGAAAAGGCATTTTAATGGGCAAATAACATATGACTGATCTGAGCTACACAAGGACTTTAGAACAGGTCATTGGTAAAATCTGTAAAATATGGACCATTCCTGGGAACATTCAAGGTCGGGCTGAACAGAGCTCTGAGCAACCTGATCTAGTTGTAAATGCCCCTGTTAGTTGCAGGGAAGTTGGGCTAGATGATCTTTAAAGGTCTCTTCCAACACAAACAGGCTCTATGGTTCTCTGATTCTATGGATGCTTTGCTCCAAACAGACACTGTTCCACTTGTCTTAGGATCCACGGTATGGGCAGATGGCTTTTAACAGCTCAGGCGTAGCCAATGTTATTTCATTCAACAGACACAAAAATACACTGAAACAATACACATGCTTTGATGAGGTTGTTTGATGACTTACACTTCAATATAGCTAACATTTCTAAATTTATAATGTAATAGTAGTGCTGAAAAGTGTAAAATGCACAAGGCTATATAGCAAATCATTATTGTTAAGATGTTAGCCTGTTTGTGGTGTTCTTTTAGACTCTTCTTACTACCAGAATCTATAGTAGTCTGACCTTTCCTGTCATGGATTAGATGGCCTGGCTCATCAGAACCACAGAAATATAAGTGGACACTGGTGCTCAGTGCACTCTAATGCCCCTCAAGTCACCAAGGGACAAAATCAATTTGTATTCATGGGGTGACTGGGGGTTCCCAAGAGCTGACTATGTTGGAGGCCAAAATCAGCCTCACTGGTAAAGACTGGCAAAAGCACCCTATTGTGACTGGCCCAGGGGTTCCATATATACTTGGTATTGATTACCTCAAAAGGGGATACTTTAAGGATCCCAAAGGGTATCAATAGGCCTTTGGAACAGCTGCTGTCGACACAGAAGGTGTTAAGCAGCTGTCTGTTTTGCCTGGGCTATCAGAAGATCCGTATGTTGTGGGGTTGCTACAAGTAAAAGAGCAACAGGTACCAATTGCTACAAAAACGGTGCACAGGCAGCAGTACCGCACCAACAGGGATTCCTTGCTCCCCATTCATAAGTTGATTCGTCAACTAGAGAATCAGGAAGTGATCAGCAAAACTCATTCACCTTTTAACAGCTCCATATGGCCAGTGCATAAAGCCAGTGGAGAATGGAGGCTGACGGTGGACTACCGTGGCCTGAATGAAGTCACACCCCCACTGAGTGCTGCTGTGCCAGACATGTTAGAACTCCAGTATGAACTGGAGTCAAGAGCAGCCAAATGGTATGCCACCACTGACATTGCTAATGCCTTTTTCTCCATTCCTTTGGTCAAAGAATGTAGGCCACAGTTTGCTTTCACCTGGAGGGGCATTCAGTATACCTGGAATCGTTTGCCCCAGGGGTGGAAACATAGCCCAACCATTTGCCATGGGCTGATCCAAGCTGCACTGGAACAGGGCGGTGCTCTTGAGCACTTACAGTACACCCTTTATCAGGTGATGCAGAAGAAGAATGATTTTGTGTGGGGTCTTGAGCAGCAGCAGGCTTTCAAGCAGATTAAACAAGAGATAGTCCATGCCATGGCTCTGGGGCCAGTACGGATGGGACAGGATGTAAAGAACATCCTCTATACAGCTGCTGGAGCGAAAGGTCCCACTTTGAGTTTGTGGCAAAGATCCTCAGGAACCCCTGGGATTTTGGAGTTGGGCCTACAGAAGGCCTGAACAGTGCTACACTCCAACTGAAAAGGAGATCTTAGCCACATATGTGGGGGGTGGGGCTGCTTCTGAAGTAATTGGTACTGAAACACAGCTCCTTCTGGCACCTCGACTGCCAGTGCTAAATTGGATGTTCAAGGGAAATGTTCCCTCCACCCATCATGCCACTTGGAGTAAGTGGATAGCGTTGATTATGCAGCGAGCTCAGATGGGGAAACTCAGCCGTCCAGGGATCCTAGAGGTGATCATGGACTGCCCTGAAGGCAAAAAGTTTGGAACACCACCAGCAGAAGAGGTATCATTTGCTAAAGAGGCCCCACCATACAATGAACTACCAGAAAATGAAAAGACATATGCCCTGTTCACTGATGGATCGTGTCGTATTGTGGGGAAGCATCGCAGATGGAAAGCTGCTGTGTGGAGCCCCACATGACAAGTTGCAGAGGCCACTGAAGGGAAAGGAGAATCAAGCCAATTTGCAGAGGTAAAGGCTGACCAACTGGCCTTGGATGTTGCTGAACAGAAGAGGTGGCCAATGCTTTATCTTTACTCTGACTCATGGATGGTGGCAAATGCTTTACGGGGGTGGTTACAGTAGTGGGAGCAAAATAACGGGCAAAGAAGGGGTAAATCTATTTGGGCTGCTGAACTGTGGAAAGATTTTGCTGCCCGAATAAAGAATATGGTTGTAAAGGTGTGCCATGTGTTGCCGTTCTCTCTGCAACACTCGTTTTCCACCCCATAAGGTGCTGCTTTGCCAGCGAAACCGACCCCATACCAGGTCGGGGCCAAATGCTCACACAGACCCCAAGTATAGGTGAAGCAAAATGGCGTTTATTAAAATGTAGCAGGCACTTAAATATTCTTGTCCTGCTTTGTCTACACCCCTTGCATACACGCTGTCCTATTGTGGGACAGCACCTGGCAAGCCCTGAGCATAGGGAACCTGACCCCATCACACACCGTCTCCTCGCCACGCCTACTACATCTCCCCCTCCCTATGCTCAGTAATATCCCGTAACAGCGCGAACGCAAACGCTACAATTGTTCCCGATACCTGTGATACTCTATACTCTATGCATTGGTCCATAAGCTACTACATAATCCTTAGCAAGCAATTCTGAAAGCACATAATCACACACGGCAGAATAGCGGCAATACACACAATTACTAAGAGTGCTAATACTATGCCCTTAACGATCTTCGCAATCCAACTCCCGAAGTTGCCAAACGTCTTCTTGAACCAGTCTCCCATGGGGTCGTCGTCCACCTGGATCCTCTCCGTATGGTCTCGCAGGGCTTTCAGCGCTTTATGGATGGATACGCTGTGGTCGCTAAGATTGAAGCAACACATTCCTTCTAGGTCTTCACATTCATGCCCCTGTGCCAGGAGCAAGAAGTAGATGGCTGCTTTGTTTTGCAGCACCGCATGCCGAATGCTGTTTGTGTCTTCTAGCATCGCATTCAATACTAATGTTGTTAAATTCGCCTGCTTAACTGACCAACATGCTAGGCGTTCTATCTGAGCCAAGCTCTGTGCTGCAGCAACCCCAGGGTCGTTCAGAGATTTTATCAAACATGCCGTTTGGCTAGCTAGATCGGTGTTGTTACGGCAGCTGGAATGGTTTGTAGTGTACCTAACAAAGGCTTCTAACGTGTATTGAGAAATGCCCATTAGGCAAGTGCAAAAAAAGTGAGGTTGCCGATTGCAAACTAAAGCAAAAGTTGTTTTGGCTCGTCTTATTTACCTAAGTAACCCGTAAATTCCCTGACAGTGACAAAAGGTGAATTCCCTCGCTCCCTGTGATAAAGCAATAACCACCACACACACTAAACATAGCATTTGCCTGTTAGAAACGCGTTTTCTCGTTGGCAGCAACGGTTGAGTTTCCTCCACGCTTCTCCTGGCCTTCTTTCGAGGTTCCTGGGCTGTCTCCTTCTTCGGCGTTCACAGGAGCCATACCTGCAAAACTCAGAGTCCCTCGTTACTGTTCTCTTTCATCAGATCTGGTTTGACCTTTCTCGCCGGGATCCACATGACACTTCCCGTATTGACATGTTTTACAGCAGCATACCCTCTACCCCATACTAGAATCCTCCATCCTGGCTCCCATATTCCTGCCTCCGTTCTTATTTTGACTAGAGGGCCTTCCTCTAGAATTCTGGGTCGCCAATGCTTTTCTACTGGTGCCCTGCTGGCATCCCCTCTTTCATAGTGATTTAAGGCAAACTGAGCTTTGGCCAGTATCTCTCCTTGTCTTGCTATTGGGATTCTGTCGTTATATCCCTCCCCCTCCCCAAGAACATAGATCTTTTCTTTGAGGAGGCGGTTGGCCTTTTCAACAATGGCCTGTCCTTGTGAGTTTCCCGGAATACCCGTAGTATGCTGAATTCCCCAGGCCTCTAACCAATTCTTGGTAGACCGTGATGTAAAACATGAGCCGTTGTCCGTTTTAATCTGCACTGGCAAGCCGAGGACCGCAATAGCCACAGCCCAGTGGGCCTGGGCCGAGGTAGAATTAGCTTTTCCGTGTTGGGTAGCCACGATCATCGTGGAGGCTGTGTCAACAGTAACTGCCAACCACGACCGAGGTGACATTCGCGGCTCCCACGTAAAGTCCGTCTGCCATATTTGCAGCAGCCCTAAGCCGCGGGGGTTGACCCCCGCCCCAATAGCAGGAGCTGAATTACAGTGAGGACAGGCCTGCACCACATCCCTTGCAGCTGTAATGGAAATACCACAGGCTCGAGCGAGTGCCCGGGCGCCTATGTGAAGCGTGGAGTGGAGGTCTCTGGCCTTTCGGATCGTCAGGACACGGGACCCTGCAGCCGCATCTGCGGCTGCGTTGCCCTCTGAAAAGAATCCTGGTACATCCGAATGACTTCTTACATGTAAAATTGCTATAGGCTCTATTCGGGTGCACAAAGCATCTTCTAAGATAAGCGCTGCTTCCGTACTAGGGATGCCTTCTTGGCCCATTTTCAAAGCAAGCTTAGCTGCAAAAGCAGAATCTGTGACTATGTTACAGGGAAGGGAGGGCCAATAAACAATCGCCATCGCAACAGCCCTGACCTCGAGCATCTGAACGCTGGTGCCCGGATCTGTGAAGATTATGGAATCCCAGCGACCATTTGTTTCCCACACTACTGCCCCTTGCCCCGTTGATGATGATGCATCGGTAAACAGGGTAGGCCCTTCCACGGGCGAGTCTTGCACCCTGCACCGTAACGACAGCTGCAATGGTCTCGCCAGTTCGAAAATAGGGGGCGAGTCCGCAAATGTGAGGGAAGCTGACGTCCCTTCCAAAGCAAGCAAGATGGGCTCTGGGAGCGGTAAAGAATCACGAAATGATGTAGGGAGATAGATAATAGAAGGTTCTTGTCCAAAGGTTCTGACAGCTGTATGACGGCACTTACGAAGAAGCCTAGCCAATATTTCCAGCCAGGAGGAGTACGCACGCGTGGGCTGAACGGAAAAATGCCACCACAACGGTTGTGGTTTGGCTCCCAAGTCATGGCCTATAACAGCAGCCGCCCCACTCTTGCATTTACAGGCAGCCACTTCCAACTCCCTTCCAGGATCATATCGAGACAGAGCCGATTGACAACAGGATTCTGTTATTTCCTTCCATGCCTCTGCCATTTCGGGCGTGATGGAACGCGCCTCGTTCGGATCCGAGCCCTTAAGCTGCTCATAAAATGGCTGCATGAGGCGAGGAGGGATCCCCAGTGCCCCTCGAATCCATTGTAGGGCTCCTACTAGCTTCTGCACATCCCATAGCGTGCGTATCCGGGGTTTGATGTCAACCCCAACTGGGTGGACAGTTTTGTCTCCCAGCCGATATCCTAAAAACTGGACCCCTGATCCTCTCTGGATCTTTTCAGCAGAAATAGTGAAGCCGGCTGATGTCAGGAGCGTCACCACTTGGGCTTCTAATGACTGGAGCCCCGATGGGGTCGGGGATGATAGCAGCAGATCATCCATATAGTGCAGCAGGAGGAACTGCCTAGGGGACTGTCGGACCGGACTCAGGACTCTGTCAATCACTATCTGACAGATCGTGGGAGAGCACGCCATCCCTTGTGGGAGCACTCGCCAGTGATACCGACGAGCCGGGCCTTGGTTATTACGGACAGGAACCGTAAAGGCAAAAGCCTCCCTGTCTTGCTCAGCCAGGGGTATGGAGAAAAAGCAATCCTTCAAATCGATAACAACAACCCCCCAGCCTGCAGGCACGGCGGATAGTACGGGCGCACCCTGCTGAACTACACCAAAAGGCACTAACTGAGCGTTAACTGCGCGCAAGTCATGCAGCAAGCGATAGGATCCTGACCGCTTCTTTATCACAAATACAGGAGTGTTCCATTGACTAAGAGAGGGTTCTATATGACCTAAGCAAAGCTCTTGCTGTACTAATGCGTGAAGCGCTACAAGCTTTTCTGTCGGTAAGGGCCACTGATCCACCCAGACAGGTCGCACTTCCTGTCTCCAGCGCAGTGGGATCGCATACTGCGCTGACAATTGACAGATCGTGGCCCCCACTATAAATTGTTATGCCTGCTGCCACACTCCGCAGAAAGTTCCTCCCCAAGAGGGTTCCCGGCACCTGCGCCACTAACGGGGTAAGCAGAACAGGCCTTTCCAGGGAACCATCCCTGTTGATTACGATAATCTCAATCTTCTGGGCAGACCTCCGGGTGGGCGTTGTTCCTCCCACTCCTGCTATCATCTGTGCCGCCCCTGTAGGCCATGTAGAGGGCCAATCGGATTCCGCAATAACCCAATGCGATAGAGAAAGCGCCCGTGTTTGTAGGGTTAACTATAAACGCGGCTGGATTCGCTACGCCCTTTTCTTTCGCTTTCTCTTTAACTTTAGCCCAGTCAGTAACCAGGCTCCCCCGCCGGCGCGGGCTCCCCCCCCGCCGCGGGCTCCCCCGCCCCGCTCCGCCTACCGCCCTATCGCGTTCTTCAAGGGGCGGTTCTGGCTGAGACGTTTTATCCAAAGAAGGGCATAAAGACGGAGCAGGGTAAGGCGGGGGCGGGGCTGTCGGCTCACATGACTGACTCGGCGACTCCTTCTTCTCCGTCTCTCCGCCTCCGCTCTCTGCCGTCGCCGCCATCTTGGCCTCGCCGGATCTATGAGAAAGCAAAGACCCGCTCCCGGCAGCCCCCGTCACGCTCCGATCCTCCCCGAACCCTCCTTCTGCCTTTGCCGCTTTGAGAGCCTCAAGTATCAAGCCCCACGTTTTAAGCTCTGAGGCTTTTTGGTCGGACATGGCGCGCTGGCACAGCGCCGAAGTAAGTGAGTCCCACCGATTTGAATCGAGCACCTGTTGAGGGGAGTCCAGCTCACCCTCCTTTTCTAGCCGCGATAACACGGCCGCAATCTCCTTCTTAGAAGGAACGGTCTTACCGCAATAACTTTTACAGAAATGTAAAAATACCTTAATTTTAGTTACACACGCGACCTGCCGCCACCTCACAGGTTCCACCGCAGTGTGTCTTCCGTAGGCGACCTGCCGCCACCTCACAGGTTCCACCGCCTTACGGGCACGCCGGGCAGCTACTACTCACAGGGTGAATCACGTCGGGGTCACCATTTGTTGCCGTTCTCTCTGCAACACTCGTTTTCCACCCCATAAGGTGCTGCTTTGCCAGCGAAACCGACCCCATACCAGGTCGGGGCCAAATGCTCACACAGACCCCAAGTATAGGTGAAGCAAAATGGCGTTTATTAAAATGTAGCAGGCACTTAAATATTCTTGTCCTGCTTTGTCTACACCCCTTGCATACACGCTGTCCTATTGTGGGACAGCACCTGGCAAGCCCTGAGCATAGGGAACCTGACCCCGTCACACACCGTCTCCTCGCCACGCCTACTACAGCCATGTAGATGCTCATGTGCCCAAGAGTCGGGCTACTGAAGAACAGCAAGATAACCATCAGGTAGACTGAGCTGCCAAAATTGAGGTGGCTCAAATAGACCTGGACTGGCAGAACAAGGGTGAATTATTTCTAGCTTGGTGGGCTCATGAGACCTCAGGCCATCAGGGGAGAGATGCAACATATAAGTGGGCTAGAGACTGAGGGGTGGACTTAACTATGGATGCTATTGCACAGGTTATTCATGACTGTGAAACATGTGCCGTAATCAAACAAGCCAAGAGGATGAAACCACTCTGGGAGGAAGGGCAATGGCAAAAGTATAAATATGGGGAGGCATGGCAGGTTGATTATATCACCTTGCCACGATCCCGCAGTGGTAAGTGTTATGTGCTTACCATGGTGGAGGCAACCACTGGGTGGCTTGAAACATATGCAGTATCCCATGCTACCGCCCGAAACACCATATTAGGTCTTGAGAAACAAGTCCTGTGGCGACATGGCACCCCAGAAAGAATTGAGTCAGATAATGGGACTCATTTCAAAAATTCTCTTGTAAATACTTGGGCCAAAAGATCATGGCATGGAGTGGATTTATCATATCCCCTACCATGCACCAGCCTCTGGTAAAATTGAATGCTACAATGGGTTGTTAAAAACCATGTTGAAAGCAATGGGTGGTGGAACATTTAAGCACTGGGAGAAGCATTTGGCAGAAGCCACCTGGTTAGTCAATACCAGAGGATCGATCAACCGTGATGGTCCCACTAGCTCCCTACATACTGTCAAGGGAGATAAGATCCCTGTAGTACGTGTAAAGAACATGTTGGGAAAAGCAGTTTGGGTCTTTCCAGCTTCTGGAAAAGGCAAACCTCTTTGTGGAACTGTCTTTGCCCAGGGACCTGGGTCCACTTGGTGGGTGATGCAGAAAAACGGGGATGTTCAATGTGTACCACAAGGGAATTTGATGCTGGGGGAGTGCAGTCAGTAATTCCATATATATATATAGGTTCATGTGTGCGTGTGTTTAATGTTTGGTAATTATTGTTTGTATATGTTAAGCATGATGTAGTGATATAGAATAAGGGGTGGAATGTCATGGTTTTGTGATTTTTGGTTTTCAGTATTCCACATCATAACATCATGTGGGGCACTAGGAGTTTAACTGTTAATGCTCAAGTTCTGGGTACCTGGCCAGAAGAGAACTACATTCCACAGGGGACTTTGCAGTCACAGAGAGGAGATATAACTCCTGGCAAGGTCACTTGATGCGCTCTTCTTTGTCCGCTCTTCTTTGTTGGCTCTTCTCCTGTCTCCCTGCTGCTCAACTGGACTGTGCATCTCACCTCAGCATTGTGGTGAGGCCTATCCACCTTTCGGACTCTCTCTCTCATTATATTTGATTTATTAGCTTCAAATTTAATTATATTGTATTGTAGTGTGTTATCTTGCATTCCAAAAATATATTTAGTAAATTAATTTGTTTCTCCTCAGATCGTTGCCGCTGTTTCTAATTATTTTGGAGTCCCCTGTTCCCTTTTTTCCAGAGATGCAGATTTTGTGAAATCCGTCCGTCCCGCTAGTCATGGAACTGGGCTGAACCAGCCCATAAACTGTTGACATTCTCTTTATTGGAAGTTTCAAGTATGGCTTTTCTATTTAAGCTAGCTTCAGCCGAGGTCCATGCTGTTGCAGCATCTTCACATTCATTCTGAGCAGATGGCTTTTGATAATCATAATACTTGCTAGTCATTCTCATACTATTGCGTGATCCTACTGATATACAGCAGATTTAAGATCTTTCTACTAAGAATGTCACAGTTTCTCAGCCCTCGAAACTTCACTGGCTATCTCTGATCGAGTGTAAGAAGGTTCCTGCTCCATTTGCCAGTATATGAGGCCATGAAATGTTGATGAAGGCAAGCTTCTTTGCTTCTTGGCATGTGCATGTATCTTTTTTCTCTGTGCTATTTTTTCCTTTATTTTTTTTTCATTCTTTTTTTTTTTTTTTTTCCTAGCACAAAAGTGGAAGTTCAAATCTGTTCTTTTTGTTCTCATGGTTTGAAGCTCTGAACAGAAAAAAATGAAAAGACTGAATTTAATGCTTCTGCACTAGAAGATTTAGCATGCTTTTCAGCTTGTCACTGGACGGACTGATGAAAGGCAGCACAACTACACACTTTTCTCAACTGAGCTCAGATAGGTTTGCTCACTGGAGTTCAAATCTCCTGCCGCTAAGTCACTGAAATTTCAGATTATTCTCCTTCCGCATTCAGTTTCTATGTGTAGATTAGCCCATGCCCCTTCTTCTAGACTGTAAGTTTGCCGGTTTTAAGGATTTAATAGTGAGATTGTGGCAGTGACAGCTCTATTTGTGGCACACTTCTGTTCCCACAGTTGATAGAGTTTTGGTGCTCAGCCATAAAGTTCAACTCTCCAACACCTTATCAATCAGCCTCACTGTGTGATTCACTTCAGGAAAGATTTAAAGGACATAGTGCAGGCTTTTCACTGTGAATATAATAATTGGAATAAAGAGCATGCTTTATGTTGTTCCTTTAAAACAATTCTTTCAGTGGAATGTTTGTTTTTTACATTAATTCACATACAGTACAAAAGATGGAATTTTTGGAAAGAGAAAAATTTCTTACGGAAAATAGAACAAAAACGTTTTTGAGAATCCTTATGTCTTTTTCCAGCCTTAAAAATGTCCTGACTGTGGCATGAAGCAAACGTGATTCTCTGTACTTTTCCCTTCAAACCAGCACATCATGGCCCCTACTGTGAAATTCAGAGACATTGAGCTTCTCTGCCAGTTTTGGCCCATGCCTATTCCAAAAAATATGAGTGGGAAGGTGTAGGAAAGGACCATAGACAGAGAAGCAGAATTCCTTCCAAAGAGCTGAAGAAGTTGTCTGGCTTAACCATTTCTCATATCAATTTCCTTTCTGTCTCTATTGGTACAGTTCCATGAGCACATGTAGTTCAGTTTAATCCAGCCTGCCTGACTGGGATAAATTTTTGATTCCAGGCAAATCTAGAGTCAAGAAATGGTAACAAAAGAGGATTCTTATTCTCCAAATAATTAAGAGAAGACTGGGCCAAACTATTTGCAAAAAGTCACCTTCCATGGTACCTATTTTCAGACATACCAAACACTGAGCAATTCCTACAGCTCAAGAATACGTAGCCGTGTATTGAAACAAAGGATACATGACAAAACTGCTAATGTTAGGTAGCAGCCCTCATAAACTGGAGTTATAGATAGAAGAAACATACAGAATTTCAATCAAAACCTCTTTACTGACTGTTCTTCCAATTTCTGTGCTTTTCACAGTCCTTATTAATCAAGGTTATAAAACAATAGTTTTAGGGGAAGCAAGACGATCAATTCTGCAGCTAAAATCACTGGAAGTCAGAAAAAAGTCAGGGAAGAAAATAAGACAATAAAGCAAGATAGAGAATAAACACAAAGATTTTTACATAACACACTAAACTCAGCCATTTTAACTTCCTCTCTTGCCTATTTTATGTTCCTGTTTGACCAGGTCTGCCACAGTTACAACCTTTGGTCAAATACCTGTGTACTGCTTTGCATTCTTCTCTGACTTTTGCTTTGGTTGTTTTCTTTTTCTTTCTTGTTTTTATTTGTTTGCTTTGTAGTTTTGTTTCTTTGCTTGAATAAAGCTTCTTTAATGTCATTAAATCTTTAACACCTTTTGGAAAAGTCTAAAATTTTGTTCTTGTGAATAAGTGTCCAATTTTGAAGAAGAGGGGGATTCAAGTTCAAAACCCAAAAACTTTTAAAGAGTCAGAGTAAGGTGTACATACATAAGGGCATAAATTCATAAGAAGAAGCTATAGAATCTAGAGAGAGACACAGAACAAAGGATTTGAGAGCAGCTAAGTTATGGATCAGATATTTGTCTGAACAGTCACAATTTGAGACCTCACAGTGGAGATTCAAACACTGTTTCAAAATAGTTAGAGTGTGGTATCATAAATACATCACTATTATCCCAGATATTTTTCCCACCTACTGCATTCCTGCAGTAGAGTTTCTCTAATTTCCAGTGAGAAATATAATGCTGATCTAGAAATGTTAACTTAAAAATAGTAAGTGAACTAAAGACACAAAGACACAGTGAGACACGAAGAGGTCCCAAGAAAAAATCCTAAGCACAGCTTGAGTAGATTGAGCACAACTCCATTTCATGTTGATAAATCCCATTCTTGAGGAATATCAACGCATTAAATCTGTTAAGATTGAACTCATCAGTGACTATTTCTTGTGTGCATATTTTCATTTTTCTTATTAAAAAAAAACAAAAACCAAATATAAAATAGTTAACTCATGTCTTGTGCACATGTCCATGTAGCACTGTGGTGATGTGGTGCAGAAAGATGTGTGTCCCATTGGTAACATGAACTGTATCTTCACTGTAGCATTACTCTATTTCACTATGGTTGTTCCCATGTTGAAGTCTAACCCATGCATTTGAAATTTTAAATCTGTATTATTTTACACATGTAATTAAAATACATGAAGTTTAGCATGCAAGTGATTGGAGCAGCAATCAAAGTAATTTCTATAATGAAAACCATAGAGTGAAGTTTGATATAATTATTAATTCATTGATGTTACAGTAAAATTGGTTGTGTTAGTATTTGCTTTATTTTCTGTGTGTTTTAGTATTCCTGTTTCCCTCCCATAAAGAAGCCCAACACTGTCTGTCTGCTAAGGCCAAAAGAGAGATTTAAAAATAGAAAATACAACTTGTACATTTGAGCTCTGACCTGAGAGAAACATCACTTAAATCAAAACAAACATTTTCCTTTTAACAGCACACCAAGTGATACCTCACATCAACAACTCAGACAAAGGGAAGGAAAAGTGTAAGCTCTGGGTGGTGCAGAGTACCAGCCCTCATGAATAGAGGCTCACTAACATCAAGCAATTAATCAGTTTTGTCCTCATTGTTATGCACTTTGTGTTTATGACCTGTTCAGTTCTACAAACAACTCAGAGATAGTGAATGTATTAATAATCAATCATCAGAAGTCCCTCATCTCTGCAGTTCTCCTTCAATGCATTCTGACACCATCACCTTGTTTCCCTGTCTCCATGAATCAATTCTGGTGGCAGTTCGCAGACCTCAACCAGGTGACACAGCTGCTTGAGGCTCTGAACAGAATAGAAAAGAAAAATGTTTAGAAAAGGCAGATTGAAAGAGGTTGAACTGAAAGGACTGAGTTTTTATTAAAAGGAATTAAAATTCAAACTAAAACAGAGCTGTGTAATTGCTCTAGCTGCTTTCCAAATAGAAGAACTCTGCACATGAGACACAATTCTTCCTGGTGAGACAACAGAGAAGAAACAAGGTTCTGGAAGAATGCAATCCATGAACCTCAAAGTATCTTTTCATCTTTTCTTTATTTGAACCCAGCAATGGCAGCTCTTCCTAGATACTTACTTATATGTCTTTTACTTTGTCACCCTCATTTCTTTTTTGTTATTATACTTTGCTCTATTTTGAATCAATACCATTGGATGTGTTGACTTTGGAAAACCTCCTCATGAATTTCATTTCCCTTCCATTTATCTGGCTATATTTGTTACATAGTAGAAATACACATATTTGCTTGAGCAGAAATCTGTGATCATTTTCATAGGCATTAAAGACTCACACTTCAGCATCTGTGAATATCATGTTCTTTATTATACTACAGGTCCTGGTGCAGTTCTGCAAGATACTCATTCTTTCCATCATGAAACAATTCTTTTATTTTTGTACTTTTTTTTCTTTCTATTTCATTTTTATGTATACCTTGTCAAGTTAACTTGGACTTTTTTCTGACTTTTTCTCAGTAAAGAAACACTCATATATTTTTATCACTCTTTCAAAGTTTCTCACCATAGTCCTCTCTCTTCCACTCAGGCTGAACAGAGCCCTTGTGACCTGCTATCATTCACACACAAAAGAACAAATCCACCTGTTCAAGTATGATACATTCATGAGTATCATGCTACAAGTCCAAATTTACAGTGTACTGTGCCTGATATGACTTTCCTGTTTCTGCTACAAAGCTTTTGTGATTAATTAACAGCTTCTACTGCATAGTATCTCTATGTATGGCTCAGTACTCTTTCAAGTAAGTTTATCTCCTTGTGGTATTCTCTTACTTTTTTTATTCCCAGAACATGTCCTTAACATTATGACTGTGTGTTACACTCCAAACCTGAGGAATTTTTCCTGAATGTGAATATTCCCCTGAGTGGACAAATCTAATGCTAACGTAGATAAGTCACTATAGTTAACATATTCTTAGAGCTCTGGTTCAGTCACATGGTGTCAGCCAAGAAGGTTATTATACACACAACTTCATGAGTCCTGTAAATAGTAGCAGGAAAAACATCTTCATCTTAGTTATTTGTACTATTTTTTTTCCCCAATGAACTTGTAATCGCTGATTCAGTCATTAAGACAAAGGAAAATTAAAAAATAAACAACCTCTTAGAGAAATGCCTATTCAAGACTTAAGCCAAGCACCTTTCCTTGTTCTTTCCTCATCTCAACATCCATTGTCTTTGCTACACATTACACCGATTCCCTCCCTGTTGCTCCAGCACAAGAGGTTAGGGCAGTATAGCTTGGTTTCTTTCTGCTGCGTTTCAATTTCTATGCTATTTTTTCTTTTTTTTTTCAATTTCTCCATGCTTTTTTGGGGTTTTCTCATCTTCCCCTAGCCACATGCTTCATCAGCAGTCCCTCTTCTATTTCTGTATGTCCCTAAGAGAGTCTTGTCGTATTTCTCTCAATGCCACTCTTCGAATATCTCCTCATATGCCTCCTCCTCCCCACAGCTGCTGCCCTTTCTTAAGTATGCTTGACTTATGCTTGACATGCTTTGCAAGCTGACTGAGTTTCTGGCACATTATGAGTTTTAGTATATTAATTGTTTTTTGTCTAAAATATATAATATCATAGACACATTTCACATCTCTTCCCTTTTTTAATCTTTTAATCTTAAATTTTTAAGTCTCCAGAAATAATAACAATACTGGGATAGCCATCAGAGTTTGCTTGAAGCATGATGCTGATACTCCTGTTTCCAAATTGCATGCTTTAACATTCATTTCACGGGTATTTTAGATCCCTGCCTTCTATATTCTATAATCTATAAATCTATATTTAGTTCACTCCTATGTATCAACATTTTTTGAGAGGATACCATATTTTAGTGTGAAAATAATGTTCCTTTAGCTCTTTGTCTATTTAAGTTGTGTTTGTTTTTTTTTTTTAATTTATTGCATTAAAAAAAAAAAAAAAAAAAAAAAGGGAAAAGGGAAAAAAAAAATGTTCTAATTATATCCAGATAAGATATGCAAGGAAAAAAAAAAAAAAAAAAAAAAAGTCAGTGATGAACTTTCTTTTCCAAGATCTGTCTCTACTAGTCAGTATCAGTCGTTTTCATAAAGATTTCTCAGAGTGAAGACCAGATCATATCCCATGGTACTTACAGAGGCAAGTCTGCTATCCATCACTATTGCACTCAGAGCTGTAAACTCAGGAATGTCAAATTCACACAAAATATGTTCAGCATCTCTCATCAGTCACAGACTTTGAAGGACAAATGCAACAACAGCCACCTGGTCAAAGTGGTTGAGATGCGTGGGAAATAAAATTAGGTCAAAGTTTCTTACTTTTCACATTCTCTATTATGAGAGATTCACATGTTTCTAAGATACACTGTCTGTGTCTTGTATTGACTTTCAAAAGTAAGGATCAAAAGGGGATTACATTCAGATATTCAATGCTCTTTTGCTAATGTCTTAAAAAGAAAGGGAGGGTGTGAATCAGCTCCAGTTCTTTCTCCAAATCTCTCTAAATAACTAGATGGAAATCCATGCTGAGAAAACCAGTAGACAATTTCTATTTTATATTAGTAAAAGTAGTATTATCTGTCATCCTTTATCATACTGGGATGATCATTAAGCCAAGCAGGCAGGCTGTTAATGTTTACAATGTGTAATATTCTCCAAAAATATACACAGAGTAATAGGAGAAAAACAAATCTAATCCTGTCCTAGTGCCAGTGTGGATTAATTTCATTCAAATAAACATGTTTATGAAAATAAAGAAAAATTACTTCTGCAAACAGCTGGTTAAATTTACCTTTTTAAAATTCATCCAAAAAGACCAATTAGACTGGGTGCAGTAATTGTTCTCCCCCTGCTGATGCTTTACTAATTGCTAATGTTGGTGTGTGTAAATACCAATTAAATCTGTTCTGATTTACTCTTTTTTATCTAGTGTTTAGATTTTAAGGGGAAAAATAGCTTTTAAAATTTATATGGACAATGTGTGTCCTTTGTGATTTTCATACCCTCTTCCAGTTAACAACAAATGGAAATACTGAGCAAAATCTGTTCGGCATTTCTATAGGACAAAAAGCCCTATCTACAAGGTGTTTCCAAATACCTGGTGTTTCATTATCTTCTATTTATATATTTATTTAGTATCTATTAGCTTCCAATCTTCTTGCCTGTTTGGTCACTTGCTTGTGATTTCCCATCTATCGTCCACAGAATAACAACAATGACATGGGAAGCATTGCCTCACCATTTTACCACAATTTTAATTGCCAGCAATTTGTGAAGTGTGACAGTAATGACAAAAGTGGTGACAAAGAAGATTGTAATTCAAGTGGATCTAAAGAAGGTATGAAAATACATCCTTGGGTTTTATGTGTTTTACTTGAACTGAGCAAGCATCATTCCATTAAATCATCATTCCAAATTGTTTTCTTTTGACATACAGAGGATAATTTAGCAAGTTAGTTTGCTGAGGATGATTGACTACAAAGTAGATCAAACCAAAGTTGAAATAAAAGGAATAAGATGTGGGAAACAAACACACAAACAAACAAAAAAACAAAAAAAACATAATTGCAGTAAAGTCTCAGATTAAATACTAGATTACAAATAAAAACTGTATAAGACACATTTAGACTTAACTGAAACTATAAGGTGAAAGATTAATTATGAAGTTTCCTCCCTTCTGATTGTTATTATAGCTGCGAAGCTTCATCACAGATTCCCATCAGTGCATTCCTGACCTGTGGGGCTTAGCCTACACCAGGGTTTGCCATGAGCTGCACAGAGATTGCAGCCTCAGCCAGCTCTGTGATAACCTGCTACCTCTGTAGAGAGCATCAATGGGAATAGGTTGCAGCAGAATGAAGTGATGGAATCCAAGCAGCTCATTTCATGCTGGTTTCTTCACAGCTATCTGACTCAATTCTTTTGATTGGTGCCTTAGGTCAAGGTTGTTTTCAACCTCCAGTCATTCATTGGGGTTACAGCTGTGCAAGCAGGGTCTGTGTATTATAGCTTTGCTCAGTGCACCTGTTTAACCAGAATGGAAAATCAAAAGAGACAAACGATGTATTAGCTGCTTCTGTTCACAGGAAAAAGACAGAACTCTCATGTTTGTATCAGGGTCTAAGCAGAGCATTTTCTCTAACTTTCATATTTAATTCACTTCTAACGAAGCCTTCTGGCTTCACTTTTGACTAATGTCATGATAACTTAAACCCAATGAAGTTCCAATTTACAGTTTTGCTGTCCCTATGAACTATTCCTATTGAAACAGGACTTCTTTCATAGTGACCTTACAGATACTGGTAGTAGGCTTGCTCTTTTTTATTATTTTAAATGAATTCTTTAGAAGAGAATACACTTCAGAGCAGAACTTGATGTTCTTTCATCATAGGTTGGACACCAAGGTAAAAAAGTTGTTCATTTCCGTATTAAGATCCCCATATATAAAAATACCGATGTATAGCAAATAGTTAGGAACTAATTCCCAATCTAGCTCTAACTTCATATTGTTTTGGGTAGCTGGAGTTTATAAGAATCTTCACCTGAAGTATGGGCTATGTTATACTGCAGATTTTCCCAATATTTTTTCAAATCCAAGGTGAGCAGCACAACGGATTCAACATTTTGAGATTATCTTCACACTCTTATCCAAAGAAGACAGTAATAAGTACTTGAATGAGGAAATCTCAATTATAATAAACATTACACAACTGATTAGCTTGGAGAAAGACTGCTGGAAATGAAGGTGAGAGCATGGTTCAAACTGATATACTACCCTAGAATATCAAAATGCCTTTTGTCTAGACTGTCTCGACAAATCTCCAAATCAAAATCTGTATTTTCTTTCTTGCAGGCTTTTCATGTTTCTTCACGCTAAAAATGTGTCTTGTTATTCTACTTCTTCTGTTTTTCAAATAAGAAAATATCAAATATTTAGGCAGTCCTTAGTCACGTACATCAGTGCTTCCTCAAAATCATATTTTTAAAGTCATAAGTACTGCTATATATTTATTAGGTCTTCTTTCTGCCTACGCTTCCATGTCCTTCTCCATCTGGCCTTCCATTTGCAGCATGTGAGTGATGAAACACAAAGCCTTCAGGATTTTTTTTCTTTCCTCTTTGTGCCTTGCACTATTACAAACATTTCTGCACAAATGCACAAAGCTAAATGTTTTCTGCCACTGCGTAATTGCTTCTTTTCCTCATGATAATTTTATATATTTTTAGTATAACATGTTATTAAGATGTACAATGCATTTTTAGGATTCTCCAATGTCTTAGTGGACAGGAATCTACTTGCTCTAACCTCATTTTATATTTCACGTTCACAAATGTAACCAGAGGACATTCTGTGGACATCATGGCCCTGAACAGTCTTGGTTGAAAACATACGATAACACATGAATGCATTGGTGTTTTAGAATAACTGCATAAAATATATTGTGAACTATGTCACTTTTTAAACTTGATCTTTTTTTTATGAATTTAATACAAATCTGCATGGAGGGTTCCATTTATTTCTCAGGCATGCCTCATGGAGGCCTGCCACCCATGTCTAGAGTTGCAGAAACTGCATACAAAATAAAATTTTAACTAGAAGAAATCAGCATCACATCATATCACTGTTCTCTTCCTCAAATTTTTGCCATCTTTTTCACTCACTGATGAGGAAGGTTAATATTAAACATTCTGTTAATGGTTGTCAAATCAATCATGGTTTTCACTGAGTAATGCTATAAAGAAGCAACACACTTTATAAGAAATCAGAGAAGGTTGAATGAGATAATGTAAAATCACTTATACAGCCACTCTGGAGATGGAACCCCGTTTAATATTTAACGCAGTCATTAACCTGAGAGCAGGAGGAAGAGGGTAATGGATGGTCGATTGCTTTTACCTACAAGACAAGTTTCTGAAGTGAACTATCTCCCTCAGGGCAAGTATCACAAATGCCAAAAATCTATAAAGAGGGTCACAGACGAAAGCAGTTTGAGCAGACTCAAAATTCCCATGTGAGCATTGTGAGCACTGCAGAAATGGCACACCGTAAAACTCGCCAAGCTGTGCACAGCCATGGGCTATTGCTATCCAAATGCTCAATTAGTTTATTATGGCAACAGACACACCATGATGGTAAAATAACCAACACATCTGCAGAAACTACAGAAAATAATCAATTATTGAAGAAAACTATCTACAAGTAACATTACTCTTGCCCTATCTAGTTTTTCCGTTCTGCTTTTTTCATTCTTTCTAGAGGACCAGATGTTAGAGATTACTCTTGAGAGTCAGAAATCCATAAATTAATTTTAACTAAGAGAAATACAGGGATGTTTTTGTTGTTTGTTGGGCTGCTTGTCTTTTTTGTTGCTGGTATTTTTTTTAATAAATAGAATCACAAGTGCATTAAATATTTATAGATGACCTTCCAAATACTGAAAATATTTCTTGTGTGGAAGCAGTGCAGCATACAGTAAGTTTTTGTGCAGAGCAGCAGAGTTTCATGCTAACCATTAAAATAATCGGGTCAGGACCTGCCCCACTACCATTCATAGAATCATAGAATTACTCAGGTTGGAAGGGACCTCAGGGATCATCAAGTCCAACCGCAGCCTAACCATATTACCCTAACTCTAACAACCCTCTGCTAAATCATATCTCCGAGCACCACATCCAAACGGCTCTTAAACACATACAGGGAAAGTGACTCAACCACCTCCCTGGGGAGCTGATTCCAATGTTTAACCACCCGTTCTGTAAATGCCAAGTACAGGGGCAGGATTACTTCCCTAGTCCTGCTCACTACACCATTCCTGATACAAGCCAGGATGCCATTGGCCTTCTTGGCCACCAGGACACACTGCTGGCTCATGTTCAGCCGACTGTCCATCAGAACACCAAGGTCCCTTTCCATCAGGCAGCTTTCCAGCCGCACCTCCTGAAGCCTGTAGGGTCGCCTGGGGTTGTTGTGACCAAAACACAGGACCCAACACTTGGCCCTATTGAAACTCATGCCATTAACCTTGGCCCATCGATCCAGTCTGTCCAGGTCCCCCTGCAGTGCCCTTCTCCCCTCTGGCAGATCAACACTCCCTCCCAGCTTGGTGTCATCTGCAAACTTGCTGAGGGTACTCAATCCCCTTATCAAGATCATCAATGAAGATGTTAAATAGAAGCGGCCCCAGTACTGAGCCTTGGGGGCCACAGCTCGTGACCGTTACTGTTACGGTTATTGTTACAAGGTCATTGTTACAAGGACAGTGCAAGCAGGGTGTGGATTTATCCCAAAGGCTAAATAGGTTGCAGTACAATGGCTTACTCACCAATACTAAATAGGATACTACCCATCCTCCCCATTATATGGGCCACCCTAATCCTTTTCCCAAAAAGAACAGGCAAATCCAGCCTTGAATTGCACTTCCCTGCTTTCATGGTGATTAAAGAAGATACCAAGTCCTCCCATCTCCCTTGATGTGTCAGTTCCTCAGTTCCTGAGCACACTGATGATGCAGGGTACTTCTATCATGCTTGACCATCTTTTTCACAGTTAAAAAGAAACATTACATGGAATCTTACAAAGAGGGAGAATGGAGCCTGATTTGCATATGTTTCCTCAGTAAAGGGTAAGTGGTAGGAGTTGCTCTAAACTGCTTTTCCAGCTTATAGTCACACAGTTGCAAGTCAGCACAAAGCATGTCTCTGGCCCAAGAGAGAGTGGAAGGACTGAACATTCAGGAGAAACAAAATAGTACAGAGTTACAAGACTTTTTTGCTTTTTCTCCTGTGTGGTCCCTAATTTATAGCACTTACAGTATACATAGAGTCATTTCTTTCTCTCTCTCTCTTTTTTTTTTTTTTTTTTTTTTTTTTTTTTTTTTTTTTTACAAAGAAAGGCCTCTTTCTGAAGATTTTCTTCCTCAGATTCCATAACATCTATTTTGAAGTTTCTTTATTTTTTTTTTAAGCCTGGATATTTTTTTTAGGCTTTTCACTATTTACAGATGTTATTGTATCATCAAGCTTTCAGAATAACCAGTAAATTAATTTCTGATATTGCTGAGAATTCATGCAAAGAAAAAGCTGGAGTTGGATCCATTCATTATTTTGGATCTGAAATCTGGCCTCTCATAAAGGTTCCACTTCTGTTTTTCATCCACAGCTCATGCAGGATTCAGTGCAAAGAAAACTAAAAGAAAATACACACTAGTAGGAACATAGTGACTTAAGACCATAACTGAAGTACCTTTGTCTTGCACAGAAATGAACAGAAATGTATTGTCTTTTCTTTACTGCTGCAGCATGATTTATCTATCACGTGTAGTATCATAGCTGATACTATGATACTATATGTACATAACATACATATGATACTATGACACCCTATGTACACAACTTTTAATGTAAATAAAAACACAAGATATTTGCTACAGGAAAATTACAATCTGAATTAAATCAGTGAATGAAAATGAGCCATGTAGTTCTGAGACAGAAAGAAGCAAAAGACAAGCAATATTGCTCTCTAAGAAAAGTCTATTATTAGTAATGAGTAAATCAGGACTGCATTCTTACATTTAGCTCAATTAATTTATTATTATTAATGTAACAACGATATTATGGATAATATAGCAAGTTAGGTGACAAAGCAGAAATATTTATGGCCAAGAGATAATAGCAGAATGTCAGTAACATTCTCTACTTCTTCATTTTTTTTAGTAAATACCCTCATTCCTATGAAATTTTGCCTTTGCTTGTATGATAACTTAGATGAGTCACTACCCTGCTCTTGTGACTGATATAATTATTTTCATGATGTGTAGGTACTGACTGAAACACACACCCACTAATGTGTTATGCTCTGAGTCAATGCAAATCTTTCATCCATAGAGTCTACAGCTTTAGCCCTAACTCTGTGCACCTCAGATAGTTTAGGCATGCATTTGTGTAGGAGAGGAGAATCCTTCTGCAGATGTGGCTACCAAGTTGATTTACAATTTTACTTGCGACTCTATCTCTGCTGGACCCAAATCTCTGCAACAGAATAAGCTGATGAGTTCACAGACGGTATTCATCCATCTCACCATTGAAAGATGACAACTAAGCAAGTTCTTCACAGAGCTGCATTGATCTTTTGATACTACACTAGAAAGTGACCTATTAGAGATGAAAATTCTCTTTCTAATATTTGACACTTTTCTCTCTGATCTTTCAGCTTTTGTTCTTGCCAGACTACACTATTTACTGTACTGGATATTAAGAATTGAGCCATGGCAATATAAAAACTATGAATAATTTGACAACATTAGGAAACTTTGGATAAACTCATATATTTTTCTAATTTCTGTTTAATGAATCTAGAGTAGGAAATAGCTGTATTTCAGTACCTTTAATTTTTGCCCACATTTGAAGTATTCTAAAAGAGACAGAATTCAAAGTTACAGGGAAAGTAGAGTTTCCCATGAATGATTTTTCTGTACTAGTAATTAAAATATATATTCAATCACTAAAATAGGCTGATGAATCACAACATTAAAGAAATGTTCTAGTAAGGTCAACTGCATTATCCATACTTCTGGTAAGCAATGGGGACATTAAGATGAAATACTAAACTCTTAGTAGCTAGCAAGAGGAGAGAAAAAGGATATTTTAAAGCATGGCAACTAAAGCAGACTTCTTTATATGTTGGGTTTGTGGATGTTTTTTTGTGTGTGTGTGCTGTTTTTTTTCAAGATGTGCTTGAAATTGATAGTAGCTTCTAAAGCTGATAAAGCAGCAAAACTTTTTTATTTTATGCTGCTGTCACTTTGTTTCTCAGTTCTCAGTTTTGTCTGTGTAAATATAAAGTGCAAGAAAGATTTTAATGTTTAGGAATAGAAACAATAACAAAAGTGCTTAAAATAAAACAGTGATAGAGGATGGTTATTTTTATATTTGATTTTAAAACTAAAAGGAGTTGATAGAAGGACAGTAGGTAACTTTTGTAGGGTTTTTGAGGACCCTGCGTACATATGAAGAATCTGAAGGGGATTGGTAATTGTTAGCATGGATTCACAAAGGAAAAGAAATGCTTTGCCAACCTAACAACTTTATACAATAAGATGACAGACTTGGTAGATGAGAGGAGAGTCGTGGATATATCCCAGCTTGACGACATCAAGGATTTTGAAACCACTTCCCATAACGTGCCCATTAAGAAACTGATGAATTTGATCTGGGTGAACAATTAGTAAAGTTGATTGAAAACTGAATTAACTGGCCAGACCCAGAAAATGTTGAACAGTGGCATGAAGTTCATCTGAAGTCCAATAACCCAGGGCTCAACACTGAGTTCAGTATCATTCAACGTCTTCATTAATGATTTTGATGATGGGGCAGAACACACTCTCACAGAACACACTCTCAGCAAGTTTAATAATGATACAAAACTGGGAGGAGCGGCTGATACAGGAGGGTCGTGCTGCCATCCAGAGAGATCTCAATAAGCTGGAGAAATGAGCTGAAAGGAATTTCAAGAAGTTCAACAAGGGAAAGTGCACAATCCTATACCTGAGAAGGAACAATACCAGGCACCATGACATGCTGGAGAATACCCAATTGGAAAGTAGCTGTGTGGAAAATGTCCTGAGTATCCTGGTGATGACCCAAGATGAGCATGAGCCAGCAGCATTCCCTTGCCATGAAGAATGCTAACGGCATACATGGTTGCATTAGGCAAAGTATCACCAGCAGGTTGAGGGAGGTGATATTTCCCCTCTACTCAGCCACTGGTGAGGCTGTACCTGAAATACCTGGAGTATTGTGCCCAGTTCTGTATTTCTCAGAATGCAATATGGTTTTCTTACCATAATTTTCAAAGCTAGCAGTCCTGGTGCTTCAAATGCAACACTGAAGTTTATTGCATGGTGTTGATGAAGCTTTTGGTAACATTTCTTTCCAGTGATTTCAGAGATGGGACTGAGATGCTGAACTGTCTCAGTTTCTTGAATTACAGCTCTTATTGCATATAGCAAAGACAAAGATAGTCATACTAATTACAAATTTGCAGTTTGAAAATTGATTGTGCTAATAGTAGTCCCTTTATTTTGTTAATAACTAAGAACATAGAATACAACTTCCAGAGGAAAAAAAGAATGTCATTGAAATAAAATCAATCATTATTTTATCATTGGCTAAAAAATCAATAAAAAATGTATCATTTTTAATAACAGGAAAGGTTCACTGATATTGCATTGGTTTCATCGACAGCAACATATGTCATTATTAGCTCTTACATACAAGCAAGGAATTGGACTGACAATTTATGCTAGGATATGAGTATTAGCTATTTTAATTGCTTGAATTTTAACAGAGTTACAAGTTCCACAGATAATTCAAGTAAATAACAATACACTCTCTTTCAGAAATAAAACTTGGCAATTAAGCAAACAGCACTGCATCCTTCTTTTAGCCAATGCTAGTAATAAATTAAGTGTGATGCATTTGATTAAAAAAAAAAAAAAAAAAAAGGAGAATTCCTCCTGGATGTTGGCTCCTTTTTGAGAAGGATTGTTTCGTAGCTAGAGGCCCACTTGTCAGTTTGGAGAGTCAACTTTTTCTTACCTGTGATAACTGATATTCCTAATGACAGTTTGCCTGGCCTTGTAAAGAACTTATCAGAAGCAATTTCACTGATTCTAAGGACCAATATCTCCATTAGAGAATCTGTGTACAAGGATAAGAGATTTAGAAGATATCGCTTGTCTCTGAAGCTCAAGTGCATTATAGATGTTATGTATCTTATTAAATACATCTGGATTCATCCATGTCATGTTGTACTTTCTACACCCTTCACTGTACAAGGAGTCCATTGTACTCTATTGTCTAGCCTCGTGTCAGTAATCTTAGCCAGGCAATATTAACAGTGTAGAGTAAATGCATGAGATGTAGTTAAAGTCCCAATGAAGAAATAAGCAAGCAGCAGTTTCTGTACAATCATGTGGAGCTGTAAGATAACCATATAGTTATTTATTTTATCATCATCTCAAGTGCAGGCATCAGTTCTACACCTTGTTCTGAGCGCTCTAATCTGTGTTTCCATGGAATGGCAAAGTCACAGCACTCCAGTCTATTGTATCTTGACAGCTCTGGACCCACTGTTACAGCAGTCATATTTCTAGATCTAAATTCAATCCAGACATGAACAGGAACCAGCTTTTGGAAGACATTTATACCAGATGTGTATAGAATCTGTGAAGCAACTGTTGTATCAGCAAGTCCATCTGCTGTTTGGTCTACTTCTGTTTGTCATGTGTGACATCCTGAATATCAGAACAGCTTTCAGTCAGGAAAGTCAACTGTGCCAGAGTGGTGCTCAGGTATTCTGGTCCAGCATCTGCTGGGAAGGCTTGAAAATCATAAAGTGTAATTAAAGAATACTTATTTGACTCTGAAAAAAAATCACATTATGAAAACTTTACGCACAACTAAACTGGCTATAGAAGCCAATGGAGGAATACTCTCAGGTTTCAGAGTTCTGATCCATTTTTTCCTGCACTACACTTGCATTATAATGCATGTATTTAGATAATGTAAGGAAGACAACATGCTTCATTTTTTTGGTTGGAGGAAGGGCTTACTTGTTATGGAAATTGATTTCTTCACCCACACAGAAAACACTTCTAACCACAACATGCATCCCATTCTAATGCGTGAAAAACATAGGAATCTAAGAACTATACATAGAAGAAATTTCCTCTTCTACCTACACCTTTCAACAATTTCTGTCCAAGACATTCTGCTTCATTTCTTCCTAGTGGAAGGAGAAAAGACCACACAAGGTCCATGCAATAAGTACTTCCTATGTCATGTGTTTGATGCTCTGCCATCAGCCTGTAACACATAAAATAGCCATACCATGATCAAATTTAAAAAGCCCTCACAAAAAAAGAAAAAACAAACAAACAAACAAAAACTTCTTCCATAACAATATTTATTAAACCAATGAAAATAATGATTTTTGTTTTCCAGGCCTATTTCCAGGCCATTTTGTACATCTAATGACATTTATACATTCCTTCTTAAGCATTGTACTATGGGAGATGGGGATGGTGATATCTAGCTAAGTTTATCTAATGGGATCCTGAGCCCCAAGAATCTTCTTTTTGATTACACATCTCTAGCACCTAATTTGGAATTCTTTTCCAACCTTTAGGTAACAGAAGTTAGGGAAGGTGGAAAAAAGTCCTTAGTGTTGCCTTCAATATTCCCTAACAAAAGCTTTATTAGATAAAGTATACATCCGAAGAATTGCATGACTTTAATATTATCTTGGTTACTCTGGAGCATTGGATTAGAGTAGTAACACCAGAAAAAAAAAGAAAAAGAAAAAAAAAAAAAGAAAAAAAAACTAGAGTCAAATAAAAGGGCAAGGGATCATTCCAACCCAACTCAATTTGAACTTAAGTTTCATTTCTTCTGGGGCTATTCCAATCTGTTTCAGTTTTTCCATTTAAATCAACCTCTGCTGGGATTTTATTGACAGTACTGTATCTGCTGAGACTTATGGTTTAAGGATACCGTTAATTATGTAGCAATCTGCCTTATATCCTTACAGACAAAACTACTATCCAAGGTTCCTTAGCAGTTTAAAATTTGGACCATAGCCCACAATCAAGAGCATTATGGAATACAAGAGAGATATGATATGTTTCAAAGAGATGTATTTTAAACATTGAAAATTATGCTATTTCAACAACATTTTTGTAATTACACCAAAAGAATTAGTGTGGTTAGTAAGAGATTGGGGAAAAAAAAGAAAAAATAAAACCACCAATCTTTTTAAAGTAGTCTTTTGTTAGAGAAGTTAATTAAAGTGAAGAAATGCAAAATATCAATTATATTCTTCCCTTCTTAGATAGAATAAAATAAGTGCTGAACTTCTGTAAGCCAAATTCTTTTTAGCAGACACATGGACTAAAGTTAAGCCCTGCCTGATAAATTATATATCATATTGATGTACATATAGTGAATGTAAGTACGAAAGAGACTGCAAGCTCACCACTAATACTGTTCAGAATGGATAGGTCGGCCATACTATATAGCAAATCAATCTAACATGCTAGAACAGTACCATAATTAACTACAAATTAATGGTTAGTAGAGAATTAGGCACACAATAAGCCAACTTCTCAGATATGCAAATTGGCACAAATGTAGGACCTGGCCTACTCTATGCCTCATAAATCATTGCAATTATAGACAATTTGATGAGAAATCAACATCCAAAGGTTGTTTCATTTAACCCCTGCCCAAAGGCAGGATCATGTGTACCAATGTCGTACTTAGAAAAGCTTGTACAGTCTATTTTCAAAATTGTACTGAAACATGAATTCAGAATCACAAAATGGTTAAGATTGGAAGGAAAGCCATCTGGTCCAAACTCCTGCTCAAGCACGTACACCTAGAGTAGGGTGTCCAAGACTAGATATAGGCAACTTTTGAAGATCAACAAGGAGGATACTCCACAGCCTCTCTAGACAACCAGTGTCATTGCTCTGTCACTTGTGCAGTAAAGTATCTCTTCGTCTTTAGATGGAATCTCTCGTATTCCAATTTGTGCTCATTGCATCTTGTCAGTGGGCTTCACTTAAAAGAGCCTTGTTCCATCCTGTACATGTCTCTTTTGTACTGGAAGCCCAGAACTGAACACAGTGCTCTAGGTTTGGCCTCACCAATGCTGAGTAGAGGGCCTATCTTGACCTTGCCTAACAGAGCAAAAAATGCCATCACCCTTCTTAGAAGCAAGAGTACGTTGCTGACTCATGTTCAACTTGGTGGCTAACAGGATTCCTAGGTCCTTTTCCTAGGTCCTAGGTTGCTTTACAACCAGGAATTGCCTGGGGTTGCCCCAGCAGCAGAACTCTGCACTTTTCCTTGTTGGACTTCGTGAGATTGTTGTCAGCCCACCTCTCTAGCCTGTCAAGGCTTCTGTATGGCAGCTTGGCTCTTTGATGAGACACTCCTGTTCCATGTCATCTGCAAATTTACTGAGGATGCACTCTACCCCATTATTCAAATCATTAATGATGTTAAACAGAACAGGACCCAAAATCAGTTTTGTAGATTGACTCAGTATCTATCAACCCCTAGCAGCAGCCTTCTTTTTTTTTAACCAGAATTTTTATTTTCTAGAAGTCTAACCTAAGTCTTCACTGCTGAAATGAGATCTACATGTTCCTACAAACATGGGTCAAGGAAGAGACATTGTAGGGTTTTTTTCTTCGTCTCCTTTTCAGTCTTACCCTCTTATCTAAACCATCCCAAATATTTCTATCTTTCTGCATCAACTACAGTTTATCTATGCTTTTTATTCTCTTTTCCAATCTTTCTCACTACATTTTACTCATAGTGAAGAACTACTATGATTACTGAATGCATAGATACCTCTGTATAGTGAAGTCTGAACTCTTTAAATATATCAAGCTGTTTGACTGAGAAGATTCTCATATGTTTTAATCTGAAATAAGCAAATAAATAAATCTGAGTGTCTGTGCTTTGGCATCTTTCAATTGCAAATATAATTGCATCTAATATTGTTATTTTAGAAGAGTGAAATGCATTCAATAATGCTTAATCAATCTCAACGTGTGTGGGAGTTTAAACATGAAAGTGTGCACAAAATGACATCATTCTGACTTTCCATAAATAGGATAGAAGTCCTCTTATTCTCATACTGTGTTCTGATGTGCTTTGATACTCAGCATCTTCTGAAGGGATTAGTTTCCTTGTTATAGATTTCAAAATCCTTTCAGATAACATGCCATTGCATGCTGAACCTGGTGACAAATTTCAACAGGGTGAATTTCATCTTGGAACAACAGACATTGAAATTCTGATGCATGCTATGTAATAGGAAAGTATAATCTATAATATTTTATCATCTGAATCTCTGTTTAATGTAAAAACCGGGAGATCAAAAGATCTTATTCAGCGTAATTATTCAACAGTGCAGTTCTAAACTTTTGTCCTTGCAGCATCACTGCCACACCTCAATCCCCTCCTTTCTATCAAAAACTGAATTTAAATATTGATCAGCTGAATTTTCATGTTGCTGGGCATAACTACTTTTTCTCAGTGTTTGTTTTTACATTTCCAGTTTTATGAATTATTTCCTTCCTGTTTTAAATAAAATGAACAAGAGGACTGCCCTGTTCACTTTGCTGATCTCAGAAATACACCTTGATAGTCATATTTTGCTTTTGTTAACTAAGCAACTCTGGAGGTTTTCTGGAATGAAGGACTGAATGTCCTGGCAGTGTCTCTCATGGAATCTCTTCTTCACAAACACAGTTTATTGAAGCAGTTTGTTCGGCCTGATCTTTGTTCTAACTTCCTGCTATTGTTCATTTAATTGTGAACTTTTCACTTCAGTTATCACACAGCTACATGTATTTTGTACCTTTAATAACTCCCATCAATCTTCCAGTATTCATTCAAGTTACTCGCAATATCACCCTAACCTCCAGCTATTAAAGCTAGGGTGAATATTTCAAAAGCTGTATCTTTCTCATGATCCCTCGGCTAAATCTTACTGTGTTGATCATCCTCAAGAGTACTGCAGAGCTTCAAGCTCTCAGCAATATTAGCTCCAATCCTGAAAATAGTAAATAGTTACTCAGGTTCAGTTCCATTTCAGTTCAGAGTGAGCCGTGCAGTGCCAGCTCCACATAAAGCCCATTAAGTGTTGTAGATATGCCCTGATTTATTTATCTTAACCACAGAGTACACCTGACATTCAGATTCAGTTAGTATACCACTGTGCATTCACATTCTTCTTCTTGCAGTTCATATGTTCAGACAGAATAAGGTCCCAACACAATTCTTCCCATCTCTGTGCCGTGATTCTTTTGGAGAAGAAATCTGGAAGGGTTTTCAACAGGGAAAGAAAGTGCTCAGGGTAAAAGTCAACTACTACATGCCTGTGGGGCTTCCAGGCTGAACAGTGAGGCACTGGGCTGCAGGAAAAGCTGTCTCATAAGCATAATTTATTTCTATGTTCCATTGGATACATGTACTTTCAATGCACTTCTTAATTAAGAACTTCCCTCACTGTAAACACCTTAACACTATCTACACATGCCAGTGCCTTATATTTCTATCTTTTCTTAAAACACTTTTTGTGTATTCAACTTATCATCAATAGTATTTGCAGCCATTAAGAAAATAAAAATAAAAATTAAAGGGAGAGAAAAAAGAAAAAGAACATTACATCTTAGGTTCCTAGGCTTAAGCACACCTCTTCCATTTTCTTTCATGTTCTTTTCACTGCTTTTGAGGCAAAAGGAACTGTAACAATAGAGTAGTATGATCAGCAGTTCATAAGGGATTCTACTAGTTAGATATTATTGGCTTCTAATCTACAGCATTATTTAAGCTTCAATGTTTTATTCCAAATATATATTCTCAACTTGAAAATTACTAATGAGAAAGAGATGTTGTCTTTCCAATGCATTCAAAACAGTTTTGAACCTTCAAATTCTGAGTGTTTCAGATCTTCTGCTGTAACTTACTGTTTAGAATAAGATCTACCTCTGTGGCAAAACTTGGTTAATGGGGCAATTCAAATGAAAGGAAAAAATTCCCTCTCACTGAAGTTTCTTACATCTGCAAAAACATTCTGGAGAAAAAAAAAGAAAAAAAGATTTATTTTTAGCTTGGAAATTCTGAACTGATTCTGATTATAAACAGGCAGACCTTGAATGGTATTTCAGAAATCACTTTTAATAATGCAGTAATATTTAATTATCAGATCTAGATTCAAGTTAAAAACTGAAACCTCCTTGTAAAGACAGCAAAATTTCAAAAATTATAGGCAAGAAAATGTTTGTTAAGACAACTTGTTCATCTTGTTGCTACCTCTACCAACTCAAACACATTGTCTGCAAAATATTTCTGGCTGCAGTGCCCCACCTACTTCACAAACCATTTGCTTGAATCTCCACCATGTCTTAGTGAGTTTTTTTGTGTAAGTACATTTCAAACTTTTTAAAATCTTTTTGTGGCAAATAGAAAAATGCTTCTATGGATTCACTGCATGGAAAACCCAAAACAGAAAGTTTCACACAAAGCTGTAAAAAAGCGAGAACAGACCAAGGCAAAGCAGAGCTGAACTGCCTCTAGTAACCATGCAAGCCAATAGCTTTACTATATGACTGGGGGAAGTAGAATAAAGGGGTAAAGGTTTATTTCAGTCAAACGCTGATTTGGTTCTACATCTGACTTGTTTCATGCTACTATAAGCACTGAGGAATCCCAAGCACCTGAGAAGGAGAGGAGAAAAAATTCATAACTTCTCCAGTTACTATCATGAGCTTCTAGAGGAACAATCCTAGTTCCTGTTTCCTCACTTGACAAGCCAGTGTTGTTATAACTTCTTGAAGTTATTTCCAAGAAAGCCTCATGAAGCAGCTATTTTCAAACTTCAAAATGTATACTGAAGAGAAGTCTGGATTTTAAGGACATAGACTTAAATTCAGCTTCTTGAAACTGGGTCTCTCCATGATGAGAAGAATGGAAAAAGCAGGCATGATCTGAGATCTTGCCAGGAAAATTCCTTCGGCACAACGTCTTAAGAGTATAGTCACCTTCCCCAGTGTATCTATCTCTGCCAAAGAAACGTGCTGAAACATGAGATTCTGTCTAATACTCTTCAGATGAGAGTCCATTCTGTTTTATGTGTGGGCTTTAGTATATTCACTAGTGGTCACTGATAACAAAGTGTTTTTACACCTCTGTCAAAGCCAGTATGCCTTATCTGATTCTACCTACAGATCACCTGCAGGAGGAAACTAATATTTGTGAACTTGCTGGCTCCATCATGTGTCCTCCAGACAACACTGCAAGGACAAAACACTCCTCAGATTTTTCTTTGCTTAAATGACATATCTGTTTTAAGAAAAAGTACTTTGAAATACAAAAAACTGTGCAATACTTCTGATGACTGTACCTGCATTGCCTGGATAGAAATAAAAGGCACGCTTGTTCTTTGTGATAAGAAAATTGAACAGAGTAAATAGAATGCATTTTGTGTTATGCATTCAAAGCTGAACTAGAATTTTTTATAACTTGCCAGTGTTCTAGAATAATTATGATTGCAGTTAACAGAGGCTGCTACATTCAGCATCAGTCCTTTTTCCTGGATTTTTTCATTAACTGGCTATGCTTTTGTGCAAGTCACATAATTTTCTGCCTCAGTTTGTCTACAGTTAGCAGCTTGCTACATAATAATTGAGTTTGGATGTATATTCATGCAAGTCATTGTATAGATTTGCAAGATTTCTAAAGAGATCACTACATGTAGTCACAGTGCTTCCCAATAAATCATCTGAATACTATCTGAAGCAAATAGACTGTCATTTAATTACCATGTACTCATTAAACAACATTAATTACTGGATATTTCTTGCAGATTTTAATGCAAGAGAAGCAGAATCATTGATAATTTTGTGACATATCCTTCTGCATTATGTGCTTCAACAAGTGAAAGAATACAAGAGACAATTAAAGCCCTTGGGAAATGTTTAGGAAGTACATTTGTTGCCATTTTTTGTCTGGCAGAACATGGTTAATGTAATATCCTATAGGCAGAACATTTAGTAATTAATGTGTAACTGCAATTAATTAATGCAGGACTCATGTGAATGAATGTTTATATCAACAAATGCAGATATATACATCCAAGCTACTCCCACTGGACTCTTGTAGTCATAAGAAAGATGGCATATTTAGGGTGTGATGCATCCTAATCAGACAAACTATATCAAAAAGGTACACTTTAAAGATTCCTTCCCTTCTATCTATGGTAACAACAAAAGGAGTTGTTGCAATGACAAGCAGAAATGCAGACAGTGAGACTACAGTTAACTAAGAATAGGTGAGTTTAAGTCTCCATCCAAACTGAGAATATATACACATAGGAATTTGATTAATCGTTCTACCAGAGAAGTACTGAGTGATATTCAATAATTTATGCACTCTATTCTACTCCTGTTTCTTCATTTGCACTGAGGTGCTCATGAATTTTATTCAATATGAAGACCTTTACACTACTCAAGTGAGGGGAAATATTTAACCTCATGTAATAATGTTACAAATCACCAATGTGAATGCCATTTTCATTTCTTGTTTAAAAATGTTTGATTTGGTTTCATCCAGGGAGATGACAAAGACAAAATGCCAGCTGTATTTATTTCTTATCAGATGGGCTTTCCTCATTGAACACTTCCATCCAATCACAACAAATAAATTTTCTATACAAATATTAAAATATGTTAATGCCGTAATATTATTTTGTTCCTCTTTTACTACTTTTCCGCACTAGTCACTTTCTGTTTTTTCATAGTACGTCTCCTTTCAGTGTATCACAGGCTTAAAATAAAAGGCTGGATTTGAAGGCAATCTATAAATGTTAATAATGGTGTTGTATCATTTCTATTCCCTTCCAACAAAACCTCCTAATTAGATATTCATCCAGTGACACAATGAAGTATAGCAATAAGAGGAGAAAAGGGATGTATAGTCTCTTACCTGGCTCAAAGCCAGGCCTACAGCAACCTTGAGATCTAAGTGTGGAAAGTAAAGCATGCACATTAGAATATGTAGTAACTGGAGCAGCAAGTGATCTGAATGTCAGTTGTTAGTTTGTCATTGCTAAACATAAGTTTAAGAAGATACTTAAATAAGCATAATATAATTTTAAGTTATAAAAAGTTTATAGAACTTTATTAGAATTCATTATAATTGCAATAAGTGTTCCCGCTTCTGACAACACAGGTTCCATGATTGGCTAACAGTAAACATCATTACTCATTTCAGGTTGTATAAATTACCACATAAAGTCTGGAACTGGCTGTATCTGAGAGGTGTGAGATTCAGAATACTCTCTATTTTAGCAACAGGTCTGTCTTGGAAGACATATCCAAACACTAAACTTCACTGAAGAGCAAGTGTCATTCTTAAGTCCACGTGAAGATTCAGTTGCTAATAATTTACACACCAGAGGAGCATCCAGTTATTAGACCTGAGCTTAAAGGGAAGACTGGTCAATTTTCAGCTAATAAAAAAGCCTATGGAAAAAATATCAGGGGGAAAAAACAAAAGTTGTAGTTTCTTGAGGAGATGAATTAGTGTGAAAGGAATTAGTGTGAATGCAAATGTGTTGCATTGACAGCTATATCTCTTCGTAGGGCAATTTCCAGCCTTCCGTCAGAGGCCAGGAATGTTTAAAAAAATAATCCTTTCTACACTCCATGGGATACCCCAGCCTCATGTGTTTTCATCTGTCATGAACACTTTTACTTTTCTAGCTTATAACTGAAATGATTTGCATGAACATAAAATAGTTTCACTGCATTATACCATGACAAAAATTTTATTTAAAATCCTTAATGTGGTATAATTGTGGACAGGCCTTGCTATGATTTATTTCTTCAGTAATTGGGTGTAACTGGGTGAGTTTCTTCGTTTTTGCATAGGACTGAAATATGTACTTTGGGTCATATGTGAAACTTTACAAGGAAAAATCTCTCTGGGAAATGTAACAGAGGGAAAGTATCATTCCTTCCTGATGTGAAATAATGGGAAAATCATTTTTTAGAATGTATCAGTCTGATGTCATTAAATGGTGAGTCCGTTTCCTTGTTTCCACAGTTACCTTTTTAAATGCGACTTCAAGAGTTGCAAAATAATATGCAGGGTTACATAAATCTATTTATTACTGTTATTTTTACTGAAAAAATTTTACTTGCAATCAAACAAGAAATAAAAACTAGATCTCCATTACCAAGTTAAAAATACAGTAAAGTGAAGCTGGAAAACAGCCATGTTTTAACTAGGTATTGAAACAGCAATCTACATTCCTCTGAGAGCCCTTCATCGTATCTGTGCTTACATACTCTGGTTTCCATTAGAAGTTTCTGGAGATGTGCAACACAACATCTGTATGTAAAAGGCTATTAAAGCATTAAGAGCAATAAGAGGCTAACCAGGCAGTAGCAGAAAACAAATAGCTCATGTATCACAGAAATTAAATGATGTATATGGTCTAAATATAAGCACTGAGAGCTCAGGATTTGTTCTTCTGCCTCTGATGAATTTCATGACTTTTACATTATAAGTCCAGGCCAAATTAGTTCACCTTGTAATCATAGCTGTGCAGTGACTGTAGAACAATTGACATTTCCTCCATAAAAAGCATCTCTGTGCCGCATTGTCAAAGATGTATTAAGGGATGAGATAGTCCCCAAAGATAGTAATGACATTTTATTTAGAGCTTTTGAGGAGATTTGGACAATATGCAATATATATCAGTGGCAGAAGAAAGGTTGGCCACTGACTTCAGCTTGGCCACTGAGTCAAGTCCTCTGGAAGGAGAATAGAGGAGACAAGCCTTTTCATCTCTTGCCTCTTTGTCACCTTCTTTTGCAAACCTTGCCCAGAGTTTCAGACTGTACGTGACAAGTAATGTTGTTTCTCTAAAGAAATTAGGTTGTTTAGTGCTAGTCCAGCTATGGTGGTGTTTGATCACTTAGGAACAGATAGTGTTCAGACATAGGCAAGCAAAGGTTTATCAATACAGTACTTAGTATTACTGTAGTTGAAAAAAATAGACAAAGCAAAGAAGCCTTCTCAAGCCATTACATTGTCTCTATATCCATCTCTATTTTTCCCAGCATAATAGCGGACTTAGTAATTGCATTCATAGATTCTAGACTACTTTGCTTGTGCACTTTGATGTAAATCTAACAGCAAAACCCTAAATCAATTTAGGTACAAATTTGTATCCTTGACAAGCTATTAGGAAAAAAAAAAAATCAGTTCTCTCAGTGCCTCAAAATCAAATAATGTGAGAAGGTGCTAAATTTACTACTATAGGTGTAAACACAAAAAACAAAAGCTTTGTACAAACACAGTTTTGTTTTACGAAACAAAGTGTTTTGTAAAAGCAAAACACAAAAACTAAATAACTGATCTCAGTTTCCACCATGATGCACTGAAAGTATTACTACAAACTTACAAAGAGTGAATTCTCCTTCCAAAGTAGATGAGCAACTAAGGATTTGCTTAAGTCCAAACAATCTCTTACCTTGTTAAGAAGAAATTCCTGGATGAAAAGGAACGAAATATACATGAATGCTCAGGAAATTATTTTGTAAAAATAATTTTTTTTGTAAAAAAACAACAACAACAAATTATGATTAGATGTTAATGCATTTCATGCTTTCCATCAAAAATCATCTTTCCTTTATATTTCTTGAATAATTCTTCATTTTTTGATTGACTACAGTATTTTCTCTTTTTCAGTCTTTTGAGACTGAAAAATAAGACATATTTTGTCTTGAGATAAATATAACACTACATTTAGATTGATTTTACTTAAATTAAAGTTTCAAGAAGTCTAGCAAGCTAATGTGGAATTTATCCATCATCATATATTTTTGATTAACTATCCTGCGTCATACACAATTTCTAAATTCTATAAGGATTTTAATATTTTCCAGTTATAACAATTCCAATTACACTGTAATAATTGCACTGAGAAGCAGAAGTGCTTTCTTTGTTCAGCAGCAATTTCCAATTTCTTTGAGATAAAAAGAATTTAAATACATTTCTCTTTCTAGTGAAAGGAAGCATCTTAATATCTGAAGATGATTTAGATTCAGTATTTCACCATACTATTATCAAGCCATATTGATATTTTAAGATAGAATATTTTTATTTGGATGGACATTTTTTAAATTCTTCTGATTTTTGAAAGAAAAAATTGAAAATTTATTCTCTGTAATACCTTATTTTCCTGTTCACCCAAATATATCTCTTGAAAAATTGCATAGATCACTTCTTGCACAGAAAATGCCTTCTAGGCATAATACAGGATAAATAAATATTTTAAATATTGTTGGCATTATATCATCTGGGGGAAAGAGGAGGTCACTTTAGAGATTTCTATTGCTCACTCTTCAAACTTTCACCTAACATAGAAGAAAAAGATATTATTTATGTTTATTCAAGGGCATTTTGAAGGGCAGCATACCGCACAGCTAGTTGAGGGACTCCAACAACATTAAAGAAACAAGAAATGAGCTGCAATCATTTCCCTCAGCATGTTTCTTCTCTATATGCTAAGCATTTCGCTTTGAATGCAAAATTGCTTAGAGGTGGTCCTTCTGTACCAAAAGTTGTAAATCTTTTGATTAAAAAAATCAAAATTAAGTGTTTCATTTAAGTATTTGAATTGCCTTCAGTATGTGGCCTTTCATTTATGTTTATTTTTAAGGGTTCTTCCATTTGATGAATTGAAAAAGAGTTCCAATATAAATAGTTTTGGGGAAGATAAATTTTTATCAAAAGGTAGCTCATACAAAATGCTCCCAAGAAAATTAGATGCAAAAGTAGTGGATTTGAACGTATTTTTATGGACTGAATGACTACATACAATTGTATCTTTAAGCCATAATAAAAATTGCAGTTGAAAGTAAGAAAAATAATAAGCAGTAAAATGAGAGTTTGAAATGAAAGATTGAGTTAAAAAATAAGAAATACTTAAAGATTTATGGGAAGTTTGAAAAGGAAAATTTATTTCCAGTGCAGCACGTGAAGGCAAACTAAGTAATAGAAGATATCTACTAAACTCATTAATAGTACTTTTAGACATTACAGAAAGTGAGATTCGCTTAAAATATAGAAAACACTGTGAAAATTGTTCTTATTCTTTCAACTATTTGCTCATAGGTTACAAGTAAGAAAGAAAAAAAAATAAAAAAACAAAGCTTTGATTAAAATAATCAAAACCAGACTTTTTTATTATTATTTCAATATCATAGTTGGATATCTTAAATAAATACTTCACTCAGAGCTGAAGCAGCTGACTTCATATTTTCAATTATATATATGCTCTTTACTCACATTTGTCTCTGTGAATAGTTAAAAGATCTTATCTCCGTTCTTCTACCTAGAACTGCAGTGGAAATTCTGAACATAGATCTGTTTCAGTGTTTTTGAATCATGAAGGTGCCACGTTCTTGGTAATTCTCTCAACAGTTTTCTTCAGTATTACATTATTCAGAAACACTTTTTGTCTTAGTATATTTTAAAGGGATGAATGTTGTTTTCCAAATAATTTGCTTCACGCAGCAACATGCATGTTTGTTCCAAAAATCATTCTCTTGTGATTCTTGGCACATTATCACTGAACCATGTAGCAAAATTTTTGTCTAATTTCTCATGTATCCTATTGAAAGCTTTATGTTTTTTCTGGGCTACAAAAAAATGAAGGAAGTTATTACTACTACTCCTGCTACGAATGAAGAAACACTCCTTTGCATTCAAAAATGAAACTTGTCTGAAAAATTTTGTGTTTAGATCAGAGCTCACCTCTACTCATATGTCTCTACTTGTCTTTGTGATGCAAAAACAAATTTGGTTCCAAACTTTGCAGTAAGTCACATGCACAAAAGCACACTGGGTTCAAAGGACAAAATAATCTGCTGTAATTTAAACTGCAGCAACTGGCACTCCTTCCATGCTAAATTAAAGCACTTTTCAGTGATACACTACGCAGATCCAAGGTCAGAATACAGCTCTGAGGAAGCAACACAACACTCTGTTTTTCCCTTTGGTCTCCACACAAGTTCCCCAGCACCTTCTATTTTTATGAAAACTATCATCATGAGATATATCAAACTCCATTCACTCCACATGCCCTTTCCCCAGCCTCCAATTTGGTGAGCTGGAGAAGGACTGCCAATTCAGCCTGTTCAATAGCCATATTTGTGAGTCATAACACAGGAGCTCCAGATGGAAGGCAAGGCAAACATATCCCTCCAAAGTTATCACCATTTCAGTTCCCATCAGTCTACCAGCAGCTGGGAATGAAGAATCAATCATTGCTTTCCCAGCTCCCTCTTGACAAAGACTCAGCACATTTTCCTTTGCATCCAGTCCTTGGGGAAGGAAAAGCCTGAAGCCTCTCACAGATTTCCCACATGGTTTTTCAGCCAAACTCACTTTAAGAAGAGGATTTTGTCTTAGCATTCTGACTTGGCATTTTTAATCTGGAGAATGACACTTTCTGGCTTGTCAATCCAAGCATGTGGCTTACAGGTGAGATCTCGTCAGTCTTGTTTCCATCCAAATGACAGAGGAGCATTGCATGCATTTTTCTAGCGGCAGAGTAGCAAGTGGTTGGCAAGCCAAAGGCACGTCTGGGTTAGCATGTGGGAAGCAAGCACACTGAATAAATGTGATTGCTCATGCCCATTCTGCAGTTGGTAGTAGTCGTAGGAGTTGGCTGATGAACTGTGATAATGGTGAGAATTGAGTTTCTGCTCTGTAGCAGCAGACGTGGCAGGAGGTGGCTGTTCCTTGAGCCAAGACAAAAATTGAGAGTGAACAGTTGGAGCATGCTGGCAGCAGAGTTTTGGCATGAAACTACACAGCAAATGCTACCTAGTGCCAACATGACCTGCTGGGTGGTGCTTCTAGCCATCACCTGTATGTGAGCATGGCTGCAGCAGCTGATACCTTGGAGGATACGAAAGAAACCACTGCATAACATACGTACTGTCTTCTAATCAGTTACAAATACCAGCAATAAACACCAGGGAGCACTTCTAATGTCACTGTTCAGAATTACAAGGGCTGGCAGACACAGACCTTCATTTCCCTTGAATAAAGAACTCTCACCACCAAATAAGGATAATTCTTCCTACAGGAGATCATGGACCTGCCTCATTGGGGATGGGGACGTAGTCTGAAGGTGAACAGTGAGCACATTTCTCAGGAATGACATTCCTTGCCCAAAATTTGCATCTGTCTGCCTGGAAGTCTGAAGTCTCACTCAGGCATTTCTTCTTCAGATTCAGTAAAAAAAAGGGAGAAGAAACAGATCTACACTACACATGGTATTTCTGTTTCATGGGCCTCTGACGAAAACTCAATCAAAGGTATTGTTCTTTACCCTTGGCTAGCTATGTGGTGGTAGCATTTTCTATGCTGCCTGGGCAAGAGTGGGCATGATCACTTTACATAATTTTGAATGTATTCATCTGTTAAAAATCTCACTCAAAGACTACTGGCATTGTATATCTGGGGAAAAAGAAACTGAGAAGACTAAAGAAAGCCTTAAGCTGCAGGACAGAAAGGAGCAAAAAAAAAAAAAAAAATTGGCCAAAGAGAGAAAAAGCTGTAAAGGCAAATTCAGCAGGGAAATGAAATAGCACTATGCACAAATTATATATAGAAAGAAACAGAGAAGAAGGAAATCTGCTTCTGTAGGCTAGCCTTTTGTGAACATTACTTTTATCCCTAGCTTCTATATAGGTAGCAGACCTTGCTTTTGCTGAAAACCATGCATTAGGAAAAGAGAGCTTGAATAACCTATGGGGAAAAAGAGAAAGGGCATAGGGCTAAATCATAGCAGTCAAGGATTTAAAACACTGAACTAAAGGTACAAAGCCAAAATATACACCGACAAATTCATATATTCTACATAGTTGCTTCATTCAACGTAAGACATTGTTCACTGTCTCTAGTCCTAGGAGATGTTTTATTCACCTAAAAATCTATCTTCATTCTGTTCAAAATAATATTTTACTTCTGAGATACAGGGATGTCATTAAATAGAGGGCATCTGACATTGCCGTAGGGCTTCCCAATTGAAAAAATGCTCTATTGACTGAGGGAATTTGGCACCCTTGTATTGTTACTGCCATCCGAAGTAAAAATAGATGCCTTTTTACAGTCTTTATACTTGGAAGTCTCTGGGGAAATCAGGTAGATCACAACCGAGCTAAGATTCCAAATTGTCAATCAGGAGCAGAAGGAATTTTCAAAACTTTTAGTAGATGAAGTGGATCACTCCCAGTTTTGACCAAAGAAGTGGAAATGGAAGGAAACCCAGCCAAATTCCAGTTCTTACCCCTCTGATTTCTCACAGCATCCCTGAACAGATCACTTACAGCCTATAAAGAATTCTCTAAGATTGTAGTAATCTGTCTTCCACCACAATTTCCCTTTTTCCCAAATTCATAATTCACCAGAGGCCCCCGTGCAATGAAGTGATAGAGCAGGCTTTTTTATAGCTGATACTTTTTTGTTTTGTTGGAAGGATGTTCTGCTCATTCTTTAGCTTTCTTCTCCCAGCCCACCTGTCACAATTCAAAAATGTCATGTTAATGTTTTATAGGCAGACTCTTCCTGGCCTCAGCAGTATCCTTGAATAATTGATACTGGTGTGTTTTTGCTCTACTTTTTTTTTTTTTTTTTTTTTTTTTGAGCTACAGTAAGCTTCCACAAAGGAGAGGAAGGAGAAATCAAATAAGCAAATGCTAGTAAGTATCTGCCTCTGCACCCAGTGTTCAGTCCCCTCTTTGGAAAGGGAGAGAAATTCTCTCAAAAATGCTGAAGACTGAACAGAAGTCAGAGTAGGGAACTTTCCATCAACAGCTGCAAGGATCACAGCAGGTAAAGCCAGGCTGAGCAAGCATCTGGTTGTCAATATTGTGTTTAGCAGAGTGACTGAAATATATTTGGGTGAAATATGGGGCAAAGGGGGAGTCTGACCTTGTCAGAGTCGAACACCCAGGACCTTATATTGCCTCACAAGCTGTTCTGTAATTCAAATAATTTAAGACTTTGCTGAAGCAAATGAATCTAGACAGATAGATAGATGACAGATAAATAGATAAATCAATAATAAATATAGTCCACAAAGGCTGCAGGACTGCTGCATTCTCCCTTTTATAACACAGAACATGAGGATTGGGCAGAGGGGAGACTCAGAAGCAGAGGTCTGGCTGGAAGCTTCCCAACAACAGCCCCTGGTAGCTGATAGCTGATGGCAGCCAGGTTCCTCCATCAGCAGCCTGATGCAACAAGCCTGCTACTCCCTGGTTCAAAGCAGGTATTGAGGACAATGCTGGCAAGTGCTGTGTGTGCTTCACTGCAAGCACCCAGGTTCATGGTGAGCATCCTGCTGCTGCCCTCCATTTCTGCAGGGCTGCCATCTGCATGCAGAGAAGATGAGCCAGCAGAGCTTAGCTTTTTAGGATTATACTCCAGAGGAATGAGGTTCTCATTGGCACTTCCTAAGTACAGGCATGAAAATGTTGATTACTTTGTGGCTTCCAGTTTGTCATATTAGAAATAAAGTGGTGAGCATAACCTATTAGTTGCCAGGAGATTTGGGGTCTGCACTCCAGCTCTGCCCTGTGCTCAATGTGTACCTACAGCTTGTTGACCTCTTTCATCAAAACTTTGAAGAATCCTTTTATAAGGTTTTTACCAGTGCTGCTATCTTCTGCACTACAGAAAGAAATGTAGTCAAACAGCCAAAGGAGTTTGTAGGTTTGAAAGTGTGCACGGTGGGTTTCTTGGAATTATCTTTTTCCTAGCGAAGATCAATAAATGATATATTGATCCTACTGGACTCTTATGGTGTCCCAAGGAGACATTGTGTTTTCACCTCACTGTCTTGGAAACATCTAGAGGACGGCTCCAGGTTTTAGCTGTCATGCAGTCATTACTCCAGTGCTGGCTTTTGGAGCAGAACACTTTATCTCAATATGCATTCTCTCTTTCTGTCTATCTTTTTTATCTCACCTTCATTCACTGAAGACAGATAATTATTTTCAGTGTTTTAAACTGCAAGTCACAAGTAATTCTGCAGCAGATCATTCGTAATCTATTAACTGAATCCAGTAACTGAATATCTGCAGTAATATGGTGAAAGCTTTTCAGCTGAATGTTTGCAGTGTATTGAACTTTTGAATTTCCTGAGTAAGAAATTTTAAAGCTATTTTAAAGCTATTTTATAGCTAACCCAAAACACAGCTCAGGAAACTATTTATTAAACTTTCATCCTTCTCTTTTGAAATCAAGATACTGAACTTGGAAGAGTGGCTCTGTTAGCCTTTATCAATTTCTCAAAAATATCTATACTTGAAAGTACAGGGAATATATCTGCCTTGCACTTGTTGATACTTATGCTAGCCTACTACTTCAGCTTCTGGAGATATTCAAGACCCGCCTGGACGCCTACCTGTGTGACCTGGTGTAGGGATCCTGCTTTGGCAGGGGGGTTGGACTCGATGATCTCTGGAGGTCCCTTCCAACCCCTACGATTCTGTGATTCTGTGATTCTTAGCAGGAGTTGTCACCAGTGTAGCCAAACACAACAAAACTGCAAAAACAGATTCTGTGATATGTTTCTTCACTTTTTTCTGGTAATGAACTGGTAATGGATTCTAGTTTGCTACAGCTGTATGGTAGTGGCACCTGAGTTATCTTGTAATGTAATGTTTCTTGTGTTATATCCACGCAGCCCCAAAGAACATATTTGCCTGATGTAATGCAAATCATACAGAAAGCTGCAATTTCCTAATTTTGGAAAGCCTATCTGAAGCACTTGAAGGTTTCTTAACTGCCTTCATAGACAGAGAAATGCATTCATGTTAAGAAAGTGCAACTGTAAATTTTAATTTTAGGAGAGAATTTTAGGTTTATCCATAAAATATAAAAGATAATAAAGCAACAGATCCAACTTTTTAGCCTTAAGAAACAACACCATTATAATTTATAAATCAGTCATATTGTAACTCCAAATCAATATTTGAGGCTTGCACTATATTTAAATTACATCACTCTCAAGTATATTAAGAATTCAATGTTGAGAATACAGTTATTCCACAGATGAGGCTAATAAAGGGCCAACATAATAAACAATTTATAACTTTAAATATGTTTCCCTTAGTAATGGTCCAAAGTCCATCCAAAATAAATCTTGTATAATATCTCATTATAAGTCATAATTTAGCTGTATAAAGAATTATAGAATTAACTTATGGTTATTCTCTAATACTCTGCATGTTTTATCTCTGCCCTTAAGAATCATTTAATGTCGTAATTTATTGCTGGAACCACATCTCTTATCTCAGGGATAAATAAGAAAAACTTCACAAAATGATTTTAGAGCTTTGGGAATTGTAAGAAGTTGCAATATGAACTTATCAGACCTCCAGAAACCACAATATAGATAAATCTTTAATCATTGTATGAGATAGGAATTAGCAAGCATCCTTCCTCTATTACTGTGAAAACTTATTAGAGGAAAACTGCACTTACATTGCATGCAAGTGAAGTGGAGTCTGTGTTTTCAGGAGTCAGACGTGTAATGACATGAGTACGTATAACTGTGGTGCCAGGTTGGGACATCGAAAATCCTGCTATCAGATCATCTTCAATTTGTCTCATTCTATCACTGGCCCAGCATAGCAACCTATAGCATTATTAGGCTGTACAGAACTATAGTACAAGCACAATGAGACATGAGCTTGATACAGGAATGCTTCCAGCTTTTGGCTCATACAGCCATTTGGCTACACCTACTCTGCTGGATAGAGTATTTGTACACATATCCACTGTCTGCAAACAATACATTATTTAAAGGTTGAACTATCAACATTGCATCCTGCCGCAGGGTAGTAAGCAAAGGCAGTGTTTTTTTAAAGGCTTCCAAGAGTAACAAAGTTTCTTCTGTTTTGTTATCATGCTATTGAATTGAGGAATTTCTTTTCCCACCACCCTTTCTACAAAATCAACATCATGTTCCTTTTTCAGAGAAGAATGCTATAAATTTTGAAATTTAGCTGCTCTCATGACACCTCATTTATTCCTCATTTATTCCGAATTCCAGAATGATATACATCAGACTATAGTAATATTAATTGCTTATATTTTTAAGGATCACAAAGACTTTTATTCAGCCATTTCTCATTAACAGAATGCAGTCTTTCAACTATGGTAGCACTGTAGCTTATTATCATAATTTATTTTATGGTGTGTATCAGGACAACAAAAAAATCAGAGAATAGCTTTCCATAGCCATCCTGAAGTCTTGTGGAAATAAGAGTATGGACAAAAGGCAACTTGTTAAGAGGACAAGCAATCCTGACGGTGGGACAAGGAGAAGAGAAGAGTATTATTATCCAACTGTTAATATAAAAGTGTGGCTCCAAGCAACATTGCTAACTTCTGAGAGCATGTGACTTGTACTGGTTTCAGCTGGGGCAGAGTTGATTTTCTAGTGTTTGTTATGATGCTATATTTTGCCTGTAGGAGAAAAGCAATGTCAAAAACACACCAATGTTTTAGTTGTTTCTCAGCAGTGCTGCATAAATCCAAAGGGATATTCCATACTATATGACATAATGTGAAAAATCCATAAAACTATAAAACTCAGGGGAATTGGCTGCAGGGCAACCAAGTGCATGATGTGGAACTATCTCTTACATCAATTCAAAATTCAGGACTACTGAACAAATCAAGTTTTTGCAAGGTAAATTTATAATGAAAATTTTCTTACCCTACAGAACCTATAATCACATAAGGAATGTTATAGTCCAAAGTCAGTATAACAGTGCCTATTAGCCCCTGTTACATTGCTGCATGGTGTAGTTGACTCCCTAAGAGATGCACAGCTAATAGAATCTGTGAAATTTTTGAAACTTTTGACCTTGTTGCGAGATAATTCAGTTCTAGAGTTCTAGGGGTTCTAGAAGAACTTGAAAGTTAAGGTTTTCTTCTTCTGGTTTCTGAGAGAAATGTGGAACTGATATTCTGGTAATAGCATACAATAGATGGATATTTGTTTCTAAGAAGCTGTCTGGTGGAATGAAAAAGCTGAATGCATTGCATTCTATTGCTGGTCATTTTTAATTATTGGCAGAGTAATAGACTACTTTGGAATACCAGCAGGTTTTGTTGTTTGGGAGAGAAAATTTTTAAATGTTAAGAAAAAAAAAAATAAAAGAGTAAAAATTATGTGGAAAAACATATGTGACCATCTTACAAAAATCTGTTTTTCTAAGCAGAGAGACATATCTAGCTACAGAGACAGGAAATTAGAATAAGTATGTTTTGATATTTCTATGTATATATATTTGTATTCTATAGCACATCAAAAGACAGAAATCCAATCAGTATTCAAATACTTAAAACAAAGTAATTAGACAAAAGAATACAATGCAATAATTTTCTTTTCTTTTATAGTGTAAATAGTACAACCAGCTTTTTTGAGGAGTCTAAATTCAGCAGCAACTTTGCTCTGAAATAATTTTCCCATCTATTTTCAGAAAATATGGATGATTGTAAAAGAATGATAAACTTCCCACATTTCTTTTTTCTTTTTCTTTGTTCTTTCTTTATTTCCTTCTCTCTCTCTCTCCCTCTCTTTTTTCTTTTTGGTTGGTTGATTTTGTTGATTGGTTTTATTGTTTATTTTGAAAGGTAGTTTTTAGAAAAGTGTTCAGGGCTTAGCTTTTAATTTCTTTTTTTCTTTTTTCTTTTTTTTACTTTAGGAACGAAAAATTCTTATTCTTAGCATAAGTAAGAGGTCCTTTTACTCTGTGGGACTTCTAATCCTCCTGTAATAACAATGATAAAGAACAGGAAGGAGGATGCAAAGGGGGATCTCCATGTAAAGAAACAAAAGTGTTGCTATGCACCTCTCTTCTCACATATCTGCCTAATTTTAATAGAATTTACTTTGTTGAAAATACTGATAGGAAGCAAGGTGCAATTTTTATTGAGTTCTTCAGTTATAGTGATATGTACATACAGAAATTGGTTAGAATTCATTTCTTGAATGCTGAATTCTTCAACTATGTATTTTAGTGTTATCTACCACTTAATAAAGGAGTGAATTGTTCAGTACAATTTGGCTTTGAAGGTTAAAATGCCTAAGTACTTTTCACTGATTTCCCCAGCATGCTTACATATGTCATTTCTCATATTTATATATTCTTTTGTCATTTCTGAAAGGCTTGAGACTGAAAAATTGATTACATGTATCCAGGAATAGTAAGCGTGGATAGACTGGAAGTCTTCTTCACAGTTCAGCATTTCATTCAAGTGTATACAGAATTCTTCTAAGCAAGATTTGTGACAAGTAACTGAGGCTGAGATCAGTCACATGTTGAAGAATATATAATTCCAGATGTTAACATACAGAACAGGAGCCAACACAGCTCTCTTAGATATTTATCAAAATTCTGTATCTGTAAGAGAAAAGTTGTTCAGCAGTTTTACCTTCTCCAAGATCCATACACTACAAATAGCTGAAAAGTGAGTTGCAGTGGCCATGGGAACGCTAGGTAGACAGGAGTCTACACCACTTTAGATGAATAAAATAGTAGCGCACAGAAAAGTATGAGGAGGAAATCATTTAAATGAGTGATGCTTCATTTTGATGCACAGATAGTTTACTGAGTCTACACCACAATGAAATGTTGAACTCTGATGGTCTATTTCCTTGCATAATATAAGTTACAAATCCACAGAAAGAAAATTGCTGCTTGTAGTCAAAGCATTCAGGGGACAAGTATGAGATATGAGTGATGGAAGGTTTCCTATTGCTCTATTGTGTGTTTTGTATGTCTGTATGTGCTGGAATAAAAATAAGGCAAGAAAGTGTTGTCCGATAGGAGTCAGAATTAAAAACCAGAAAGTCTTTAATAGAGATCAAAATGCAATTGCAGTGCTCCATAACTTCTTGAAAAATTGAGCATTTAAAAAATATATATTCTTCCTTTCTGGTTGGGAATTTTTAAGTTATCTTTTGTAAGACTGTGTAAAATGATTTAGTTCTCAAAGAATAACTGAATTACATAAATAAAACATTACATAAAGATGTCTCAGTACAATTTATGTGAAGTGTATTTCTCAAGAATTGGTCTATTGAAGAAAATTCAACTTATCTCTTCCTGATCCTTTTATGCTATCTAAACATAGGAATTTATGTCAGCTCAAAAAAATCTGTTACTCTTTCTCATAACTGAATCCATTATTTTCCCTCCATGATCCATCCCTCCATGATCCATCAGGTAAAAACAAGCAATAGATGGCTCTGGCAGAACCTTGAAAATAAGAGGCTTCAAAATGAAATAAGTTAAACCTATCAGACTGTGCACTATAACTGGAAATGATAACCTTAATTTAAGTCAAGTCATAGAAAAAACTTCTGACTATAATTGTTATCTATTGTATAAATAAAATGATTGATTGTAAAATGGATTGGACTTGGAAAATAATAATTTTGCTTCTTACATTGCCCATAAGCAAATTGAACTCTATGAAGGTTCATTACCCTTGGCTGCCTTCTTCCTCCTCTCTTTCCTGGTAATGGATCCATCTGACTGCAAATACATGGAGAGAAAGAGCTGAGGAAAAGAATGTTTAATTTTTCACATTACACTCTATTTCCAGTACTTTGTTGATTCCACTGCATTGATGATTTTTCTCTCCTTTGTTCCTCTGTCAGCCCAGGGGAAAAAAGGAGGTGAAAAATTAAACCTCAAATTAGTGAGGAGGCATTTCACTGGTGCAACAAGGGCTGGCTTTAGGGTCAGGCAGAATAAGGAAGCAAATGCAAACACACAAATTGAAGCCAGAATGGCAAATCACTGCTTTTCATAGTAGCATCTGTGATTATAAGTTTTGCCTCACCTTACTTGTCGAGGGCAGCAAAGCTGCTCTACCAAACACCACACTCTTTCAGGGCAATTTAGTGGAGAAAAATGAACATTTTGGCTTCGTCACTTACATGTCTTCCTGCCTTTCCCTGATTTTCTCTTCTGCTAAGAAAAAAAATTTGGCTGGTCGCTGGCAATAGAAGTGAGGTATACCTACAGTATGTCAAATGGTAGGAGCCAAATATTGCTTCAGAGCTGAAAACAAATAAATTCATTTGATGTGATATCTATAATGAGACTTATCAAAGTGAATCTACCTCCTGCTTTCAGCTAACACTGCTACAAAATCCTTTTTGTCTCCACCTGAGGACAGAAGCCACTACAGAGCATTCTGACAAATTGTTAAATTTGAAATTCTGAAACCTTTGCTGTTTCCCTATGACATCTGCAGTTAGTTTGTTTGTTTCCTGACAAATCATCTTTGGGAAAAAAAAAAAAAAAGAAAGACGGTCTCCTCTGAAATGCACTTTTCTGGCCTTTTTAAGGTTTATATTTCTTTTATCAGCTTTTTTGTTTTAATTGGGAAAACTTTACCCTTCTTTGCAATATTCTTAATGTTCCCAGTCTGAAAAAAAATTAGAGCCTGTACATCAAGATTGAAAGTTTAATGCATAGGTCTTACTGAATAACTGTGTTCCTACTCTTACTGTATAAAACTTCCCCATGGGATTTGCTAACCTCATATTGTAACAGGGCTAAATACAGCTCCTGGCTAGAAGAGAGAAACAAGGATTGATGGAGATTTGATATCATAAATAATATCCTGCTTGGACCAGGAGCCAGTAGTTAACATAAGTCTAGAAACAAACCAGGATGTTATTACTGCACAAGACTTTCCCTATGTCTCTCTCAGATAATGCCATGCCAATTCTTATCAGGATGGATTTGGCAAAGCCATTTCACTTCTTCTTTCAGAGTGGTAATGACTTTCCAAAATCGTACAAATGTTGGGACAGCTAATTAATTACTGCTGAATTCTTTACAAATTTAATTAGTACGTAGAGAGATGCTAGGAGAAACACTGAACAAAAATGTAGGTGAACACTAGAAATTCTACAAGACAGAGGAAGACATAAATAAGAAAAGGTATTCTGGGTAGAAAGAATAAAGATGTGTGTGGAAAGAAAAAAAAAAAAAAAAAAAAAAAAAGCAATTCTGCCTTCCAAAAGTAGAGGAGAGGAAAAGGAAATTAAAAATTGGAAGCAAAGAACTGAGATGAATGAATCTGAAGTATAAAGTGAAGAAAAGGGATGATAAAGAAAAGAGGTAATAAAAGACATACCCCTTTAAAGTAATGAATCTTTTATTTATACCCTTTCTTGATATTAGAGGAAAAATGGTAACACACTTGTACTAAGTTCAAAGTATGCTAACACTGAGCAGCTCTTAACTTCTAGATTATGCTGTTAAATAATTAACTGATGAATCATAAGTAAATAATTGAAATTTGGTTCTCTAAACCTCACAATTGAGAACATAAAAATGTCATAGCGATATTAAATTTTAGCAAAACTGATATTGAAGTTAATTAGAAAATCTGGGAAGAAAAAAAAAAAAAAAGCTTCTGAAATCCATAGCTGTAAAGATTGCTTGCAGAAACATCTGGGTCCTATTTCCCCATGGAACAGAATAAAATAGATGATCAATTATTTAAATCTCCTATATTAAACTTATATCTGGAGAAGATGGAAGCATGGATTGTGAGTTCTTCTGCAAAATACCTACATCTGCCATGGGCCTGTTGGAGAGGAATGCTGACATAGGTGAAGGATAACTCTAAAAAGTTAAGGCAGTCATGATTTAAACTTTGAATATTTTTTTTCTCCAACATTCCCAGTCTTTAGAACTAAAAAACAAGTCCTTACACTTCAATAGATGACAGTAAGTCAAATACTAACATTTAAAACAAACCACTTCAGGAATGTACTAATAATTGTGTTTATTGTTGTAAAAGAAGAACATTATACAAACTAGTAAAAATCACTGTTCACATCCAAATATGAAAATAATTCCTCCTCACATGAACATCTCTTTTATTTTCTGATACAGCAAAAGCATGAGTACTTCACGTCTAAGCAAGGCAACTAATCTAGATTTCAACATCATCACAGTCATGAAATTTCTGTATTTTTTTAGTGTAAGAGAACTTTCATAGCACAGATCCTGCTGTGCAGAGTAATCAAATTTCTCCACAAGGACAAACTAGTAGGGATCAAAAATCTAAGAAATGGTAAATATGTAATTATTCCAATAAGGAAATTATAAATTGCTATGGTTTTATTGAACCAGACATGTCATTTATTCATTCTTGTGAGCTGTTATTTAAAAAATAAATAGAAGGTTGTTTATATTTTAGAAGCCCCCACCTTTCCTGCTTCCTGATGCTTAGTCTTGCAAAACATTTGCCACCAGTAAAATCATGATGTGTCTTCATGTGCCAGCACAGGTGTGAAAATGTACCAGTCCTCCTTATCTTCACATCCAGCTCCCCATCTGGGGTTAAATTGGTTTCCCTTCAGTCACGTTCACTTACACTTCGTCCTCTGTCCCTGCCTTGGGGTTCACTTAATGGTGGCATGCCTGTCCATATAGGAGTCATTATCAAAGTAGTCCTCCAGCTGACAGTACAAGGCCTCAAAAGTGGGTCTCTCACTGGGCTCTGTACTCCAGCACTTCAGCATCAGTTCATAGAGCGCTTTCGGGCAGGTCTCAGGCTGAGGGAGTCTGTATCCCTTGTCCAGCATCTGGATTACCTGGTGTCCTGGCATGCCTGCCAAAATTTCAAGGCAGAAAGAATTAATCAGATTACCTGTGTGTCCCTGTCTCCCACTGAGACAAGACAATGGATCGCACTCCCCACCTGCAGGACCACTAAGGGCAGAGCTGGGAGCAAGCAGGTTCTGTGCATCAGTAAAAGGCCACAAAAACCACTGGAGGTGCCAAACCTGCAGTTTAAGAGCACATCCATCGCATTCCAGGCCCTTCATCTCTAACTGCCAATACCCATTTCAAATGGATTTGTCTGGGTGAGAGGCTTCTGCTCTACTACCAGCTTTTGCCTGAATTGATACCTATTTAAAATTAAGCTAAAGATAAATCCCTCTGCTTTCAGCAGCTCCAAAACATCCCAAGAAAATCTGTCCTGCTTTTGAATTTTCCTCACATTTGGAAAGTTCTCAGTAACATCAGTCCTAATTTTCCTGTGGGGCAGTTATCCTGTGGCATCCTGCTCTATCACTGTGGGTCATGGAGAAGAAGAAATTCCCTTATCTTTGCTATACCTTTCTTGTATTAAGGCTATTGTCCCATTCCTTTTCAATTTTCTACTCTTTAAACTAAATCCTCAGCTGTGTAATCTTTACTTCTTTTTTTTTAGATCTCTGAATTATATTTCCTCTTTACATTAGCCATTGCCACCATGGTTCAACATAACCTTATCTCTTAGCTGATTACTAAGGACAAGCTCCTGAAAGTAATATCAAGAAAGCATATAACTATTTCTACTGTGAAGTTAAAGGAAACTATGCCTTTGCCAAGGCATATTATGTGTGCTTTGCTAAGCATATTTTCAGACAATGCTGAGAATCATGGTGTTATATATCATTTATACTTGAATAATTTTTTTACATGTATATGTGCATACATAATTTACATGAGAATGAGTTGAGGATTTGAGGCTTTGGGTTTGTGGGTTTTTTTTTCCCCGACATGCCTTCACAGGAGGTGAGAAGGGTGGGAATCAAAAGGCAAAATCAACTTTTCCCTTTATGGTAAATACCACTGTGGGACTCTATGAAATGTAGTTTATGGTGAATGTATCAGCTTAAAGGCCAGGTCAGGATAAAGCATAACTCTTTTTTTTTGCTTCAATCTTGCCCTTGTTTTCTCCTCACCAGCACAAAATATGTCACAGTCAGTTGTTTTCACTAATATCTAGTGTTACTGGAGCCAGTGTTCCCTGAGCACACCTCAGAATGTTAGGTATATTGGCTGTTTCCACACTATTGAATCTATTTTTGTGTTTGGTGAAATTTTATTCCTAGTTCTTCTGATTTATTTCTTTATGAAAACTTTCCACTGCAATAGTCAAATATGAAGGAAGGGAGTGAAATCACTCCAATTCATTTTTTGATGTCTTCTTCCTGAAGTACCTGTGCAGTATTTCACCCCTGATAGTCTATTCTTTCACATGATGTTTACAGAAGAAGAAAAGCAAGGGTGCAAGTAAGTGGGGGCAAAAAGTCTTCCCCTTTTCACAGAATCACAGAATCACAGAATCACTAAGGTTGGAAAAGACCTATAAGATCATCCAGTCCAACCATCCACCTGTCACCAATGGTTCTCATTAAACCATATCCCTCAACACAACATCCAAACGTTCTTTGAACACCTCCAGGGTCGGTGACTCCACCACCTCCCTGGGCAGCCCATTCCAGTGCCTGACCACCCTTTCAGAGAAGTAGTATTTCCTAATATCCAGCCTGAATCTTCCCTGGCGAAGCTTGAAACCATTCCCTCTAGTCCTATCACCAGTTACATGAGAGAAGAGGCCGACCCCCAGCTCGTTACAACCTCCCTTCAGGTAGTTATAGAGAGCAATAAGGTCTCCCCTGAGCCTCCTCTTCTCCAGACTGAACAATCCCAGCTCCCTCAGCCGCTCCTCATAAGGCCTGTGCTCCAGACCCCTCACCAGCTTTGTTGCCCTTCTTTGAACACGCTCCAGGGCCTCAATGTCTTTCTTGCAGTGAGGGGCCCAGAACTGGACACAATACTCAAGGTGCGGCCTCACCAGAGCTGAGTACAGGGGAACAATTACTTCCCTACTCCTGCTGGTCACACTGCTTCTGATACAAGCCAGAATGCCATTGGCCTTCTTGGCCACCCGGGCACACTGCTGGCTCATGTTTAGCCGAGCGTCAACCAACACCCCCAGGTCCATTTCCTCTACACAGTCTTCAAGCCATTCCACCCCAAGCCTGTAGCGTTGCTTGGGGTTGCTGTGGCCAAAGTGTAGAACCCGGCATTTGGTCTTATTAAACCTCATCCCATTGGCTTCAGCCCAGCTCTCCAGCCTGTCCAGATCTCTCTGTAGGGCCTCGCTACCCCCAGGCAGATCGACACTTCCAGCCAACTTGGTGTCATCTGCAAACTTACTGAGGGTGCACTCAATGCCCTCATCCAGGTCATCAATAAAAATATTGAAAAGGACAGGCCCCAGCACCGACCCCTGGGGAACACCACTCGTGACCGGTCGCCAGCTGGATTTAGCTCCATTGACCACCACTCTCTGGGCTCGACCCTCCAGCCAGTTCCTTACCCAGCCAAGAGTGTACCTGTCCAAGCCACGGGCTGCCAGCTTCTGCAGGAGAATACTGTGGGAGACAGTGTCAAAGGCCTTGCTGAAGTCTAGGTAGACTACATCAACAGCCTTTCCCTCATCCACCAGGCGGGTCACTAGATCATAGAAGGAGATCAGGTTGGTCAAGCAGGACCTACCCTTCGTGAACCCATGCTGGCTAGACCTGATGCTCCAGTTGTCCCGCACTTGCCGCGTGATCTCCCTCAAGACAATCTGCTCCATAACCTTCCCTGGCACCGAGGTCAGGCTAACAGGCCTGTAGTTCCCCGGGTCCTCCTTACAGCCCTTCTTGTAGATGGGAGTCACATTGGCAAGCCTCCAGTCTTCTGGTACCTCACCAGTCAACAAGGAGCGCTGATAGATGATGGAAAGCGGCTCGGCTATCACCTCCGCCAGTTCCCTCAGCACTCTCGGGTGAATCTCATCCGGCCCCATGGACTTGTGACAGTCCAGTTGGAGTAGAAGGTCTCTGACCGTTTCCTTCTGAATCATGGGTGGTTTAGTCTGGTCTCCAGCCGAGACCACCTGGTCGAAAAGTGGAATATCCTGAGGATAACTGGTCTGACCTTTAAAGACAGACGTAAAGAAGGCATTCAGGACCTCTGCCTTTTCTTTATCCTCAGTAGTCACATTCCCGGCTTCATCCAGTAAAGAATGGAGATTCTCCTTAGTCCTCCTCTTACTGTTGATATATTTGTAAAAGGATTTCTTGTTTCTTTTTATTCCAGTGGCCAGGTCGAGCTCGAGCTGGGCTTTCGCCTTTCTGATTTTCTCCCTGCATATCTTAACAACTTCTCTGTATTCTTTCTGAGTTGCCCGTCCCTTCTTCCACAGGAGGTAGATTCTCTTTTTCTCCCGGAGCTTCAAGAATAGTTGCTTATTCATCCACGCCGGTCTCCTTCCCCGCCGGCTCATTTTGCAGCTCAGGGGGACAGCCCGCTCCTGCGCCTGTAAGACTACCTTCTTGAAGAGCAACCAGTTGTCTTGGACCCCTTTACCCTCTAAGACTGAATCCCAGGGGACTCCCCCTACTAGTCTTCTAAACAGTTCAAAGTCCTCCCTCCGGAAGTCCAAGGTAACAGTTTTGCTGTTCTTCCTCCTGGCTCCACCAAGAATTGAGAACTCTACCATCTCATGGTCACTCTGTCCAAGACAGCCCCCAACCTCCACATCTTCCACCAGACCTTCTCTGTTTGTGAACAGCAGGTCTAGCGGGGCAGCTCCTCTCGTAGGCTCTCTCACCAGCTGCATCAGAAAGTTATCCTCTATACACTCCAGAAACCTCCTAGACTGCTTCTTCTGCGCTGCGTTGAATTCCCAGCATATGTCAGGGAAGTTGAAGTCCCCCATGAGGACAAGGGCTGGCGACCTCGCAGCTTCTGCCAGCTGCTCATAGAACACCTCATCTGTCTCCTCATCCTGGTTCGGCGGTCTATAGCAGACACCCACCAATACATCTGCCTTGTCAGCCCTTCCCCTGATCTTTACCCATAGGGATTTCCAAATTACAGCATTTTTGATGAGGTGCTGGATGAAAATAAGCAATTGTCTTCTGTGTATGTGAAATGCAGGTTGACTCAATCAAGAGGAAGCTTGAATGGCTGCCAATTACACCCCTTGGTAAGTTTCCAGGAAGCCTAGGGTAGCCAGGTCTGCCAATGAATGGATCTCGTCTGAACAGCCACTTTTCTATATTTACAGAAAGGTTCAAACCCTTCAACTCACTTGTAGAACAAGCATTTAACTTTTTTAGTTAAACTAAAGTTTAACTTAAAGCAAGATAGCAACTAGAAATTATTCAGTAGGTAAAAAATACTTACCAGCATATGGCATCTTCCCATATGTGATTATTTCAAAGACAAGTATTCCAAATGACCACACATCTGACTTAACACTGAATTTGTTATAGCGGATTGCCTCAGGGGCTGTCCACTTCACTGGGAGTTTTGTTTCAGGCCTAGCTTCATATATGTTTTCATTTTCTACCTGTCATGGGTGAAACAAAGAAGCCTGATTTAGGAGCAAAGCACTTAAGCACCTGATCAAGCTAAACTTATGCTTAAACTTAATAAATGTTTGCGTTTCACGGTATTAAAGCATGCACTTACAGAAGTCTTTTGTTGAATTGGGCTCTACAGTTTAGAAATGCTATTATTCATTGGAGGTCTTTCTAAAGCATTTATCATTTCAAGCAAGAATGCAGCACTGGAGTGGTTTGTGATTAATTATAACCCGCTACTGTGAGTTCTGGATCTGGCATGCAAGATTTCAGAAGTCTGTCAGAAGTGGCAGTGTATGGATCTTGCTGACGCTAGAGACCAAATGTCTGTCATCAGTAAAGAGAGAAGGGAAGAGCAAGAGCTAATGAATTTCGGAACCTTTGTTCTTTGATTTATTTCAGTGTTGAAGGGCCATTATCTTTTATAACAATCAGTTAAACAGGTTTCAGAACCAAAGAACAATCTCTGAGTGATTCAAATTAGCGTTAGCTTATAAGGGCTGCAATTAATTCATTCAAAATGAAGAGGAAATACTGATAGAAAAAAGGAAAATTATTTGCTTCTAAATTTGAGTTAATTTTACTTGGTAGTAAAATCATTTGCTTAAAGTTTTATAGCATGGACACCTAGACTTTGTGAATATTTATCCTCTTCTTTATTTTTAAATGCAGTTTAATGTTCATCAGCCACATTCAAGTCTCTGTTAAGTTTTTCACATACAAATTCAGGCAAATGTATACACTAATTTGGGGGGTTGGGTTTTGTTTTTTTAATATAGAAAGTCTTTTTCAGCTCCAATAACCTAAAGCACTGAACAAATGGTCGTTGTGTCTTGTGTCTACATACTGATACACTTGGCATTTTTACTTAAGAGAAAGAATATTCTAAGTCTGCCAAGGTGACTCTATGAAAGTGTTCTATAGTGAAGTTCAATTCTAACAAGAAATGTCAACCACTGTAAAATATTACCTATAGTCCGCACCTTTCATTTAAAAATATATATTTTTTCATGTTTAAAAATGTACAGTTTAATTTTATGCACAACTAGAAAAAAAACTAAAAAAAAATTAAGCAGAAAGTATAGCAGAAAGCTATTGTCAATAAATTATTTTACAGTTCAGAATGTAATAAATATGAAATTAAATTTCTGCTGCTTGAATGGGGAAAAAAAAAAAAAAAAAGCAAATTGGAAGCAGAGGGCTTTTTTATCTGTTTTTGCTTCTCAGTGGAAGAGCATAAATCAATAAAAGCAATAATAATAGTTCAGAAAATATGGGCTACATATTGAAATCCATAAAATACAGCAAATCAGGTCTTCCCAACTCAAATAATTTTTAGAAGTAGAAAATCTCATTTCTAACCCATAGCTCTTTGCTGAGATGATCCTCCTCGGCTTTACTTGGTATCCCACATCCTCAAAGCATAAAGAGAAAAAAGAAAAAAGAAAAAAAAACAAAACAAAACAGAGCATAATGGAAAAGAACTTGAAACTGCATCAGATTTAAATGTCTGAGACATTTTATGAGCTTCAGAGTTAGTTGTGCACAGGAATAAGATCCATTTATGATTGCTACCTGCACTCCCAAGCATCATGAAGGCAGAGAAAATAGCTGTGAATATATTTTTATATATCTTCTCTTACAGGCTTAGGAGTATAATTCCTATAGTCTCTCTCCATGTGCCAGACACTAGTGTTGTGTATAAAGGCTGAGCAGCAAAAGGTATTGCCTGCCAATACCAAGTTCCTTCCTCGGTGGTTGGGAGATACATAACAGGAGTCCGTCTTCAGATTGACAGAATGGCATAGGCTGGCTTCTAACCTTTCACAGAATAATGCAAGTAGAGGATGCAAGGAAACACATTAGGAATCCTTTTCTCTCTGCATGTGCAGAGAGAAAATAATTTAGAAGCTACTGTATATCCCTTAGTTGACCCCTTCTAACTTTCCTCCGGAGGTGGAGTCAATTTATCCTCTCATGACCCACCTTAAAAACTCTTGCAAGTCCAAAATCTGCCACTTTGTAAACACTGTGTTCACCAACGAGAACATTCCTGGCTGCCAAATCTCGGTGGATGTAGTTCTGAGATTCAAGATAAGCCATGCCAGAAGCCACTTGAGCAGCCATGTCTATTTGATGTGGCAGGGAGATGTGGGAGCCTGCATCATCTGTTTTAAAAGAGATAGACAAAGATAATGTTTGTGGCATTCAGATATTAATCACATTACAGTTTACAGGTTCAAATAGCCAATACAAATCAAGGCAACCATGTAGTGCAATAACCACATGACAGATATTAGTGAATGGCACTATCTTAAGTCATACAGCTAGTTTCATGATAGTGACAAGGACTGTCCTATTTTGCCTGAAAGAATAGATACTAAATATCTAGTTGTTCTAGGCTTACAAGGAGTTGGTGACAAAGAAAAAGACTTATCTGCTGATAGCAGTTCAGATGTTTCTCATTCTGACAAGTTCCCTACCCATCCCAAAATGCAAGTATGAGTTAATGTCAATACACACTGGGTGTAGTCAAAGCTGTCTAGAGAGTGAAAAGCACAAAAATAGCCCTTCTGAATGTTCTCCCATGACTTTTACTAGAAAATACACCATGTGCTGTCAAGTGTAACTCTCATTTTCACTTTCCAGTCCACTTAACTTTTTCATGCTGTTATCACTGTTTCTGCTACTCAACACTAGGACTCTTCAGGCTGCTTTCAAGCTGCCTGGTAGAATTTTCTGAAGCAATATGCATGCCATTCCACTACTGTAAAATCAGTAAGTCTCAGAAATAGAGATTTGCTATCAAAGATTGGCTGTTCAAACAAAGTAGGAGAAGAACTTCAAGCAGAAAAACTTGTTTCCACAAATAAAGAGTCCATAGAACAGGAAAAATGGCAGCCATAAATAGTAAGACAGGTAACAAAAAGGTGTCACTGGAGTATAACACTTTAAAATTCAAGACCAGGGATTTTGTGGCATTTTGAGAGCAGATGAATTCATCATAACAAATAATTTGTATCCCAAGGTAATCTAGCTAAGCGAAATCAGTGTTTTCTTGAGGCATCACTGACACCTAAACCCAAAGTCTGCAGCACTGAAACGTGAGTGCCTACTTCTGCAGCAGTACTCAAAATAGTTTCAGAATTTAAACAGCAACAACAAAAAGCTAAGCGTTTGCTGCCACATATCTTCGCAGTTCTCATTTTTTCGTTGAGAATGATGACTTTTCCTTACTGCCTCAGTATTAAAGAAATAAAACATTTATAGCTGATATTTTAAATTGATTCAAAGTAAAAGTGTCTTTGTTTTGCATAGCTTCCTCCAGTAGGGCATTTTATCTGACCTAACCTTGCAGTTACTCCTTATGAAGAGTGCGAAATACCATTGTTTACTAATCTGTTTCATGATCTCCAGGTCTTGAATTTCCTGCTCACGAATGTTCTAAGATAAATAGGTAAAAGGAGTGAATTTTGAATGATTATGTTTGCTCTCTGTGTGTATTGTCCTCCTTCCTTTTTAAGTCGAAGCTCATTGTCATTACAATCTACCACTGAGATTATTTACTTTTACTGTTGATTCAGATATTCTTTTCCTCTCTCACACTTATGCTGCCTTAACCTTTAGAAGAGAGAGAGAAAAATCAGGCTCTGTAAAAATTTATGGCTTAACCATCAAGAAAATAATCATCAGGACACAGAATAATAAAGCACTCTGAAGTTTTGCAGTTCCAAGAACTGACAGACATCAATTGTTTTTATCTCGCTGGACAAAGATAAATCCACAAATGAATCTTAAGTTGTATTTAATCAGAAAATAACTAAAGATGTACCAGTACCTGCATGGGTACATGGGTTTTGGAAAACAGCTTATACAAGTTGATTTGAAAACCCGCTTTTTATGTTCCCTTTCACACTGTTCCTTCATCTGCTCAGGCTGCAAACTACCTCCTGGTGAAAACAAACTAAGACACAGACAGATTTGAGCACAGGTTCATTCTTGCTCTGGAGCTGATGCTCCAGGCTGGCCTGACACAAGTTTTCTCCAATTCAGAGAAAATAGTCATGGCAGAAAGAACAACTTCTCATGTTTAATGAGCTGCTAAATTCTCTGTGTTGTTTTTTTTGTTTTGTTTTGTTTTTCCTCTAGGACATACATGTGCACCATGTTAAAGGACAGAGACAAGATCCAGTTTTATATGTGGAATTACTATTACAAGACTTCTCCTTCTTTTGGGTCCTTTTTGGAAACCCAGACCAGGTGGGTGCCTGGAGTAGCCTTCAGCATATGTGCCAATGAAGTAAAAGAGATCACAGGTGCTCTGTTGCCCTCACTACAGGAATATTGCTACAGAAATTTCCAGACTAGAGCCAGCTTCCATCTGTGAGATTCAGAACAGGTTGGAAGAGTGTGCAGCTGCATTCATCTCAGTATACATGTGCTTTAGGGTTTTTTTTAAGTGTTTTAAAGAAGAAAAAACTATAACAACAAAAAGAAACTCAAAGTCAGTATAACTTCCACATCCAAAACCAAGCAATACTTGTGAATTTATAAAACTTTCTTATGGCTTACTCCTTATCCTTATCTATAAAGAAAACATAGCATTTCTGTGTCCTTTTTGTGTCCCTCATCTATGAAAATTTTAACAGAGAAAATATCAAAGACAGCTCAGGTTCTGCACCACTTTCTAAAAAATCACAGTACCTCATTTAGGAAAGACAGGTAAATATTCTTTTTACAGAATCTTGGCAGTAAACATAGAAATACACAACTATTTGCCCAGTTGAGAGTATTTCATTGGTTATAATTCCAATTTCAAGACATTGTCTTTGCCAGAAAAAAAAACACAGGTCTATCAGAATTGATAAACACATTCACATATTTATGACAATTACATTCACATTCAATAATGAAAAGTTTTCAGTTGCATTTTTCTCATATTGGTGATGGCAGTGTGCAAGGAGTTCACATGCTTATCATTATTAAGTTGTAGTCATTAGTGTGGAATGTGGTAACAACCGTGCATGTAATAGCAAGGTATTTAAAAACTGGAAAAACATACCAAGCATCTGAAATTTCACCAAAAAATTATCTCCAGGCTTTCCCTCCCTTGGACTTTTTTTTACCCATGGAGTACATAGAAACAGCAGCCTTTTGGAAATTTGTCCTGACTTTTGAAGTGGCTGAGTCTCAAGAATGCTTATCAGGAGCAATGTGTTGACCTCCAACCAATGTGGATCACTTCCAGACACAGAGCTTTACTCAAGCTTCAAATCTGCTTTCTTATTACTCTCACTGATGGCAGTCGGTTCTCTGACCAATACCTAGTAAAGTACCTGAATTTCTGCTTGTGCCTCTTAGTTCTGTTTTATCTCCTAGTGCATAGGCCATCAGAAATGGAGAAACACCACTAGGTTTGTATTGGCCATTTTTACAGTTATATTAACAGCTGCCTGGAAACCAACTGATTTTCAATAGTCTCTGGTGCAAGATTTCAGGAATAAGTGCACAAATCAGGCTGTATACATTCAATGCCTGCAGCAAGGCAGCTGCTATTCATATGCTGGCAACTAATTTACACATAGGCTGCAGAACTAATGTATCCTAAAGATATTGTGCTCCATGTAAGAGAAACCAATTTTCACCTGTGTTAGCTGTGATTTATCATGGCTTTCTCAGAGTTATTTCACCCATGCAACAAATGTTCTCATGTACAGCAATCACTTTCTGATGTGCCAGGCTATTTTGGTCAGATAAGCAGCAATCTGCACATAAAGGCACCAAATATGATACAAATGGAAATTTATTCCTCACAGCCTCTGACTAATTAGTATTTACTTTTGTACTCAAACCTTCAGATAATCTGACCCAAGTTCCCTGCAGTCCCTCTCTGCTTAATTCCTAAAGAGGTTGTCCCTCTTCTAGAGATTTCCTTAGCTGTAATTGTCTGTGGACTGAGCCTTACTTAAGAAACTGTTCCACAGAGAGGATGGGAGAAGTAGTGTGTTATCCCAAATAGTGTCTACAATAGTTCCTAGGTCTTTGCCCTATGGGCTAGAGACTAAGAAATTTACCAAGATCTTGAAGATCTGTTTTCAAGAGATCATCACAGCCTTAGAGACATTTAACATTCAGTCATCTGGTAAATTAAAATGAGGAACAGTACTGGAATCAGGCATTTCACAGTAGCTAGGGTGAACCTAAAGAGCAATCAATATGTTAGTCTGTTCCAGGCTGTAGAACTTCATTTTTAATTATTATTTGCCTTCAGAAGAGCACATTTAAGTGCTTTTCATATAAGACTTGATAACATAAGTAATGAACAAACTCACAAGGAAAGACTATCTCTGCTTGATAATAGATTTCAAAGATGTTAAGTACAGTTTGTGGAAATGCCTCCATTTTGTGTTTTGCCATGCTTATTTTTTTATTCTGTTTATGCGTGTTCCCATCTACTTGTAGAACTGGTGAAAAAATGTGTCTCAGATAGTAAGAATCAAACTTTGAATATCATTCTCTTCTACTTCTCAAATACTTTGTCAAAAATTCATAAACCTCTTCCTCTTCTCTCATCCCCAACTATAGCTAATAGTGCAGTTTTTCTTATCAAATCAAGTGTTGTACTTCTGTCTTTCATATAAGCATATTTACCAAACTGAAAACTGTGACACCCCTTCAAATGAGTTTATACATATCTATGCTTACTTTGAAGGTATTCTATAAGACTTCCATATTTCATCAGCTCCGTAACAATATAAATTGGGTCCTCCAAAGTGCAAACAGCATAAAGTTGTATGAGCTTTGGATGCCGCAAGTTCTTCATTATTTGTGCCTCCCTCAGAAAGTCCTTTGGATCCATTGAACCTGAAATAACAAAACATAAGCTAAGGTTATAAGGACATTCCTACCAGCCTGGCAGTCTTAAGAGAATAACCGGAGTTGTTTTCTGTCTCTCAAAGTACATTAGCATCTCAAGTCTTCACAGTTCCCAGAGCAAACAGACAGCACAGCTGAAATAAACTGTTAATGAGTGAAATATGCCAGTTGCACAGGGACAGAGAACATATGTGTTCTGGCCCCCAGGAATAGAAAGGCTAAGATTAACCTCCCCCAGGCAGAGAAAGGTGAGGGTAGAATGTTAAATGATACAATTTAAACAAATAATTATGCTGCATCTAGTAAACAAAACACCCAGAAACTGGGATAATAGTAATGAACATAGAATTTCTGATGGAAAAAATAGTGCTGCAGTAAGAATCTGCTGCGCTATTTTTATCAGCTACAGCAACTAAACAATGAAAGCATTGAAAACACTTCAGTATATAAGGAATGGATCCATGCAATTTATATGCATAAATGCAAATAGCTACTTATAATGTTTGCCAATATAGAAATACATAAATAAATATGTATATTTTCCTTGTGAATATGTAAAACTAATTTTATATTCTCTTTAATGCCTAGTTATCTTAACTGCTAATGATCTCAAATTTTTAAGTATTACATAAGGTCATACTACCTCTAGTTCTATTCACATACGCAGTGGATCAATTTATAACTAAGTCAAAGAAACAATATAGAAATGGCACAGGGAATGAATGTAAGTGACAAAGATAGGCTTAAATTTCATACATCCTGAGTGGAAGATTGATTATGAAAAGATATGCATAAATGAAGAAAAAATGTTATGTTTATGGATTATCCAATAGTGATTAGACACTCTCAGAGGTTTGAGGAAGATGGTAAATAACACCTTCTCCATCATACTTGTAAAAACAAATGTGAAATTATTCAACCACTCAAATGTTTTCTTCTTCCAAAATCAAAATATATTCATTAAGAAGAGACTACAGGGAAGTATTTGAAAACAAAAACAAAACATACAAACAAACAAACAAAAAAAAAAAAAAAAAAAAACCAACAATCCAAGCTTAGTCTGCTCTATGTTATGTTTTAAAACAGATTTTGTTTTTTTTAGTGTAAGCAGACTGAGTCATTTAACAAACCAGGCATGCAAGAGTAAGAATCTTTATTTCGTTTTCTTTAACATTAACATTAGGTAACTGACAAGGTTCATTTGGGAGCTTGGCTCTGCTTCAAACATGGATGTTTAAATGGAGTGAAATGCTGTGAGGAAGCTAAATGGCTCAGCAATAAAACTCCACCGGAAAATCTGTTCTACAGAATGAACTGGTAAATCAGTCTGGGTCACATCACCCAATACCTACCTTGAATTCTGCCACCTGAGCAGTTCTTCAACCTATTTCCCAAAACATAACAGTGATGTGTGGTTTCACATCCTTGCATCAATGCAACAGAAATGACTGAAAAATACTGCTGACAGACATTGTGAAGAAAAGAAAAAAAAAAAAAAAGCCACTTGACACTGCAACCTGTGAGAGCAAAAACTGTTGCAAGGGCTAAGTGCTTCTCTTTCCTGGTGTTCTCATACTTTGCTAGGCAATCTCACAAGCTCCAATTTGACATATTTTACAGGATGTCATTAGAAGGGGATGGTGAAAAGCAATGGATCTCCATGTCATCAATAAGTGGATGGCAGCCAATAATACGTCTCTTTAACTGGTACAGGCTATACACATTTCTTTTTGTCACTATCAGAGGAAAATGGGAAACTGGATGAAAAGTAGATTACTGATGGATGTTCTCTACAAAGAAGAGATGATGAGAGTCAGGTGGAAAAAAAATAAATATCTGTAATGCTACCATACATCCCTTTTTTATTTAGAGCAGCACAATCTTTATTTGAATCTACCACAGATCCTAGACCTCCAGTCAGTAAAAACAAACAAACAACAAAAAAAGAAAAATCAACCATGTAGAGTTCTTTTTATAGGGCTTGGGCTTACTTTGACATTTCTTTTAATGCTGTGATGCATGTGCTTCCTCTTTTCAAACTATATGAGTCTGTCATGGAAACCAACCTAAAGCCAAAAGAGAAGCTATGTGGTTGTTACAGCATGCTTCTCCTGCCATACCTCTCTTCTTCCCTCAGCTTCCTTCAAGTTTGTACTAGCACAGGAAAACAATAAGCAACAGTATTGACAATAACCACAAATCTGTCTCAAGTGAAAGAGAGCTGAATAAACTGATAGCAGACACCTGATTCACCAGCTGAGAAACAATTGAGCTCACACCTAAAAAGCAACCTATACCTATGAGTCAATTATCTTACCCCATAATGAGGAAGCATAGCAGTAGGCTGTGCAACAGTCTTTCTCTTAAGTAGTAATGCATTGCAGGGTTATACTTCTGTGGAGACCTTTTTTGTCCTGATATCAAGATGCCTTGATGATACAGTTCCCAAGTAAGTGGCTAAAAGTGTGTTTTATTAAGTTTGATAGGATCGTATCTTAGATTATGCACAAATAATTCCTTAAAAAAATACTGTTGATCAAGTCTAGGCGTAGGAGAAGATCTAGCTATGTCTAAGGTCCTTATTGCTACTTTTGAAGGAGTTCTGAAAGTAAGGGGTCCATTTTGAACCTCATGACTCAGAGGGAGGGCCTCCTGTGTCTGTGTTTAACTTTACACTTTATATATTAAATAATCAAGTGTATCCAGTCATCTTGAATCTTGTTAGGTTACTTTTAAATCACTCTATTACATCTGTATGTATAATGTGCAAATATGCAATAAGTATATTCCTGCTTATTTTTCAAGAGAAGTATACAGTGTAGTTGTTACTATTTCTGACAAAAGTGTGAGGTACTCTGATTGTTTAAGGGCATGTATAAACCTGAGCAGTGACTTAGCATCAGAGCTAAAATTTGCTGTGTTTATCCTAAAAAGAATAAAGTAAGGCAACTTGGAGTCTATGAAACCACTTGCCCTTTGTGGATCATTATAAGAGATTCTTCACATCATAAAAAATAATAGTCTGATTTGCTTCTAATGTCAGATTTTACCTACAGGTTATCTCTCAGTTTAATCATATTATAAACTTCTTCCTATGAACTCAAACCAATCAAGATGTTTTTCATATATGTCAACCTCCAATAAAGTGATCAAGAGGGAAGTATTCTGCTAGTTGAATAACAGTAAATCCTTTTTACCCTGTTTGTTAATATTCATAATAATAACAGTAATGATGATATACAAGTGACCAGATCAGTAAGTATTTCCTGCATATTCTAAAGACTGTATTTAACCTTCATTTTTCTTAGCTAATATCTTTAGCATATGTTAATGAATGGTTTGAGTGCCAGCTACAAAAAAAGAAAAAGAAACTAAACCTGTCATAATAGCAACAAGAAAACTACATTTCTTTGAGGATGCTTGTGTAAATGAAATACATAAAATAAAAAAGCCACATGGAGTTTCAAATTACTTTTTTTTAAAGGTTGTTGTTGAGTTTGTGTTTCCGAAGAAGTAGCCATTTTCACCTGTAATTGGCAAACAGAAAGTGAACAGCAAAGCACTGTAGGTAGAAACCACTTGATCAAAAAGCAGCTAGTTAATGTGTCTCTTTATAAGACACCAATTTGAGAGTAGGTTGATTACTACTTGAAGAAAATATGCATTAGATAATTCTTTTTTTGAATGAGTAAACACTGAAGTCCTTCCTAAGAACTGAATGTTAGCATGTGTTTATTTGATGTACTCTCTAATGTGTTTTTGTTTTTTTGTTTTTTTTTTGCCAGAATTCTCCTATAATTTAAGCCTACTTAAAGCAGGTGTATCAGTACTAATTACTTGTTCTAGAGTTGAGGAAACTTCACATTATAAAATAGACATTGATTACTTGAAAATGAGTTAAAGATCAGTTATTTCTATCTAGTTTCCACTGGCCTAAATGTAAGTGGTCCTTAAATATTTGATAAGCCCTTCTGGACAGAATTTGCAACTTCTGATAAACCTTCAAAAGAGACTTCAAAGTAACCTTGTACTTCAGAGCAATGTTATCTTCTGTATGTTTATAAACAATGAACTTTTGTAGAGGTTAAACTGAGCATTATTGTGATCTTCTGAGTAAGTTTATATATAATAAATAACATTTAAAACTACAAGTTCTTATTAAAAAAAGAGACTGAGTGTAAGCTTTACACAATAGGAGGAGACAGGCTTCCAGCAACCCTCAATCAGTGTTCCGACCGTACACAAGTGAACTTATAAAGTAATGTAAGGATATGTACTGAAGTAAATAGAAAAAATATTATCTTTGTTCAGGGAAACAGAAAATTTCCTGCATGTAAAAATTTTTTCCATTGTATATGCATTAAATATATTACATGCTAAAGAACTGAGAATATTACTAAAGCCTCTCATAAGACTACCAACCCAAAAACTATTTTGAGAATGCTTCCGAAACAAACTCTGCTTGGGAAGCTTCCATGTAAAGAGAGAAACTTGGGAGATGATTTACAATATGATAATGACAAATGCATCTGTCAGCTTGAGCAGGCATAAGGAACTTTCTCAGATATGATTAACTAGTGATGATAGATGCCTGCTTTATGTGCTGACAGTTGGAGAAGCAAGCTAAGCCCAGGCAATAAATTCCAGAGAATCCATCATGCTCAGCATAGGACAAAGTGCAAATCCCTGCTGCAACATTTTCCACTTAAGTAGAAAAAAACAATGTCTCAGTGAGGAAATAAAAACAAAAACATGAAGTGACGTATCAGGAGCCTGTAGCAAGACAGTGTTGTGCAGAGCCAAGAACACAAAAATTAATTGCTGTCTTTCAGACCATTTTCTTATCTCTGATCTCTACACATCTTTGATTGCGGGTCAGCAACTCAGATGTCTGCGATTATGTTCCTTAAAGAATTCTTGTTTTCTCTTTGATTTTATTTTTTTTTTTCATTCATAAATTCACCCCCCCTTTTTTTTTTTTTTCCCCTGCTAAAATGTCACAGATACAGCCAAAGCAGAATGAACCAAATCCCAGAGTGCTGGCATGACGTTACTGCTACTTTTTCTTAAAGCCACAGTATCAAAGATCTATAATTCTGTTCCTTCTAGATTAGAAACCATAAATTTTAGTCATTGCAGCCTACAAAATCTATTGTTTCCAGCTTAGTCCCAGCTGAACTGTGTGTGTTCAGAGTGCTGCTGAAACACTTGAGCAAATTGCTTCTGGAAGCATGAAGGAGGATGCCACTGGCTTACAAAATGCAGTTCTTCACTCACTGTGGAAAAGTAGTTCTACATAGTGCAGTGGACACAGGAAAAAAACCTATGCTGCTAATTTATTTATTTTTTCAGCTGAAGCTTGATATAATTAGATCCTCAGTCATGCACCTGCAAAATTTGCAATTTATACTGCCTTTCATTCTGTGTTACTATACTGCTAAGAGTGTTTGTAGATATCTGAAAGTATACTCATGGAATTCTCCTCTGAAGGAGTATTACTTTCCATGAGCCAGCAGTATGTTCAAATTGCCAAGAAGACCAAAGGTATCCTAGGCTGCATTAGGAATACTGTCATCAACAGATCAAGGAAGGTGATTCTCTCTCTACTCAGCCTTGGTGAGACTCTACCTGCTGTGTTCTGTCCATTTCTGGGTTCCCCAGTACCACAGACATGGACATGCTGGAGAAAGTCCAGTGAAGACCCATGAAAATAGTTAGAGAACTGGAGTATCCCTCATATGAGGAAAGGCTGGGAGAGCTGGGACTGTTTGGCCTGGAGAAGACTAGGAAGGGCTCTTACCAATGTATAAGGAAGTGTGTCAAAAGAATGGTGCCAGACTCTTCAGTGGTGCCTAGCAACACAGTACAATGTGCACAAATTGAAATAGAAAGAGTTCCATCTGGATATGAGAAAAAAACTACTTCTGATGCTGACAGAGCAATAGAACAGGTAGCCCACAGCGCATGTGGAGTCTCCTTCACTGGAGATCTTCAAAACCTGCCTTAATGCTTTCCTGTGCAGCATGCTCTCTGATTAATCAAGTCATTTTACCCATCTAAACTACCATAACACAAAGAGCTTCTTCATTTCTAATGTATTAGACTGTGAGTAAGCAAGTTGGTAAATAATATGTTTATTCTGATGTAAAATCTTAATTTTTAGCTAACAAATATGTCATTTTTATTATCTTATAATCTCTGGTGAGTTTGAATTTTTCTAGAATAATGTCTTCTCTGTATCCTTTATCAGTAAGACATGAAACAGGTAATGAAGTGATTAACAAAGAAATAGATTCTCCAAAGTTCAGTTTGGCTTTAAACATACTAAACTCTGCTTCATAAAATTTGATATCTTTTAATTCTTTTCTTTTTCTTCAGGTTGAGTATTAAAAGCAGTCTTCAACTTAATATAAAATGGCAAAAAGAAAAAAAAAAAGAAAAAAATAATAAAATTGCAACTGTAACTTAGTATTACTGTCCCATTCAAGTTTCATGCATTTCTGGGTAGTCTTCTCAGTTCTGATTGAGTCCATCTTTAAAACAAGAGTTTGTTTCACAGAGAACTGAAAATATGCACTGTTCCCATTATACAGAAGGAGAAGATGAAGTAGAGTTTTGAAATGAGTTATTAAGTGGAGATATGCAATACCAGATAAATGTCAGCTGCACTTTCTCCATAGAAAATAAGTAGAAATGTATGAACTGCAATTTGTGCAAAATCTTATTTTGCTTGATGAGAACAAATCTTTTCCTAGAATGCTAATTGCCTCACATTTTCTTGAAGATGGAAGAAAATCTGTAGAAGAAAACTTAAGATTAGCCTTATTCTTCATTCCAGTATAGATAATTTCCTTCCTTAAATATTATTTACAAGATTTCATGCTTTAGAAAGAACCATTCCATCTTTTGCTATAAAACAGACTTACCCATATGTTTCATTAAATCTTTAAAAGAAAGTAAACTAACATGAAGAAATTAGTTTGGAGAAGAAAAGCAAAAATTATACTGGGCTGTTAAATAGATGGCTAGCATGTAAGAAATATGAACCAATTCCCTGTCTTTACACAGCTGGATTTGTTCTCTCTTTTGGCATCATACCTAGAAAAAAAATTGGTTAGCACATAGAAAAGGCCCAGTGAAGATGGTCTTAAAAAAAATTGGACGTGAAATATCTGAGCTACTTGAAGAATTCTGTTCGTAGATTCAAGGAGAAAGAGTCTGGGTTCAGACTTCTTGTTTCAGATGGATCCCTGCCACAAAATGGCTTAGCACTGCGAATGTCTTAGAACAGGGAAATGGACAGAGATTTCAAAACAATTTCTGTGTTCACTAGATAAGTATGGAGATGATCAGCTCACTGAAAATGTATGCTGATTTTTTTTTTTTTTTTTTTTACATTAACTATAGAAGGACTTCAATCTGAACATTTTTTCTGCTTTAACAGAAAAGGTTCTTAAATGCTTTCAATTTGCAAGTCCAAAAATAATCAACAGTATTGTAATATAAGATAGTCCTAAAATGCACTTTTAGATTCTTCCCTTTTCAGGAAATCATTCTAGTCAAGTCGGACTCAAGAATATCTAGTTGTTCTTCTGAACCAAAGGTCCCAATCTATTTTGCTTCCTGAAACTGAATCATTAAATGAGCTTTTTCTGTTTGTTAACAACAAATTTTAATGTTATCTTTAAAAAAATATAAATGCCACTCACGCTACCTTCTTCTCTATGGGATTCTTGCCATCTGCTGGCAGATGTTTTACGTTGTCTATTTAAAATGCATAGATTACTTAAAGGTAATGAAAGATAATGAAGAAAAAATGTTCAAAGTTGTCTTAATTGCAAGGTTATATTATATTCAAATATTGGATATTAATGTTGTGTGTCAAAACATGTTTAAATACAGTGATTTTAAAAACAGCTACACATAGGGATAGGATCTATTTTTAGTCATAGTGGAAAAAATAAAGAAGCAAGTTGGCAACATTACACATTATTAACATTTAAGAGCAATTCACATACCTGGTTTTAATGTTTTGATTGCCACTGGGGTGGTATTATTCCACAGTCCTTCCCATACCTCACCAAACTGACCAGATCCTAACTTTTTCAAGAATTTCAGAGATTTTCTGTCTATCTCCCACTGATCAACAGTTTTATATGACAAATCAAAAGTAGTAGGAATTTGTACCTGGTAAAAGAAAATAATATATTTAGATTTTCCCCCCCCCTTTTTTTTTTTTTTCAAAAGAATGTATTATTTTTTTTTACAATGTTAAGCTGAAACAGACATGAGTGTTTCCTGACAGCACATGTGAAGTAAGTTGAGAACATAAAATAAATTTGGTGTTTATAGCCAGAAATAAGGAATACTCTATAGAAAATACCCTGACATTGACAGTAAAAATTAGAAGTCATCCCCTAACAAGCTTTTTGAACAGTCATGTCTTGCTTACCTGAACCTTGTTGTTTTGCCTCCATAATTAGTTATAGACAGCAGGAGTTATGAATCTGAAGATTTTATCACCATATACATCTATTAAAAATGGTGTTAAGAAATTGATTTGGCATATTTTCTCCTCTAACCTGTTCAAAATTAACACTTCAGCTTCAAGAATGAAAGTGTGTTGGTATCTAAACTTTCTGAAAATAAGATGATCATCACCATTCTGATTATGCAAGTAGATATGGGACTGGCACTTTCTAAATAATACTGAAGACTTAGCTTATGAAAATATGTGCACACATATTCACTCTTACCTTCGGACACGGCTTTCCAAGCATCACACAGAGGCCATCACTGTTCTTACTGTAATGGTCAACAAACTCATTCAGAGTTTTAAAAGTTTTCAATTTACTTAAGAAAAAACCTCCTCCATCCAGTCTTCTGATCCTGTAGTGCTTCACTGATTCACCATCGAACACTAAGAAGATTTAAATATATTAATTTTACAGGTATTAAAGCAGCAGAACAAATCAGCAAAAGGGGCATTAGTTCCTAGAGGCTGTATTGAAAAAATTAAAACAAATTATTTTAGTTTCAAAGATATCAACGGTACAAATTTTTTTTCCAAACCACAGATCACTATTTAGATAGCTTAGCATATCCAGTCTTCCAGTCTTTAACTATTGTTAAAGATTTGGAGGTTCTTGTTATCACCCTATGATGTGACACAAAAATATTTAAGGACATAATTATTGAGGCAGTTCATGTTTTCCACCTTTTAGAATACCAAATCTTCCAAGAGAATCTAATTCAAAGTAAAAATTGATCAAATTATTAATATTTCATTTATCAGTATTAGCATTCCAAATAGCATCTTCTGGATCAGCAGGCATTTTTAGAGGAAAACAAATATACAAACTGTGCTCCATGATTTTCTAGGAAGCACTCATATTTTCCATGGGTTTTATTGAGTTTTGTGTGTGCTTGGAACGTGTGAAAATAAAACCAGTAATGCTCTGCTTTGAGTAGCTGATAACTATACTTACCACTGAAATGTGGTTTATTCTCACCTACGCTTCTGTAAATAAAAAGGTCTTTATCTTATTTAGGTGCATCTCCTGATGCTCAGTGTCCTTTTCTGTGATTATCACAGCAGATGTTGATAATATCAAAAGGAGAGCTATGTTTCTGTAGGGTGGGACTGGTGAGATGGAGGAGCAGCAGTAGACAAGAGATGGAGAAAAATGCACTCAACTCAAGCCTTGGTTAGGAAAGTTGGTTTAGCTCCTATCAGTGCCATAGCTTTTGGCTCTAATATTGACAGTGCTCTAAAATGAACCTAGCTGAAGAGAAATTCTAACTATATAATGCATAATTTAACAGGAAAGATGTTTAAGCACTAGGATATATTTTTTTGCATCCCAAACAGAAGAGACATGCATGAGTAGAAGGTTTCCTGATGTGGGGAGTTTCAGGTGGAAAAATGTTTTGAGCTCAAGGAATTACCAAAGTGCAATGACATTAAGTTAGAAACAAGTATTTGAAAGTGTGGATGGGGTTTTATTCTCTTCTTTTTTTCCACCTGTTAGAGCTTGTTACGGGACACAGGATGCCCAGTAAGAGCAGGGGTTATGAGATTAAGAAGCAAGACAAAACAGAAAATATCTACTTACTTTGGGGAATAGCAAAGAGGAGAAACGTTGGAGCAGGACTAAAAGAAAACATCCCATTTTGGAAAAAGTCAGAAATAGGTAAGAACAAGAGAGGAGAAATCAGAGGCTTGTGATTCCCTTCCATTCATGAAGCAACATGGTACTTTTCTATGATGAGTAGAAGAGAGCTCTAAGGGGAAGCAGGGCATTTCATTTGCCATGCTGGTCCTCATCACCAAACGCTATTCCTTTTCCATAGATTGGGTGGCTCCTTCCACACCCATTGGTACAGGAGATTACCATTATCTTCCCCTTCTCAGGGCCATCACACAAGACAAAATTGAAAAGAAAAGGAAAGTACACGAAAAAGGCCTTCTGCTATTTACCTCTATATTTGAGCATTTAATTTTTAGTCACATTAGCAACAGTAAAAGTGTGCACAGCTACATATTGCACATAGAAACAGATGGTTTATATTACTGGTTGCTTTTAATTAACAAAGGTGATAAAAAGTATATTTCTCTCACCATTCTGTTCATTAAATAATAATAATAAAAAAAATCTTCCTTCCATAATTGCTGTCATGTATAACCATTTTTCTACTGTACTCTGCAGTTGTCAGGCCCGGCCACCAGAGGGCATCTAGGAACTGTTAAAAATGTTTTGGGATTTTATATCTGCCACAAGTAATATTTTTAGAGAAATTGTTTACCAGTTTACAATTCTGCATAAGGACCATAAAATAGAACATTTTTAAATACAGCTCCTGAAAATAAAGATAATAAAATCAGAATTTTCAGGTGGCTTTTTTTTTTTTTTTTTTAATGTGTAATTACTATTTGCTCAACTATAAAATGTATACACATTTTTGTAATGTACGATTTGAAAATTGTGTTAAAGGAAATTCAGTAACAGCAGATTGAAAATGCACTGAATTTTTCAAAATTTAAAGTAAAATTAAACTGTCCAAATGAATTGCTCTTTGTGATTCACTGGACAAAAAAGCCAGCAGGATGACTGTGTTAATCCTGTCTTAGCATAAAGTGATAGTATGTAGTTTGTCTATCTGTTTTATTCATTAGAAGTATTATATTTGTTACTTGCAAAGCATCTAATATTAATGTAAAAGTTGGTTTGAAACATGTGCTCTACTTTTTTAAAGGACATTTGCCTGAAACTTTATGGTTGCCCATATAGAGGTCAGACCACACCAGTGCAAACTTCTGACTTTATGTTTTCTAAGTCTATGAGTAATGGTTACTGGACAGGAACCTGTTTATACTGGATTTTGTAGATACCAAATGCTTTATCATGGTTAGTGATACTTTGCTACTATTCAGATTGTATTCCTCAAGGTGATATCAAATCACAACTTGCCAAAGTGTGCTCTTCATATCAAATTGAAATAAAATAGTGTTTGCCAACCATTAGGTCTAACCTTTTTACCTCAAGCAAGGAGTGTGATCTGAACAAGGAAATAATAAGAAACAGTAGTATAACCATAACGTTTAGAAATGGCCAAAGAGAAAATTTCTTAAGGCTGTCAAGGAAAATAATAAGTTAGCCTACTGTATAATACTTGATTGTCTTCACATTCTTGTAACATTGCTGGATTATGGTAATTTCATAGTTTTTATTTCTTCTGGATGAAGTAGGGATGTGTGTGGATAATTCAGAGAAAATTTCTGGGCTGACACAGTCTTTACCTGTGATAAGCAGCTGAGGGAAAGGCAGTGCTTGAGAGGGAATTGTTCATTGACATCCCAGGGCTGAAGCTGGCTCTGTGAGTTCTGCATACCTCATTGGCAGAGCTGCAACATACCGCAGCTTCTCAGCACACAGAAGATAGAAAGCATGTGGAATTCTGGGAAGAGGCAGCCATAACCCCTTAATTCTTTCAGTCTTCCTTAAACACAAGCCATACAGGATGAGACTGCTGTGCTTCACACAGCATGACAGCAACTAGGTTTGAAGACTGCAGTGAATTTATCATCTAATTCCTTGCCCTTTCTGATGTAATTATGGCTCTCCTTAGATTTCTTCATGGTTTTGGCTTAACAAAAACATTCTCCTCTCCCTCCTTCCCTTCTACGTCAGTTTAGGCCATGGAGAAATACATTTTGCAACCCCAAGGAAGTTAATAAAATAATTTGTTGCCCAAGGCAGCAGTAGTAAATCTTATGTTGGCATCAGTGAAGTCCATATCCTGACCAAATGAGTAATGGAGACACTAAGACATCATACTGCTAGCACCCCAGCAGTTCTCCCTCACCACTCACAGTGCAAAGTAACCAGCAGGAAGGGAGAGTGGGAACTGAACCAGCCTGGGGACCACAGACCTTAATTCTCTCCTATCCTTCCCCAGAAGTAGGAGGAGTTCTAACAGCAGGACCATGGCCAGGTGACCCAGGTGAAGCTGGGAGAAAAGTAGCTGCTTGGATCACTCCCACCAGCACAGAGATGGTACAGTGGGTATTCCAAGAGCATTTTCCTGCTACAGCCATGGTTTTCTCACTCCAATCAGTTTACTTCCTTAAATTATTATGGTTTTGTTTTGTTTTGTTTTCCCTAGGCCTAAAGGCAATCTGGACTAGTGGAAATCACGCAATCTCTTTTTATAGGAGCAAGAAGAAAAACATGCATTGTCATTTAATGCCATCAGATACCATTATTCAGTAAGGGATGAAATAGAGAGCCTCCTGCTATCATTGGCAATGACACTCAATTAAGCTGAGCACATCTAAATTATGGCTTTTAATTAAAAAGAGGCAATGTATGAGATGGCACCAACATGTTTAAAAGTTAATATATTTCACAGCAGATGCTGGAGTCATCAACATAAAAATCTGTCTATAACATGTGCATTTTTAAAATAGGAAAACCTATTTTTAAAATGTCAAACACTTTAAAATGATAGCAACACAGTGCATGATCTAGTTTGATGTGTTTTCCATTTAACTATTCACAGCTCTGAAAAAGTTTTCTGAACATCACGTTTTGTTATTAGTTTAAATAGTTGTTTATAATTAAAATCTTTTACAAAATATGAGTTATCCCATTAAGGCAAGCTGGAAGTGAACATATTCCTTTTAATGAAAGGCAAGCTTCATTGATTTGTTGTGGGTTTTTTTTTTTCCTGTTTTGTTTGTTTGTTTTCTAAAGATATCCATTTATTTCTCTTATTAACGTTACATCTCTTATATTTTGCCCATATGAGTGTGATATCAGACATGAATATCAGGAAATCAGTTTTTGAAAGCTTGGGTAAGAATCTCTCTTTCTTTTATATTTCTTTTCTGTTTTAGATTTATTATATTTAAATGTAAGACTGGACAGAGATTAAAAAATATATATATTCTGAAGATATTAGAGATATATTCCAAAATACCAAGTTGTAATTTCTCCCTGGTCAGTATAACAGCTAGCATAGAGATATCTGAGCTATCAAAGACCTCCTAAAATAAATAGTCCTGAATCCCTATTCCTTGTGTTCCTCCTGAAAACAGTGTTTTGGCATGTCAGGTTTGAGGGTTTGGTAACTTCTGATGGAATAAATAAGAGGGATTCAGAAAAATTGCTTATTTCTTAGTATCTCAGGGATCTGAACAACTTTCCATCCGATTACCTCTTCCTACAGTACAGTTCACTTGAACATTTACTTTGGGAGATCATGGACTACATCTTTCAAAGTAGATATAAGTAATGAGATTATGGACATATAATATGTCAACCACTATGTATACCATTACAATGGAAGCAAACAAATAGCACAACACACATGAGGCACCATTCAGTCAAGTCTGTTCAGTAAACAGCAAATAATATTTAATTTCTTCGGGATGAAGTAGCATGTTGAGGCTAAATTACATTCCAGCCTGGGAAAATGCTAAGAGGTTTAGCAGCAGTGGTAAATTGCTTCATTAATACTGTCTACAGACTAGACTGTGTCAGAGTTTATTTTCTTTCTATTCCTAAAAGAGTAGAAATATTTAATAAATCTGAGATGGCACTTGCATACATGCTCAGAGGACAATCCACACGTGTGCTCAAAGGAGGGCTGCCTGCTGTAGCTGGAGCCTCACCTCCACATATACAGTGCTCTTCAGTTGTTCTTTCATCTAACAAACCAGCATGGAAGAAATCCAAATTGATGGTTTCATATCTTGCTGTTATAAGGCATCATCAAATCCGTTCCCAAAGAAGTTTACACAGAAACTTGAAAAAAGTCTGCTAGAAGCTTACTTAGTTGAATTAAATATAAAAATCAAATACCTTATAATATCTTTCCAGGAAAAAAATGAACAGCAGTATTAAAGGATGGTCTTATCCCATCATAAATGCTTCACTGATATCTATTTTTATTCTCTTTGACTTTTCTCTGTGCAACTTCTTTTGTAAGTAAGGTACTGCTGCCTTCATCTTGGAGAAGGCAGGCTAAGGTATTAAGATTTTGAACCTTTTCTAGCAGGCTACAGTTGTAGAATAGAAATAATTTAAAAAAAAAAAATGCATTTCCATCCCCTGCATGCACAAGCATAAGAATTTTCACCAATATTTATTAAGGTATCATGTATTCAAGTGCCAGAATTAAACAGATAAAACAAGCATAGCTATCCTTCCCTTCCTAACCATATTGTTAAAGGTCTAGCCTAGTCCATGGATAAAGTCAGTTTACTGGAAGCTGAAACCATGTAAGACAGGAAAAAGCACATGGAGGGAAAGCATTTTGAACAGCCGGTGGCTATAATACAATCTTTGGATAAAAGGGTATGCACACAGTGAGTCAGTTCTGTCACAGTTTGCGAGCAATCTAATTCCTTGTTTAAGTTAGTTTTTAATGTCAGTGCTTCTTAGCAAAAACAATGTTCCTTGAGGTCCAGCTGAAAAATGTGGAAGTAACTGTCCCAGAGCAGAGTATATCATATTTATTTTGTAAATTCTCTATTTCAATCTACATATTTCCTTGTCTTTGTAATAAAAAGCATCACAAGACAGTGCAGCTATACACCCTTTCCTTGTGATGTAGAAAGAGAAACCAAGACTGTGAACAAAGACTTAGTGAGCAAAGGTTCATTAAGTTGCTTAATGCATTTTTTAGTTATATTTAGAAGGTGAGTAACAGAAACATCCAGGTGAAAGAGGAGTAAACGTGAAAGCATCTGCTTATACAAGAGGCCTTTCCTTTTGCTGACATAATTCATCATAGAATCATCATGAAATCATTTGTGTTGAAGGGATTTTTAAAGGCCAACTAGTCCAACTCCCCTGCAATGAACAAGGACACCTACAACTAGATATTCTCAGGATCCTGTTGAGCCTGACCTTGAATATAAGGTCTATAAGGATGAGGCATCCACAATTTATTCATGGACATCAAAGATTCTTTATTGTCTTATAGGATTAAAAATGTCAAGCACATTAGAAAGTTTGAGTGTAGAAACTCGTTGTCTGAGGGACATCTTTACACTCTTGATGCACACTGGTAAGACAGGTTTGATAAAAAATGTTCATAGAAAAGAACCAATTATAATCATTTCCATCTATTCTGACAAATATATATTACACACACAAATAAAGATGGTATGTATATTTATGCAAGAAAATAAAATAATAGTATTCTTATTTGAGACTTTTGGATCAAAATAACAGACTGAATGTACATTAAAAAAGAAAAAAAAAAATCACCATAACTCTTTTTTAACAATGCTTACAGACAACTTTTCAATCAAGTATAACTGATTCTGATGTACAACTTTGAAATTCTTCCTATCATTTTGCCTCTGAAAACAAGCAAATATGAGCCTGAGGCAACAGAAATCCCATTTTCTTAAACACCGGATATTTTCTATAATATGTTTAATTTTTATTTTGCATACCAGTCAGCACCATGGTGTAGAGCAATAAGGCATTTTTGGCATAAACTATGAAAACATTACTTATTTCAAGGCAAATGAAGGCTGGAAGTACTAACCACCTTATTTTTTGTTCTGAACTTATTAATAAAGAAGCTCTATAAAAGAAAAGTTAGTAAAACCTCAAATGACTCTTGCAATGTTTCCTTTATGTATATCTGCTGGGAAATAAATATCATCACAAATTTTGATTTCATTTCCATGTACGTTGTTTAACAAAAATGCAGAAGTCCAAATGAGCTGAGAAAATTTTAAAACACAGGTTAAAATGAAAAGCAAAAATATACCTGAAAGTGAGTATTCGCCTTTTAGACTTTCGCTTTCTCGGATTAGGAAGGCTCCTGCCCGGTTTCCAGGATACAACAGTTGCCTCTCAGCATCTGCTCGCTTGATTGGTCCAAAAAACCATCTTAACAAATAAAAACAATTAATTTTAATGTTCAGCGAAACATACTAGAAAGACAATTAGGTTTTATGAACTTGCTGTGTATTTACTAGAAGATAATGTGTGGTGTGCTGATTAGAATTCCAATGGCGTGGAAGAATAGATTACAGGAAAGCCTATAAACCACATGGAAATTCATTGTTAGAAAATAATGCTTAAGCATTTGAGTAAAATCTGGATTCTGCAGCTGATGAAAAGTACTACTGATTTCAAGAAAAAGAAAATTGAAATGTGACTGACTGACGTTGTCTAAAGAAAAATTCACCAAGAAATATTTCCAATGCTATCATAACAGAAAGCGATGCCAAGTCAACTGATGCCATTTGAACAATGTAGAGATGCAAGTAAGTACTTAATCCTGATGTTTTAAAAGTCAAATTTCCCCAAAGCTGCAGAGATGCAGTAAGGTTCCTAGTGGCCGACTACGCTAGGGCCTTCCCTATCCCACTTCTGTGTTGATATCTGAGATGAATTACTGGTAGTTTTTCAGCTCTGCAGCTGCTCAACAAACAAAAAAAACTCTCAAGTCACTGCAAACATCAGAGCATCTATATACTCTGGAAATTATTCTTCTCTACTCCTTTCAGAGTAAGTGCAAGACTTCTTTTCTATCACTAAGACTTGTAGTTTCCAAAGTTTTATACGAGCAACAGGAAAGTAGTTAGCTCTCTTGCTGTATGGTGCTGAGTGTAAATTTAATTGAAATAAGAATGAGTCAGCATTTTCAACTGGGACGGCACTCAACTTTCATCCAACGAGCATACAAAGTACTTTCAAAGATTAGCTCTGCCCCTTATTTGAAGTAAATGGTGATATATAGTTATCAAAATCATGCCACATACAAGCAAACTCCTTTTAAATTAATCAGAGATAAACCTATTATGCAAACTTTTAAGATAAATCAGTGTATCACATGACTCATAAGTTGCCTACTCAGCTACGTGATTTGTCAGTTGCTAGTGAAAAGTACAGGAGGAGTCATCAACAAATTACCTTAGTATCTGTAATGCTTCCAATCACCAAGAAAAATGAAGGAAATAAATCAGAACATTGGATGAAACCTTGGCTGAGCAAGCATGAGGAATGATAAATGTTTTTGTATGAATAAAGAAGAAATAAAAAGAGGTAAAACAGATGGTGCTAACCTATGGCAGGTATGCTTTATTAACAAAAGAATATGAAACACAGATACTCTAGACCTCATTTCTGCTTTCTGACTTGAAGTTGATTTGGATAACATAGGACTTGATACATAGTTGGCAAGGAAAATAACCTAATTAAAAAGCTAGAATGTTTTAGCAGCTATTTTAATTAGTAAACACCTGAATTCAATTAATTTAATTAATTCATTAATTTACCTTAGAAAACTAAGTAATCAATAAGTGTTCAAATCCTGACTTAAATTCTCATCAAAGCACTGAGATGGCAGAGTACAAGTTTGACACCATTCGAATCCTGAAGAAAATTTATGTGCTCTAAAAACCAGAAATTAGAATCTTTCTGAAATTTCTAAATACACATATTCAAGAATAGCAACCAAAACCTAGCAAACAATATGATTTTAAAGAATTTGAATTGAAATATTTTTGAGTAAAGAGGGATGATTTCTTCCATCTTAGTCCAGAGTCACTGAGTTTATAATAAAAATCTAGTACCAAAAGCAGTTCTGCAAGAATAAAATAACCCTTTAAACTCAAAGCAAATAAATTAATCTGCTATTCACATTTTTAATAAATGTACTCCAAATTTAAAGTCTATTTTCATTATAAATGGAAGTTTATGTTCCTTTTAAAAAGGTGTAAGGGCTTATTTTCATTGACTGAGCTTATGCTTCAACGGACTTAACATTTTACTTTATCTAAAAGCATGCATTTCAGACGAAAAAGTACTCTAAGGGATATAATAAATCAAAGTATTTGCGCACCATGAGATATTGTTCTGTGGAATGGGAAAGTCAGACCAAAATCCTATCCTTAGTAAATCTCTTTGGTTTTGAGAGCTCAAATTTAGATGAAAGTTTTGAAATAGAACTCTTGGAAAAATAAAACTGAAACATCAAGCACCATCCTCTACCCAGGTTACTTAACCAACTTAACTTCTCTGACATCTGTGTATCTCCACTGACACGAGGCATTTCAGGAGCACATTGAAGTAGCAATCCATACATTATTAAATTCTTAATATCCAGTCATAATTTGAATGAATACATGAAACAAATCTGTTTGCAGCCTTCGCTACTAGCTAAGCCTTATCAAGCCGCTTTTCTTGTCCCATTCCAACTAATGCTCTAGGATTTGTTTCTTTCTAATTCTAAAGCAAGATGTGAGCCAAGCCTTAGCCAAAGATACTGGCGAGAGCAAGACAAATATGTCCTGAGAAGACACATATTTCTAGAGCCTCCACCTTCTTTGAGTGGCTACAGTGCCACCTTTCTCCAAGTCTAGTACTCACCTCTCCTAATTCTACCATTTGATTTTGCATGGGAGGGCCCACAGCCAAAGATTCCCCCTCCCCCCAGCCATGACTGAAGTAAAAAAAATTTTATTGGAGAAAATTTTTGGCAGCATACCCTTTCTTTGGGCAGTCTCTTTACAAATTCACTCCAACAAAAACTCTAAGCTCATAATTAAAGAGGAGTGTCATTCCCATTTGAGACCTGACCAAAATCTTCTGAGTTAACAGCTGTCATCCTTCACTTCCTTGGAAATTTTGCTAGATCTCTCTCTACTCTTGGTTAGTCACACTAAAGACCAGCATAGAAAATGATGTGGAAGTTCTGGCCATGACACCCATTATCAGTAGAGCTCCCCACCTTTATTCTCTGTCTTCACCTACATTTAATATGCACAGGAGCAAAGTCAAAATCAGCTCCACAGCATTGTATCTATAGGGGCTGTATTTGTTTTAATAACTAGCTGTGTCTGAGATGAAAGTGGATTATTTGTTTTTCACTCAAGTACTGGAAGTAAAATAAAGCTAGAGGCAGAGGTCCATAACATACTCTGAATTTTATGAATGCTCAACTAAAAAGGAAAATCCTGATAGCCAGATCATCAGTAGAGAAGGACTACTTGGCAAGATCATTCAAAGAGTGTGGAAGTATAACAGAAAAAATAGCAGGAAATCAGTCACATGAAATTGTTTTTCAAAAGCACTACGTATGTTATAATTGATAGCATAATCCTACCCTTGATCAGCACTTTGTGGCATAAGGGCATCCCACTTCTCGTTTTTCTTAAGTGTTTGCAACTGGAATTTACACTCTCATATTAGGGTAAATCTCATGATGCCACTAAATCTCAGCAACGTGGAGTGTTTGTTTTCTTACCCATGATTCCTGCTCAGAAATCTCCATTACTGAAGAAACAATGATGACAAATATGTTAGCTGGCTCTCCAGCACAATAACTGTGATATGTTAACTGGATCGATAGTGCTAAGCTATGAGGAGAAGATTTCTGAGACAAGGAATAAAGAATCACTGTAATTAGAGCAAAAGTCTTAGATGAAGATAAAGAAAAATAGATTATGTTATATATAGTGCAACCAAATATATCGTACTTTCTTGTGGAATGCAGAAACCTAATACAATAACTAAAACCATTAAAGAAAAGCTTCAGTGGCCTAAATTATACATTTTAAATGCCTTAGCATCACATTTATAGAAAGTTGTAGATGTAAAAATCAAGAATTCTGAAGTAAGAAGATGGTAGTTTTCATCTTGTTTTCATGGCATCAAGTCAGCCATTTTCAGGAAGGTCCAGTATATCTTTTAATTACATGGCTACATTCACTGCTTCCTATAGGTTGAATATGAGTGCTGCTCACTGAATAGTTATTCTGTACTTTGTTTTGTCAGTGCATAGATAGAGCTTACTTACTGTGTATTTTAGTCTCTGTTCTCAATACAAGTTATAAAATTACATGAATGGCTAATTTCCTAGAAACCTCTATTATAGCATTTATGATTATATTATTTGCATACTTTACAAATGTTCATTTATTTTGTGGGACTTCTGTTTGTAAACTGTTATTTACAGTGGAGAAAAACTATAAAAGGGGACAAAGGCAAGAGAACATTATCATTAAAATTTTCTACTAATTTTGAACATCCAATTTGAAATGCCTAGAGCCTTTCAGAGATTTCAGAATTGTACTGCGTGTAGTAGTTCAGTCAGGGACAAATATTTGTTAACTTCAGGAAGTGTTTCACATAAGAAGACAAGGAGAGGTGTGCAGAAAGCAAAAGAGAGAAAGAGAGACAGATCCTCTGGGTTCTTATTTAATTCCTTTCATCATATGACCATCCTGTGATCACTGTCCTTACTCAGCACATAGAAACCTGAACAGGCTTGCGTGTGCGACTCTTCACTGCTGTTTTCTGAGCAGGACAAAGAGTGCTGCTGAGCCAGCTTTTAATCCATGCCAGGTTTGCAGTCTGTTGTGGGTAAACATTCAGTGCAGAAGCTGGGACAGAAGTTTACTTCTGGGAGCCCCCAATGCGTCCTCTCTGTGCTGAGAAGAAGGCTTATTAGAATTTGACAATTGTTATCTGTTTGGTTATGATATATATAAAGTGCAATTTTATTTCCAAATGCTTGGTTAGTATGAAGCAAAGTTTTCTCTGAGAGCAAAAAACATATACTTTTAATATAGAATAGCATAGCATAACTTAGCATAGCATAGCATTGTTCAGTTGGAAGGGATCTTCAAAGAACATCCAGTCCAAGTGTCTGAGCACTTCAGGGCTAAACAAAAGTCATTGAGGACACTATCCGAATACCTCTTGAACACTGACAATCACAGGGCATCAACCACCTCTCTAGGAGGTCTGTTGCAGTGTTTGACCACCCTCATTGTAATGATTTTTTTTCCTAATCCTTAGTCTGAGCCTCCTCTCATTCAGTCTGTGCCATTCCCATGTGTTCTGTCATTGGGTGCCCAGAGGGAGCAGAGCTCATAGCTTCTTGCATCTTTCCCCAAGGAGCTGCATAGACCAGTCACGCCTCCTCTCAGCCTCCTCTTCTCCAGACTGGACAAAGAAAGTGTTCTCAGCCTCAGTATAAATTTTCCAGTCTTTTGGGTAAGAAGAACCTGAAAAATCTAAACTTAGGTTTAAGCTCTTTTAGACACCAAACCCTGCTTCCTTACTACCTTCTACAGGCCTGCCTGGGATTATCTGTAATACCATGTATCCCTCATTGTCATTTATAATCAGATACTGAAGGATACATGGGACAAAATATAAAAGAAAGGAATTTAAAACTGTTGGAAAAGGAATGCATAGAACAATGTAGGAGTGGGGGAAACAGGATATTAAAAAGTGAATGTAGAGAGGACCATAAGATACCATTAAGGAGATGGAGGAAAAGAAGGGAGAAACTTGGAGCTAACAGAAGATAAAGAGAAAATAAAGACATAAAAAAGCTGAGGATTTCGTTTAATGCTCAGAGTCTATGAACTACTGCTGCCTAGGCTGTGCAGGAAATGTGTCTCCAGATTATCCTGCTCCTATTTGAGGAAATAGTTTCACAGACTAACTCCCACTCTAAGTGTTGCTCTTTACAGACCTTTCCCCTTTTGCTTTCTTAACTTTATTTCATCACTTGCTTTTGGACTCACCAAGAGACTACTTCACTATTCACTTTAGTCGCATGTTGACTAAAGCTCAATGTTAAATACATTAATACATAAATCTTACTTCCCAAACTACTGCCATCAACAAGTGAGTCAGAATAAGACTTTAAAAATGTAAGAAACAACAGCTTTCTACAGTCTATATACAGAAATGAATTAAAATCTTAGCATGCTGCAGTTTCTAACATAGTTTCTAACATAGACAACACCTGAAATAAAAATGTGTTTAAAATGTACCTCTGCAGTGACACAGCTCAGTTCTGATTACTTATTTACAATACTCAGAAAGTAATTTCCTCCAAGGAAACTAGAAATTCAGGTTTTCAGGGACGATTAGGTAGGGCAGCACTTTTAATCTTACGCAACCACAATGCACTTGCTTCATACGTAAGGATCTGAGTCATGTATATTGCTCAGATCCTTGTTGCTGAGTGGCTTATCAGAAGTGAAATGAAGACTATCCATATATACTTTGTGATGGACTGAGAGCTTCTGAGTCTTTTAACAGTGACAGTGGGTGGAGTAAGTTGGATATTCTTTCCATGTGGGAAAACGCAGAATACATGAATAGTTCAGAAAAAAACAAAGGCTCATTTCCGTGCTGTCTAAATGCAAGAGCTCTATCAAAATCAACAGCATATAACTACTTTATGTTACACAAGTACGTAGAAATCCACCTGTATTTTTGAAAGTGATATTTTGTGGGCAATGTATATTAAGTCCCATTTTACTTTCCATACTTTGAGATCAACATTACAAGTTTTCATAAAATAATGATTACAAAGAAGAATACACAGTTTTGGAAAAAACAGATCACATTTTTTCTTGGCCTTTGGGTAACTTTTTACTAATATCCTTGTCAACAGTTATAGCTGATGGATTGGCATTTTTCAAAAAATACTAAATTTACTGTAGACTGGCTTATAACTGGTGAGATGAAAAATATAAGAGCTGATAACTGAAGAGATATCAGAAAAAAAAAAATAGATAAATAAAGAAGAAAGAAAGAATTTATACTTCCCTGTATGTTTTCTAAACAAAATATTATGTTTATTTTTGAAGGTACTCGAATAATTTTTAGATTTAAAGTTGTTTCTTATTTCTGTTCTCAAATGGAGTTTCTATTGAAATATAAACTGGTGGGTTTTTTTTTTTTTCATAAATAATTCAGTTATCTGAAAAGAATTACAGCCAAATGATACCCTACATTCACTCTCAAGCCATGAGAAGAAGGCAGCAGGGGTATCAAAAAATTCTAGGCACCTGAAGTCTGTTGTGGTCTATGAAATTGTTTTGTTTTGTCATTGTTTTTGTTGGAAATAGTAAGCTGTACCTGAAAGAACAGGTCTGTCAGATGAACTTTTACAGTAAAGAACTGTGTGGGATTGTTTGGATAAGGTAACGTTCAACAGTGAGTGTGGTAAAATCCACCACAGAGATCGGCATTTCCTCTTACAAACTAGAACAAACTTATAGTCTTGTAAACATAAATACAAAGATTAGTCAGACAAAGGTCCATGACGTGTTGGGTATATACCATTTTACTGCAGTAGGACATAGCTACACTGGTGTGTAATCCTGTTAAAAGAGATTACGCATAATGTTATGTTAATTTTTCACTTCTCAATAATAACAGTTGATTGTACTGCAAATGTGTTGTTGAATCTGCTCTGATGCCTGTTTTACAAAGCAAACAAAAACAGAGCCTAGAGCAAGGAGGTCATGCCTCCTACAGGAAAGCCTGTAGGAAATGAAATTCTTTCTTAGGGCAACAGAATAAGGAGAGATGCAAAATGCTTTTCAAACTCTATGAATGTGGCATGTGCTCTAGGTTTTCCTATGTTTTAACAGTTGATGGATCCCAGCTGCCCTGTTAGTTGCTCTGTGGCAAACTCTTTGTGAATTTGTGAATTAGATGTCTGCAGGCATCATTCTGGCTGAAATCTGCAGCATTCCACATCAGTTTTTCTTCTCATCCCTCAGCATGCCCCATGAACACCGCACTCAAGAGACATTCCTCAAACTCAGGGGATGGGTGAAGTCGTGCCCCTACTCTGCCACACATTTGAGTCCATTCCAACTTCTGAAATGTACACCAACACATTCATAGAATCACAGAACGGCTGAGGTTGGAAGATACCTCTGGTCCAACCCTCTGCTCAAGCGAGGACACCTAGAACATGTTGCACTGAATTACTTCGAGGCGGCTTTTGAACGTCTCCAAGCAGGAGACTCCACAACTTCTCTAGGAACCCTGTTCCAGTGCTCTGTCACCCTCACAGTATAGAATTGCTTCCTCGTGTTCAGAAGGAGTCTCCCAAGTTTCAGTTTGTACCTGTTGCTTCTTATTTTGTAGCTGGGCATCACTGAGAAGAGTCTGGCCCCATCCTCTTGATAGCTTCCCTTCAGTTACTTATACACATTGATCAGATCCCCCCAAGTGTTCTCTTTTCCAGGCTCACCTACTCCATGCTCACAGCCCTCCCCTTTTTCACCAAAGGTTTCCCCTGGCCCCTCCAGGCTTTTGAGAAAGGAGTCTCTGGGGGAAAAGCGTGGCTGCTGCAAAAGCAATCACTGTGCCTCTTTAGCTCTGTAATCTTTAGCTCTGTAATGATGGGGAATTGACTATTAAAGTTTATTCCCAGTAGTGCTATTGTACCTGGATAAGGACTTTATTTCATTTTAAACTTGTTCAAAAACACTTGTCTTCGGAATAAATGAAAGTTTATCATCATCTGTAATGGGCATTGTCTTGGGCTTTTTGTGTGAAATATAGCTACATTGTTGCTTTAAAAAAACAACAACAACAACCAACAAACCAAATAAAAAAAAAAGTATTTCACAGGTCCTATTTTCAAAATAGCATTATAAAACCTTGCATAAGTGCTAGTACCTCTGCACATTTGTTAACATATACCTGAACAAAAGTACTGATATACAGTTCTAATATTCCCTAAATGTAGCAATAACTCTGCTATTCATAGCAACTTTGGAACAAAGCTGAAACCATGAGGTAGCCTTAATGTTAAAGTGGTACAAAGAACACTAATAGCATCAATTGATTTAACATTAAGGGAAACTCAGAAGCACAAGAAAATTTTCCATCGTACATTCACTTGAAACATTACAGCCTTGAAAAGCACTGAATTGATTTTCTTCCAAAAATAATTCTTGAAAAATTATTTTCTTTTCAAACAAGTAAAATCATGACAGCACAGAAGTAAAAGAGAAGCTTTCAGAAACAAAAAGCCCCTTATGGCTGTTAATGATGCTGATGTTATCTGCCCACAGATTTTGTGCAGAGCTCTCTCTTGGACATTCACACAGGCACATACTTCCATACCCTATTGCCAGTAGCAGAATTCTGTGATCTTTCAGTTCAGTTTTCAGTGGAGAATGATCAGGTCACTCAGTTTCCAGGGGTAATCAGAAAAGGTTGAGAGATGAAGATAACACTCTCAGGATACCTTTGACTTCCAGAAGAAAAGCTTGCACATCCAACTCCATATATCAGTGTGACATCTGCATGTATTATCAGCCCAAGATGCCCAAATATGGTTTATTTCATAAGAGAGCATAACACTACAACAGTAAGATATTTCAATTTTTAAATCATTTTTACTCTGAAATTAGAGCAAGATTGAGGTGATCTTTTCTTTTTTTACAGGAATTCAGAAAACCAGTAACTATCCACACAGAGAACAGGGATGTGGCCAGTAACACAGATAATCACAGAAAAAGCACTACTTTCAACAGCTCCCACATGCAGGACTCACATACAATATCTTCTATGTGAGCACAGACAACCTCATCACCTTCTCTTCCTGGGCTGGTAGAGACTGGGTCACTGGTAGTGGTGCACAGGATAGCACTCCCCAGGTTCACAAGCACACAGTATTCACAGCCAGATCCTTTTACATCCATTTCTACATCTTCCTACCTTTCCACCTCCCCAACATCCCTCCCCTGCACAGTGCCTCACTGGTTGGCACAGTCCCACCAAACTCTCCAATCTCCTGGATCCCCAGCTTTGCATCTCCTCACCTGCAAAGTCTCAGATTGTTTCTTGAAGGCCCATCAATTAGTACAACTGATGCCACATACTGTTATCAATTAGTGCCACTGACTAGGCCTGTTCTCCTCACCACCTCCCTTATCATGTGTCAGCCAGGCTTGCCTGTTCTGTATAGCTCTTTTGACTAGAAAACATCAGAGCAATAGAGAATCCTGCATACCTTCACAGCGACTTTTGCTAAATAAAATGATTTGTAGTTTCCAAAGGGAGGTTGAGTTTTGGGACTTCTCATCATTTCTGAAATTTGCAGTAAGCCTCAAAATTTTTTTTTTGTTCTTTTCTTTTGTGCTGAGGCTTGAAATGTTGCTGAAAAATTTCTTGTGCTACAAATACAAAAAAAAAAAAAAAAAAAGTTTCAGGAAACTAGCAACGTATCTGCTTTAATGAGAGAAAGGTAATGAAAACACTTACCAACATTATTGCAGATACATAAGTCTACAATGTAAGAAATTACAGATTAGAGAGTAATCTCATGGAAGTAAAAAAAAAAAATGTCAATTAGTGAATCCTTTCTGGATCCATCTCTTATTACTGAATTCACTGCTCTTTTCCATTTTCTGTGATTAAGATAAGTGTGCAAAATATATATTTTATGTATTTTAAGTGATAAAAAGAAGAAATTTATTCATGATCAATATTTTGTTTGATCTTCTGAAGAAAAAAGAAACAACAAACCTGCTTCCTCAGCATATCTGGAGAATTGAAAACTACAAAGATGTCAATTTCCACTCTAATTTCTTGTTACTTTTATGGCTTTCATATGCAGTATCAAGGTGTAAAACTGAACGTCAACATTTAAAAACTCCCATGAATAATAAGTTTCTTAACTAAGGAGCTTTATTGCTTATTTGTCAAGTTCTAATATAAGATGCCCTTACATATGCTTCATAGAATATTATTTGAGCAACACTGCATATTGTTTTTTTATCTTACATGTGTAAGTAACTAAGTAGTAAACATGTAATAATATTTTGTCTTATTTTAATGTCATCTAATAAATTCTTCCTTGCTATGTGGACTTTATTTCCATGACTTGAAAAGGAGCAAAATTGTATTACAAATAAATGTATGAAACATGAACAATCATACATTTTCTACAAATCTATTCAAAACAAATTCACTAGTAAATTTTTATTATCTAACTTAGGCTACTGGAAGGCTGCATCTTCAATATAATGTTTGCAGAGGCATCTCTGTTAAACTATAAGATAATAGCATAACACATTCTGGTCTAATTTCTGTTATCTTCAGTAAGATTCAAGATGAACTTAACAGTAAATTTCTCATAGTAAAGTAAGTGACGTCTGCAGCACAGGCTGACTCATGAGAATTACGATATACAGAGATAGGCAGGTGTGGCTTGTAAAGGAATGGGCAGGTGAACCTCACAGCACTGCTACTTCCTCATTAGTTTCAAGAGTATGTTGGTGGGGTTTTTTTTTTGAGTCATTCCACACTAAACAATTACCAGATGGAGAAGAAAAGCCAAAAACTTGTTTAGGAATGTAAAACTTTCTGTAGAGATGAGAGATGGGTTTTTTTGCTTTTTTTTTTTTCCTTTGGTTGGTTTTTTTTTTTTGCTTTCTTGCTCTTTTTTTTTTTTTTTTTTTGGAAATACCTTAGTCTTCATCTCCAAACAGAAATAAAGAGCTCTGCAATGTCAATACCTATGCCTTTGCTAAATAGACTTGACATTAGGTCTGCAATCAGACATGGCAGTGATCCTTTCCGAAACAGAAAAGCTGGTATAGAGGGTCCTTGGCTGGACCTCTTAGGGTATCCTGTATACTTTTATGACTTAATCTGTTCAGTGCAGATCCCACACATGTGTAAGAAAAGCCCCAGTCTTCTATGACCAACAGTGCTTTTCACTTATTACAATTCTTCACAGAGATATCTGACCTAGATAGTTTCAAACCAGTACAGCTTTAGGACTTCTTAGTCTGGCTGAGCTTCTGATTACTATTTTTCCCTCCTAAACCTGTTCAGAGATCAGTGAGCTCCACACAGTTCTGTGCTTTGTTACACAGACAACCGCCAAAGACAACTATACAGAAAACAATAACTGTTGTACACTACCTGGGGAATGTTTTTACTAACAACATCATTCAAAATCAACTAATCTAGGTCATAACACACAACATCTATTTCTACTGAATCTGGAGGGGAAAAAAAACATCAAACAAGACTGCTAAGTTCTTCTGACTGGGATATTTTCTATGTTTTTTGAAGACATGCTGCAAGGGCCATGTGGGTTTCATGGTGCCATAAAAAAACAAACTGCCTATTTTTTCAGCTTTTCAGGATATTGTTTCAGATCTTGACATGATTCACTGTCAAATCTTTCTCAACATGGTAATAGAAATTGCTATATACTAATTATAATGCTTAAAGTACACCCTAATTTCAAATAAAGATATAGTAGGAAAAGATTTTTTCATTTCTCCATTTAAACGGACAATGTTATATATTAAGAATACCATGCTGACAAGAAATAGGTGGCCTAAACTGGACAAATTTGTATAAACCACTCATTTACAAAGCCAGAATCCTTTTGATCTTTTTGAGTGGTAATATCTTTTCTGCATTACACACAGACATGTAAATACTGCTGACACTTGACAAAATCTGACATGTTGCATACTTCTGTGAACAGTCTCCTTTGGGTTATCATTGTATAGTTAAAAAAAAAGCAGAGCTGAAGAAAATGTTTGAGATAGGCTTGAAGATAACATGGCAATTTTGAGAAAAGACCAATGAAGTTAATAAAATTTAGGGTCTTGTTCCAGTATTAAATTGTTTAAGTAATTTCAAGAAAAGCACTTGAAAACACTTGGTGATTCAAAACTCTGGGTAGGTATTTCGGATGCTCTGAACACATGGTGAAGAAAACATCAAAAGCATAATAGGCTTTGCCTGTATCTCCAAGCTGTTTTACATAGTCATAAGAGCATCAATCTTCTATACTTTCTGCACATGCGCACACAGAGAAGCACATATATATGAAGTATATTCAAGTGAATACCTGAAATACATTCATCAAAAGAGAATTCATATAGAGTCATTTATTTAAAATAAATGCATATTTTGGCAATTAATAATCCTTTTCTACCAAAAGCTGAATGTGAACACAAGAAATATAATACAGGCATGCCTGTTAATGAACACAGAATCATAGAACCATAGAATCATTAAGGTTGGAAAAGACATTTAAGATCATCTAGTCCAACTGTCCACCTACCACTGACACTGCCCACTAATACATACATGTTCCTTAGTCTCACAGTTTTTATAAGTCCACTTCAGTGCTAGGATTACTGCTGTTTCAGGTGGTGTCAAGATTTTGTATGGTAATAGAGAAAGGACTTGTGAGAATGACAGAGTGAGAGCACACTGAAACCACAGAGGATCATATTTGGATTTCTGAATTGTTCAGCAAAATCTAAGCTTTCATTTCAAAAACAACCTCTAGCCATTCTAGCTATAAACTGTAAATTACTTTGTAAAATGACCCACGTGTATGAAAGGAACCCCACAAGCCTGAATTTGCAGAAAGTCTGAAACAGGTCAACGCAGTGAATGATTTCCTGTTCATACATAGTAATTTAGATTACGTCAGCATATGAAACAAAGTCAAGTCACAGAAAGGAAGGAATTACAGAAATTGACAAAAATGACCTATAAATCACTTCCGCTTTCAAAGGGTAGTGTAGAAACTCATTGTGGAATTGACTAGCAAGGTTTTGTTGATTAGGTCAAGGACTCAGTTTCCACCAGCTGAGAATATCAATTCAAGAGATCTCCCTGAAGGGAGGAATGATTCTGAAATTAGTAAACATTAAAAGTAATTGTGGTGCTCTTCTTTGACCTAATCTACTAGGAATTTGCATGAATTTACTTCCCTTAGCACAGCACTATTATGTCAGTAATGTTGGGTGAATATATGGAATGAATTTGACTTTCAATAAGCAGTCATCAGGTCCATCAGGATAGCAGGTGAGAGAGAGCACCCTCTAAGTACACTCTACCTTTCCTCCGTAGAAGAATTCATGTCACTCCAAAAGTTTTCTTTACTTCTTCTAATTATTATTTTTCTTCATTAAAATTAACTGTCCAGCTGGGCTGTATTTGCTGCACATAACTATTGGCACTATGTCTTTTTTTTGTTTAGTTAAAACAAGTGGCAGTAATAAAATAAGGGCAGGTGAATGTGTTACTATGGTTCCTGTTTATAGGACAAAATAACAGAAGGAACACAGGGAAAGTAAAGTCACACTCTCTGTCAAGGAAAGAATCCCAGACATTTCAGTAAGGAGACAAAATGGTCTCCTGTGGCACTTGCAGGGAACAAGCAGTCGCCTAGTATTATCTTCTACCAGGATGGACAACACAAAATCAAATGGATTTACCAATCCCTAGTTAGCTCTGCTATACAGATCATGTTAAAAATTTAAATTAAAAAAGGACTAGATATACTTTTATCTTAATAATCTTGATGTCTACAGGCAAAATTGAAATGATTAGGAAAAGCAAAGTTCTGTATGAGAACATATACTTACTAAACTTACATAGTGACTCTGACAACTCTGTTATTCCATAACTTATAGAATGTTTCATGTCTTTATGTCCCTTTATTTAAGCGAGTTTATGGGGTATCCATGCACATATTGAGTATCAATATTTTCTTAATTTTTATATAAAACCATCTTGAAATCAGCTGCTAAAGAACATGGTCAGTTTGTTTTATTTCCCAGTTTTCCAAGAACTCATGTCATGAAACAAAGATTGTAAGTGTTTAAATTAGTTGCTTTTCAAGAGAACCTGTTTTGTAAGCTATGTTCACTTGCTAAAGAAAATACATAAATCTCTGATTTATAAACCTAAACAAACATAGAAAATGACAATGTAAATGTCTTTGAGCAGAATGATCTGTGTGCATATCAAGAATTTATGAAACTGCCTCAATATATCCAGGAAAAAAAAAGATAAAACCTACTTTTTTCTCTACTATTGAAGCTGTGCAAGTCATATTGAGTAAATTTCATATCTTAATACTGAGCTGTCAGTAAGGAGATAACAAACTACATATTTTACTTTGCTGTTTTTTTGAAAGCCCTTCCTGAGTACTAGATACTCACCATCTATTGTCATCAAATCAACACTTGTTATTGTCTGCCAATGTGCATCTTAGCCTAGCTTAATTACAGACATTAATTTACAGAGTTGAGACTCAGAAATTGTGAAAAAAATCACTAATTTCATAAGTCCCTCTATGTGTACCGGACATTGACCTAGGCTATTTCTGTAATTATCAAATCTGTTTCCCTCAACAGGATAGCCAGTTTTCCATGATCTAGTAAGTTGGCATTATATTTGAGAAATAAACGAAAATGTCCATTCTCTCTGCAGGTGTCCAGAAGCTGGATGGTGCTACATGACAGACTCTGTAAATCTTTCTCTATCAGTTCTGTGCTGGGACCAAGAAGGACAATACGAAGGATGAAAAGATGCAATTGAAACTTTTCCTATTTCAACAAATGTCTATGTCATGGCTGTAAAAAATTGGCCAACACCAAAAGTGAGTGCTAATTAAAACTTAAATGAAATGGTAAAAGAAGTTAAATTTAAATTTCAGGCTGAGAATCATCATAGAATCATAGAATGGCCTGGGTTGAAAAGGACCTCAAAGGTTGTCTAGATTCAACCCCCCTGCTATGTGCAGGCTCGCCAACCACCAGACCAGGCAGCCCAGAGCCACATCCAACCTGGCTTTGAATGCATCCAGGAATAAGGCATCCACAACCTCCTTGGGCAACCTGTTCCAGCGCATCACCACCCTCTGAGTGAAAAACTTCCTCCTAATATCTAACGTAAACCTCCCCTGTCTCAAATTAAAACCATTCTCCCTTGTCCTTTCACTATTCACCCATGTAAACAGCTGTTCCCCCTCCTGTTTATATGTTCCCTATAAGTATTGGAAGGCCACAGTGAGGTCTCCCTGCAGTCTTCTCCAGCTAAACAAGCCTGGTTCCCAGAATGTGATTGAACATTGAATTTTAAATAAAGAGACATTATAATATCTTTTTCGTCATCCTTGTAATTCAGGCAAGGGTTCATCTGTTAAAGCACAATCACAGCTGCTGTTCTTACTGTTTCAATAGGATAATAGAGGTGTGAAATACATGGGATGGGTGAAATGGAGGTTGTGGAGGAAACTGAAGCAAGAGATATTCCAACTAGATACAAGTCTAAAAATCATAACCATGAGGTGGTTGAAAAAAAAAACTTGACAGGAAATAGTTCTAACCAAATGGGTCTAACTTTATGTTTGCCTTGTTTGAGCCGGGCTGATTCAAACTTTCAGATCAGAGGCCCTTTACAACCTGAGTTAGCCTATTGTTATAGGAAATGTATCTGTATGGATTGACAGGAGACAGTGTTGCATATTTAGTTTTGTTGAAGGTCAATGCAACCAACTGACTTAGAAGGAGAGTTGAGAAAAGACAGCAGGTCTAGCCAGAATTGTTTTGGTATGAAATTAAAAACTTGTTAAATACTTTGGAGGAATTACTTTGTCTGAGAGCTGTAAAAGCCCTCCATTCCCCCTGTTTGCTATTTTTAAAAATATGGAGGGGAAAAAAGAAAAAAAAAAAAAAAAACAACTAAAGAAACCATCCAACCAACTGCATAAAACTTTTCTCATAACTGTGTATTGATTATTAAACAGAGTAAGGTATATAAAAAGAGTGCAAGAAAATAAAATTGATTCTGCACATAGAAAAAAAGAAAAAAAAAAAACAAGGTTATGCAGTAGAGAACTTTGCACAAGGTAACTCCACATATGATACGGAAGATATAGAATGATAAGAGGAAGCCTAAAAGCTGAGACTCTGTTGTATAACTGAGGAAAAATGCTTTCAAAATATTAACTGCAAGTGGTAATCTTAGATGAGTTGTAATAAAATTACTTCTTGGAAGAGAGCAAAGGCCAAGGTTGGTTGAATTAGAGCCTACCATCTTTTCTCTAGTGGTTCAGAAAATGTCTTCCCTGCAGATTGATTTCTGCAATTGGAAGAATTCTTTTGAACATGACCACTGAAATTGTTGTCTGCCTGAATATAGAAATAGCAACATCTGGACAGACTCCAAAAATTAAGGTCTTCAGGTTTGAGAGAAATCTTACAGTTGCCCTAAGATTTCTCTAGCACAAATCCTATAGTGGATAAAAGGCGGGCATAATCATATGTAAGCCAATTTTCCTAGCATAAGCAGTACAGTGGGCAGATCAGATTGGAGATGATATTTCAGGTCTAGATGAGATTTAACTGAAAATCTGCAGTATCATTTCTTTAAAACCAAAATGAATTATAATGCTATTTCTACTGTCTTTTTCCAAGGCAATAATTTTTTGCCACAACACACCTCTCACGTGGCAGTCAGTGTTATTTCATGCTGCCTCTGACTGCAGCATACAAAAGTAATTCTGCATCCCAGACTAACGTAGATCCTACTCATCCTCACTGGAAAGCCAAATAACTGATTTCATGTGATTTCTTCTTTTGTTCTGAATGGTAAATAAGATCAGACCACTTTTGAAGGAACAGAACATAGGCAGCATAGATAAACCCTGTGGAACTTAAAGAAATACAATCCATTCCTTTGCTTTATCCAGTTTTTTTCCATTTCCTATACTTTAGTTAACCTTCAATAACCCTGAGAGTGATTTGTTTATAAAGAAACAAGCCATAAAAAAATGGTATGTTAGAGACTCACCTATCATTTGCAACAAGATTTAATGTGGAACTTCCTGAAACTGTAACTAAATGATAACTCTGCAACTGGTTAGGTTGAGGGCTTTTTGGGTAAAGGGTTGTACTTGAAAGGGTCTGGTCCACAATCAGTATTACATGAATAACAGTAGGAACCATTACAGTGGTAACCAGCCTGAATATTTCCAAATGCTTCTTCATTGGGGTATATATTACTTACAATACCACTAATCCCTCAAGACTCTGCCTTTTAACATTAATTTTCTTTCAATCACAGTGTCTTTTCCTCACACACATGGACTCGAACTCTTGCTGGTAGAACTACTGGGCATTCATTGCTACAAGGTACTAGTCAGAAAAAGAAAATAGCCACTTAACCCTACAGAAAATACGATGTGGTGTGTGTTACATGGGTTACTCACGGCTCAGCTTCAATGCTCTGTACAGCAGCTATGTAGTTGGCAGGGATGTAGCCCTGGAGCTTGCGGCCAGGACAGACTGACCCTTCTGGCAGGAGGAGCTTAGCGTACCACCAGCCCTCATGGGATGCGTCCAGCACTTCAAGTTTATCCCCGGCTTGGAAGCTCAAATCATCCTCTGTGCGAGCATCATAGTTGAAGAGTGCCACAAAATTGCAAGTGCTCACCAAATGCTGGCCAGGCAGTGGAGGTAAGGGTTTCCCTTTAGTCTTATTCACTTTGTCCTTCTCTCCTGCCTGTGAGTCAATCCTTACCACAGCAGGGTTGGCAAAGACCTGGCCAACATCCTCTTCCCGCTCATCTTCTTTCCCTGAGAATAAGCAAGGAACATAGGGCTCCAAACAGCTGCAGTACTTCTGACAGAAGTTTCCCATTCTGTTTCCTTATGCCTTCCTGTTCCTTCTTTTCTTTCACTTTTCACAGCTGAAATATCCTTAAAGAAATTTTTGCCCCATAATATCTTAGCATTTTGAAGGATTTCTTTTCCTCTTCCTCCTTTGGCACAAGATGAAACCGTTCGTGGCACAGCTGGAAGCTCCTCTCTGAGCACTGCTGAGAACTCATTCAGACAGCTCCCGATTCAGAAGTGAAACCGGAGAATTCATGCGCGAGAGCAGATGTGGAGGGAATTTCTGACTTCCTCCTCGGAACAGGAAAGCAACACACGAACTGCCTTTGGGCTGAACTTTTGGAACAGCAAAAGAACATGGATCCTCCTCTGACACAACAAAAATACATTCAGAAAATCTAGTCTGTTCTGGGGAGTCTTCTCAGCTCTTTATGCTTGTGATGGGGCATTCTTATCTCTTATCTCTTTGGTAATGATTAACCGAGGTGACCTGCGTGTCTCCTCAGCCTCCAGCATGGGCAGCCTGATTATTTCTTTTTGCTTCCTGGTCTGCGCTGCCTTCTGTTCACAGAGCAGCCTATGCCTGCCCAGGGGACCTCACCTGGAACACACCTGCTACTTCTGCGCTCTTACACACCCACTCTTTTTTTTTTTTTTTAATCTGGTTTTGAAACTTCTTACGGGAGGGAGAGGGGAAGTGATTTTACTACATACTTTATTCTGCATTTTGAGGAAACAAAGTCACAAGCCAATGGCTCTAGGTGGATGGCTAATTATACTAACAACAATATAAAAATAATTTCTGTTTTCCAGCCAGTGAGCAAGCCAGCAGAAGCTAAGTTAACCAGTATGCTTCCTTTCCTAAGGCACCTGCAAAGTGTCAAACAGACAGAGCATGGGTGTCTAACTGCTGCTGTGGCAAAGCAGCCTGTGGAACAATCTGCCACTTTTCAGCCATGCAGAACAGGCTTTACAGCAGCTGGAAATCACCAGCCAATGGTGCATGTAATGCATGGGAGTAAGGTATGAAGCACGGAGGACAGCCCGGCTATACAGCATGGTGGCATTTCAGTAAGAGGTCAACTAAAACCCACTCACTTACCCATAGCTTCCTGGAGATAAAGAAATTGGCTTCAACAATTCCCTTTTTTCCTTTGGTCAGGAGGCACAGAATCATAGAATGGCTTAGGTTGTAGAGGAATTTAAATATCACCTAGTTCCAATACCTTGCCATGAGTAGGACTGCCAAACACCTAATTAGGCTGCCCAGTTTCCCATCCAAAGTGAACTTGAATGTCTTCAGAAATGAAGCATCCACAGCCTTTCTGGGCAAAGTGTTCCAGCAAGAAATATTCCAAGAGATATTTACTTTTTGTAAGTGTAGTAGACAATACCCAATGACAGGAAAGGCCTGTGTTGAAAAAAAAAAAAAAACAAAAAAAAACAAAAAACCTGTACCCATTTGTCTAAATTCAGTGAAATAAGAGAAAACAGAAATGATGAACTAAATAATCTCTGTTTCCCCAGTTTGATTGTTAAAGAGATATTTTTTTTTCCTGTAATTTTTCATGGATCTTGCAACATAGGCTTTAATCTGTCAAATATTTGCACACGTGCTTACTGGACAAAGTCTTTTCATAATGCCAATGGAGCCACCTGCTTGTGCAGAATCAATCTCATGCACAGCTGTTTCCAGGAGCAAGACCCATCTTTACGTTCAAGTACCAATACACATTCACATTAGAAATTATACTGCTTTCACTGAGACTACCCATATAGATAAATACAACCATAGCTTGAATGGGACTTAAGCCTACAAACATTTGTGCATATGAGTATCTTATCTCAAATAATCTCTAGCATTAAATTAATCTCTCCTAGTTTACGGTCTTTTAAAAACTAGGAAGACTTCTGCTGAAAGGGATCGATAATTTTAAATCAAATTACTTTCTTAACCAACGCTTCAGAATCAGTTCTATTTATGAAGCACATAGACTATAATAAATAGTAATGGAATTCATTAATCAGGTTAAGAACTCGAGAAGAGAGAGAGAGTAATAGGACTGCCAAGAACTGCTGAGCAGATCCCAGAGCCCATGTGGGGCAGCATTGTGCTGTTTCATACTGGCTGGGCTGTGGTGGCCATACTAGAGTGTTGCCTGTGCGAAAGCTTTCAATCCCTTCCTAGTGATTTTATTAAGAATTCTCTGCATTTCTGAAAATAAAAAAGTACTCTTCATGTTTTAGAGACTATATAATTTTATCACAAGTGAGAAAAATTATGAACATATAATAAAAATGTTCTTGCTAGTTTTATTGAAAAAAATAAAATCTGATAAGTCCCATAATCTTAATTTTCATGTTCACAGCTTTGGAACAAATTAGGATAATACATGATTATCCTCAGCTTTTCAGTATGAACTATTGTCTGAGTCCTGTGCACTGGTATTGCATATAATTTAACAGGATAATATTTGCAGCACCTATTTGGGGGTCAAGCAGATCGGTATCACTTACTGATCCTCTGAATATTCACTTAATCCATTTTGGAGGATGATTGTCAGACCAGAAATTGTCTAAATAAATAAGCTACTAGCTGTAAATTACTGTGGAAGACTTAACCAGATATGTGAAGAATTTTATTAGCAGGAATGTTCTAAGAACACAAGAGTCTCACCTCATTCTTATAACCAACCGTAACTATAGCGAATGATGAATTTATTAGGACTAAAACAGCACATAAACAGACTGGGTACTAAAATTTACTATTCTGCTTCCTATATTAATATATTTTAAAAGCTCATTAATATCATGAGCATTTTCTTGAAATATGCAACACCTTGAAACAAAGATGGGTCATTTATAATCGGCATATGACAGGATCATACAAACTTCAATCAAGTAGCACATTTCTCCATCAAATTGCCCAGCTGCCCAGAGAGGTTTTGGAGTCTCCTTCTATGGAGATATTCAAGACCTGTCTGGACGCCTATCTGTGCAACCTATTGTACGGTACTCACTTTAGCAGGGGGGTTGGACTTGATGATCTCTTGAGTTCCCTTCCAACCTCTGCAACTCTGCAATTCTGTAAATTATGTAATTCCCCACTAAAGTAGATCTCATTGTTCCATAAAGAAAAAAGGACTATTCTGTTGCTATATGTTTGAGGATGACAGGTATCTGAAACTACTTTTTATATACTGTAAGTCACTTACAAAGCCCCAGGTAAGTAAGGCTCTTGCAAGGAGCTTCACCCCTGCACGAAGGATTAATTTGAAGTCCTCTGAATACATTTAATCAAATTCTAATTAACTTAAGTCAATAGTCTTTAGGTCTTGTTTATTCTACAAAACAATCATGTTTAAACACAGTAGTGAAACATATTTCTCTTGGTTGCCTGAATGGACAGAAAAATAATGTACTAATATGATGTGTTTTAGTAAGCCTAGCACAAACTTAACCTGAATCACATTAATTGAAGTGCTCTTGGAATGAGATAGTAGTGTGTATGAATTAAGGCATCAGACAGAGTTGTATTAAATAAGTACAAATAAAACCCGAATCCATGATATTTCAAAAGGATTGTTTTAACAGAATTTTTATTTGTACATCATGTCATACAAAAACCATTTTGTATTAGTCTTCATTACAGATATTTCCTATACTTATTGAACTCATAGAATCATAGAACCATAGAATTGTATGTTCTCTGCACAGAACTATTGGTATAATTACATAATACCTTGAAGATTTAGGAAAAAAAGAAACCTTTCTGCATCTCATAAACATGCAGCTCTATACTTCAGAAAAAAGAACTGAACATCACTGAATACTAGGCTTTGGAACTGATGACACATGCTGTTTCAAACAATTTTCCTATGCCATGCATAGAAGAATTACAGTCAGATCTGTACTGTCTGCTGGGGAAAATGAATATTCAAAGGCTGTGTCAACTGACAATTTTGTTAAGAAACATGAGTCAGTTTAAACAGGAAATTGAAAAAGAGAGCTTTTTGTCCTGTTAAGAATATGAGATCACAACAGAAGCAAATATTTTCATCTTAACTTGTTTCAAATTTTATATACACAAACAAACAAACAGACAAACCTCCACATTGAAAACTGAAGAATAAGGATATAAAATACAGAATTTGTAATTAAATAGTGTATGGAACTATTGCTCACAGCATCACTTTTTATATTACGCAACCTTTTTGTAGTCACTATTTATGCTCTTGCATTAATATATGTTAATCTAAATATTTGCCACAATATAACTGTTGTAGAAAAAAAAAATCATCTAATGCATGATGATAAAGCAAATTGAATGTTCCAGCAAAGTGAAATATTCAAATAATGTCATCTTTAAAGAAATCAGAAGAAAAGCTAATACATACTGCTCTGAAACTGTACTTCGGGAATAATTCAAGTGATTAAACATTATAAAGTGGTGCTGTTGTTTTGTGTTTTTTTTTTTAAGACACTGATAGGAATGAATCGCCGTGATTTTTTTTTTTTTTTTTTTTTTTATTACAGCTGCCTTTTCAGCAACATTTCTTTCCAATTCCACATTAGGATGGGACACATTACCATCACTTCATAGTTTTTTTATAATCCTTTTAATCGGCATTTCCATTTTGTTTCTGTAATTTGCAAATTGCCATTCTTTTTAATGAAAATAAATTACATGTGAAATCTCACTCATGACAAAACTGTTTACTCCTGATGATTAATCATGTTCCTGATTTGTATATTATCTCAAACCATAGATCTACAAAGAGTTATATTAGATTCTGTATTTTCCAACTTTAAATCTTTTGCATCTACAATGGGAAAACTCTGGCTATTTATATTCATAAGGCTGATCCAGTAATCCATCTCTACTCTAGAAACCATTAAAAGTACATTTTCAAGTGCTTTGTTGATGTGAGTTGCTTATTTGTTAGCTGAACTGGGGCCTAAAACAGGCTATGTCTGACAACAAATGAACACAGAGGAATAAGACTCTGTCAAAGAGTGACAGAATAGAGACTTTCTCTATTTATTCAATTAGATCTCACTCTGCATAAATGTAATACAAGCTGTGCCATTACCCAAAATGGGACTAGATCTGAGCCATTATTTTTCATTTTATTCCGTATATTCTAAATGATGTACAGCATATCATGTTAAAAATTTAAGTTATAGCAACCTCAGGATGTGCAATTACATGTTTTTCATGTGAAAAAAGAAGGGCAAGCAGAAAAGGAAGATATAATCCTGGTGTTTACTTCAAATCAATAGTGCAAAGCAGCAGACAAGGCAATTGTTACATTTAGGAAACAATCTTAGACATCATAACCTAGCCATGGCCAAAGATACAATTTATTTATAAGCAGTTATCTTAAATATCTATCTTCAGAAGCATAGATACAATCTGAGGGGGTATAAATACCAAGATTTAGGTGATTAATTTCTATATTTGATTTCATGTCCTTTCTTCTTTTTTACTCTGAAGTCGATGGCAATATTCTAATTGGTTCTTTTACCCTTAGTTCATTTATCACACCATTTTTGTATGTAGCTTTGACATATAAGGGGGCTGCTCCAAAAGTAATGCCTCTTGTTTCATTATGTTGGCTCATGATGTCAGAGGCAGATGTTGGTAGTATGGCAGTAGAGGTTGAAAATTCCCTTCAGTATTCCATTACATTTTGTTGCCTTTTGGCAGTTTGCAACAGTGGGGCAGTCTGACAAATTGGTGTCTGACATGAAAGTGTGTATGAAGCAGTGATGTGCTACTGAATTCCTCCATGCAGAAAAAATGAACCCATTGATGTTCATCAATGCTTGCTGGCTCTTTAAGGACACCAAAGAGTGGATGTGAGCACAATGAAGCAGTGGGTGCTGTGTTTCAGCAGTGACAGCAGTGACATGAAAGACAAGCAATCTTGCACGATCTTGTGCGACGGCCATGCACAACTGTCATACCATGAAATGAAGAGCATCACAATCTGCTCATCCATGTGAATCAATGGATTGTGACCAAGGAACTGTGTATGGAGCTGAATATCTGCTTCAATGCATTGGAAATGATGGTGGTAAAATTGGAATATCAGAAAGTTTTTTGCCAGGTGGGTTGTATGAATGCTCACACAGAAAGAACACCAATATGAAACTGAAGGTGACAGTTTCCTGGATTGTATCATTACAGTGATGAGATATGGTATCATCAGTACAAACCAGAGTCAAAACAGCAGTCCATGGAGTGGTGATATGTGGATTCCCCATCAAAGAAAAAGTTCAAGATACAGCCCTCAGCCAGAAAAGTGATGTGCAGTGTCTTTTAGGATAGGAAAGGTGTGAACATTCTGGATTTACTATGATTACATTAGTGTAGCCTCAGTTCACTCAAAATAAAGAGTTTTACAAATGAAACTGAAGCAACGTGAAAAAAAAAAAATCTCACTCCTTTCCTTCTGTTTCCATACTCTTCTCTAGCTGTTGTACCGTCTCTATGTATTTTCCTCCTTCTTTTCTCTCTGCTGTATTCTTTCTTCCTCAGACATGTATTAAAATGCTATACAAAAAAACATCCAACATAGAAGACATGGTCTTTATGAAACTAAGCAAAACGGCTAGAAAGTAAGCACCTTTAGTGATGCTCACATATAGTGAGCACTTGTGACAGATATTTCTGTTGCTGTAGACAAAACAAAATAACCTCTTTATTTGACAAAATTTTTATAAATTAATATTCTTCTTTGTCTCTTTGCACAGCTTTAAACACTATCAAAAATCCTCCTCTTTCTGAGAACTGCAGTAATCTCAACAACATAGGTAAATGTGCACATAGTTTAAAAAAAAAAAAATAGAAGAGATGACTGACCTTCATCACAGACTTGACAAAAAAAGCAGACTAAAAATCCTTTAAAAGTTACATAAATATGATAGAATCTTTTGAGGCTTAGTGTATACTTAGGGTTTTAGAATATACTCTTCTAGATCCTTTTCTTCTCCTTGCTATCAAAATTCAACATACCTTTTTATCCTTTTATCAGATAATTACTAGACACCCTCTAGAGGCCAAAGTAGAACAGTAAATACCAAATGCAATTTATATTCAAAATACACTCTCACATTTGAGATTTATAAGCATTGCTATCAGCATTTTATTACTGTAGCTCTGAAGAACATCACTCTCTGTGTCCAGTACACTCAGTAATGAACACATACAGAAGAAAACCTTTCCTAAATAGAACATCAATCACTCATTAAGAAAAGATGATGTTTTTAAAAAATGAATTAAAAAAATATATCCCTAGTCATCAAAGTAATAGTTTGGAATTTGATCTTGAAAAGCTTAATGTGATGATGATTATAATGAATAAGTAGCTCATGTATTACTTTACACAAATAGCTGTGTAAAATTACTTTGTGTTTGTTGTTGCTGTACTCAGCTTTGGTAAGAGATAACCTGGAGAAATGTGTTCAGTTTTTGATCCCGTGTTTCAGAAAAAAAAAAAAAGAAAAAAGAAATAAGGAATGAATATAATATAATGACTGCCTTTAGGTCTTTCCTTGTTCTATTATCTTTAAATCTGTAGTTTTACAGTTGTGGCATTTCCCACTAGCTGTACACACAGTGATATATTTCAGACTTGCCTTTTAAGTAATTATTAGAAAAAGTGTCAGGCTTGAAACACATGCTTGTGATGTACTCGACTGATGCAAGAATCCTCCAAATGTCTGAATTAGATTTAATCCAATTTCACTGATGAAGAAAATGAAACCAAAAGAGATTAAGTTGTACATGCATATGAATACACCATGAATTAATAGGAAATGTAGACAGAGAAGTTAAAAATCCCACTCTGAATTTTATGCTTAAAATTGTAAAACTAAAATAATGGCAAGTTGACAAAAAATAGAAGACTCAAGATGAAGTCCCATGGATCATAGGAGCTGCATATTTCTCATGCCATAAAATACATACTTTGGAAGTATAGTTTGGTATAGTTCCTAAAAAGTGTTTATTTTCATTACCATTTCTTTTGACTAAATGTAGCATCCATCCAGCTCAAAAAGAACAAACTCTCTAAGTACTGCTAGACAACTATTCAGAGTTTTTAATATACAATTACTAAGAGTTTAGCTATCAGCTCTGGCTATTAATCGCCTTGACAAAACAATTGATTTTAATTTCCTTCTTTCATGTTGCTTGAGAACAGTCTGAGTTAGATTACAAGATCTGAGAGGGCCAGTAAGGACCATAAGGAAGCTTCTGAAGGTCCTCGAGGTATGCAAAAAGATTCTGAGTGCTTAGAGGATTATAGCCTTTATAAATTTTTAATGAACTTGTTGTTTTAGCTTTTGAGAATCTTGTTTCTTTAGCAGTGTGAGTCTTACTTCAATGTAGCAAGGCAGAGAATGTAACCAGTGTTGTACTGAGGTGCTAAATGTAATTAGATGTCCTATTCCCAGCAAGGTGTTAGATAATTTATGTATTTGATTGCACAAAAAAAGCTTAAGCATCTATATTTTGTGCCATATAAAAAGGCTACTAAATAATCCAAAATATAGTAAAGTTTCTGAAACCATTGCAATTCAATTAAATCTTAGATTATGATCAACAGACAAATATGTTCCATAGTCTTCTCTACCTGGTAACAAGGCAACATGTGCATCACAAAGGGGTGCCTTGTAGATTAGGTGATATTTTGCTAAACATTAAAGACCGCTAAAGTAATAGTAAAAACTAATGGCTGCTTTTCAAAACAAATCTATTCTTGATAGCATTCTTTCTTTTAAACTAGGACATCCTTGAAAAGATCTAGTGTTGTCAGATCTATGCCTACTGAAGCATCACTCTGTAATGAAAGTCAGAGGCCTGCTTCTGTATATTCTTAGACTACGCCTCCATAGTTTTCTACAAAAAAACTGTTTCCTTCTAAGTGTGCAAATCTCAAAAACATAGTAACAAATCCTACAACCTTGTCTAACTTCAATCCTAAAGAATTCCACTGGAAGTATCATTTCATTGAAAATCCCCCAAAAACAAATGTGTGACTGCCACTGACAACTCTTGAGTTTTATTCTGAGGATGTGATTGCAGAGTCAGGACTGAAGGCTAGCTTAAAATTCCCTGGGCACATAGAGTTTAAATAGGTATAGCATCCTCATGGCAAAACAACTCATCCTATTTGAATCTGAGTATTGATTCACATATAAGAGGAAGATGATGCATGGGTCTACATGAGTACGTGGGAATTAAGTTAGAACAATAACAGCATTTGTCTGGGGGTTACCACATGCTGCAGGGAGGAAAATGGGAGCTCTCAGTAGCCTCTCAGATGAGCCTAAGACTTCAGCTCAGTCTTTGTGTGTCAGCAGTTTGTGGACTGGTTCAACACAGTTCCGTGACTTGGGGGGCAGAGGGATCTGCAGATCTGCACCTCCAGAAAAGGGTAGAGGGATGGACCCCAAATCAAAACAGCGGCAACGATCTGAGGAGAAACAAACTAATTTACTAAATAAGATACCGGAATGCAAGATAACACATTATAATACAGTATAATACAATATAATTAGAATTGGGGCTAATAAATCAAATATAATGAGAGAGAGTGTCTGAAAGGTGAGAAGGTCTCATCATAATGCTGAGGTGAGATGCACAGTCGGGTCGAACAGCAGGGAGGAGAGAGACGGAAAAAGGGAAAAGAGAAAGTCAGGTGACATACCAAGGCCTTATATCTGTTCCCCCTGAGCAGAAATGATAACAATACAGTGAATAGTCTTCAGGGGAATGTAGTAGTTCTCTTCCAGGACAGGTACCCGCACCTGGAGCATTAACTCTTTAACTCCCAGTGCACTACATGATGCTGTAATGTGGAATACCAATAACCAAAAATCATAAAACCATGACATTTTGTCATCCCAGGACTGTGAGAATTTGTGCTGTGAAGAGTCCAGGCATTATGTCTCCACAGTGATGGACATGCTTAAGGACTGAAACACTGTCAAGTTCAGGACTGTGAAGCAAACTTCTACCTGCGCATAGAATGAATTAAAAGCTAAACCAAGTGCAAAATTCAAGCTCTAGCTCTTAGCAGTGCGCTATTTAGTGTTGTTTTCTTTTTAAACAACAAAAAACTTCTCTTTGGATTGACTTATTCTACTACAAAAGTAATTTCATTTGTTTTTTTAAAAAATAAATAGCCATTATTATGAATGTTTTGACTTTACTTTTGTGTAAGCAGGTGCTACTTGTCTTACATGAAAATGTATCATTTCTTCAAATTATTGTTTAATATTTGCATATCACTGTCATATACCCTTGCATTAGTATGAGGGACCTTTTCCTTTTTCTAAAATTAAAATCTTATAACCTAAATATATAAACGGATGAAAATGCATGCCTAGGGAAGAAAAAAAAAATTCAAACAACTCACAAAGTCAACCTACACAGCTTCAGGAAAGTAAAACCGAAGTTTGAGGAAAGTGAAGCAGAGTAGCATGAGTGAGGATCATTGGCAAAATGACGGCAAGGAGGCCCTCACTGCATTGTACTGCTGCCCCCTTACGGACAAAGGACACGATGACCATGAGGAGGCTGATCAGAGGCCTAAAAACTCTAGGTGACAAGCGAGGTTTAGCTGTAGGAGTTTTGGAACGGTTCTTTTGCCTTTATGTATGTCACTGGACTCGACCTGGTTGCTTTTGTACTCTGAGGCATAGAATCACAGAATCATTAAGGTTGGAAAAGATCACTTAAGATCATCTAGTCCAACCTCAAACCATCCCTACCATGCCCCAAAACCATGTCCCTCAGTATCACATCTACACAGTTTTTGAACACTTCCAGGGATGTTGACTCCATCACCTCCCTGGGCAGCCTGCGCCACTGCCTCACCACTCTTTCCGAGAAAAAAATTTTCACAATATACAGCCTGAACCCTAAGGCCATTCCCCACTGTCCTATCACTGTTACACGGGAGTAGAGGCTGACCCTCACCTCACTACAACCTCCTTTCAGGTAACTGTAGATAGCAATAAGGTCTCCTCAGAACATCCTCTTCTCTGGGCTAAACAATCCCAGTTCCCTCAGCTGCTCCTTATAAGACTGGTGCTCCAGACCCCTCACCAGCTTTGTTGCCCTTCTCTGGACACACTCCAGAGCCTCAATGTCTTTCTTGTAGTGAGGGGCCCAAAACTGAACACAGTACTCAAAGTGGTGGCTTCAACAGAGCTGCATACAGAGATGATCACCTCCTTACTCCTGCTGGCTGTACCATTTCTGATACAAGCCATTGGCCATCTTGGCCACTTAGGCACACTGCAGGCTTCATGGTCAGCTGGCTCATGATCAGCTAATACACCAAGATCCTTTCTTTCATGCAGCTTTCCAGCCACTCTGCCCCAAGCCTGTAGTATTTCCTGGGGTTCTTGTAGTCCAGGGGTAGGACCCAGCACCTGATCTTGTTGAACCTCATCCCAATGGCCTCAAACCAGCTATCCAGACTGTCCAGATCCCTCTGTAGGGCATTCCTACCCTCAGGCAGATCAATACTTTCTCCCAGCTTAGTGTTACCTGCAACCTTATTGAGGGTGCACTCAATCCCCTTGTTTGGAAACATGTTATTATCCCCGCACTCTGAACATACAAAGTGGTGGAAGCCTGTCCTGTGCTGAAAGTAGGGGGAGGCACAAAGAAAGGCAAAATCACAGAATCTCAGGATTTGGAAGAAACCTCAAAAGATTATTGAGTCCAAACATTCTGCTAAAGCAGGTCCCCTGCAATGAGTTTTACAGGTAAATGTCCAGATGAGTCCTGAATATCTCCATGGAGGGAGATCCAAGGGATGGAACATCTCTCCTTCAAGGACAGGCTGAAAGAGTAGGGGCTGTTTAGCCTGGAGAAGAGAAAGTTCTGAGGTGATCTGATAGCGGCCTTTGAATCTCTATAGGGGAGTGACAATAAAGAAGGAGACAGATTCTTTATCAATGTCTGTGGTGATAGAACAAGGGGAAATGGCTTCAAGCTTAAAGAGGGTAGACTTAGGTTGGATATAGGGAAAAAATCTTTTACAGTGTGGGTGGTGAGGCACTATAAGAGTTATGTGGGCACCCCTGATCTGGCCACGGTGCCATCAGACTTTAAGCACTGAAAAAATAATTTGAAAGGATACTGTCAATAGATTAAGATGGCTCAAATATTATGGGGGATCTCAATTAAACACAGCATCATTCTGAAAAAGGTGCTACTGTGGGCTGTCAGGACATTTGAAGGACTCATCTCAAAGCAAAATATTGTGAGACAGTGGAAAGCTTTTCAAACAAAAGAGAAAGAAACAAACCTTGGGTTGTTGGTTAAAGTAAACTGTTAGGAGCTTCCTGTTATCAGGTTGGTGCTGAGATACTGAAGATGAAGATGATATTCTTTGATTTGTATTCTTCTTTCCCAGAAATGAGCACCTGTCCTCTTAGTCAACATTTTCTGTATTTTCTGTTGTCACAGTTCTAATTTAACCTTCAGCCTCATATACCTGAAATTTAACTTGATGAGTTGCTCCATTGCTTAAATGACTGGAAGTCACTTAAAATTAAAGTGCTTTTGTACTGTAAATTGTGAGATAGCTTCTCATTACTGCTACTATTATTGTGCAGTACTCACAAAATCTGGATGTTCATGATTGCTTTTGATGGCAAGTACAGTGATCACTCCAGCTGTTCCAATACTATAGCATGTTAAATTGATTCTGTAGTGAGCTTACATAAACATAAAATGTGTAACATGCATGGAAAAGAACACTATAAATTTAAACGGCTATGATCTAAACAAAATTTGGTAAGCTGCATGAGGCCTTTTGGGAAAATAAAAACAAAAACAAACCACCTTCTGGAACAGGAAATTCCCAAAGTGGGATCTTATGATTCTATGATCTATTGCTACAATTTTCAGGTCAGACAAACTGAGTTAATATGAGGGCAGCATAAATACTTGAACCTACTGAAGTCAATAGAAATTTGCACCATGTTTCCTAAAGTGAGTGGTTTGGGGAAGAAAAATGACCTCTTGCTCAGAGTTCCCTCATCTTGACGGCTGAGACCACTGCTGCGTGCAAGATCCTGGATGAATCTCTCCTTCTGCATGCTCATATTTCACAGCATTCAATTTGGAAAACACACACACATATACGCATAGGTATATATATATATATATATATATGTACTTGAGCATATATATCTGAAATATCTTCATGTGTCATTATGTAAAAGGGCTGCTCCGAAATTAATGCCTCCTACTTTATGATGCTGGTCCACAATGTCTGAGGTGGATGTTGGTGGTATGGCAGTAGAGGTTGAACCTTCTCACCAGCATTCTGTTATATTTTGTTTCTCTGTGACAGATAGCAGCAGAGGGGCAGTCTGACAGAATGGCAACATTCACTGAAGCTTGCTGACTGTGTATAGAGACCAAGTAGTGTATGTGAGCACAGCAATGCACTGGGTGATGCATTTCAGTAGTGGTGACAGCAGGTCACTTCTTCTGGTGCAGATTTGCACGAGTGTGGTGTTCAGGTTTTTGTTTAATGCTGACAAAAATCCGTAGCTAATGGTCTTTGGCTCTGTTTAAAAGCAGCAGTTTGTAGTTGAGAATTTGTTCTATCAAATAGTGCTATTGTGTTCTTTGTGCTGTAGTTTCCATGGAAATAAATAGGAGGCATTACTTTCAGAGCAACTTACGTGTATATACTGTATATATATATATGCATATATACATATGTACATGATATATGGAGTATTTGTAATATATGGTGCACATACATACATATAACAGCATTAGAATGGATATTAATATCTGTGGGATATTCTGAATTCCTTTGAAAGAAGCTGCAACAGCACAGCCTGAGGTAACATCACACAATCCACTCCTTTCTTGCTGACACCACACTATTAGCTTTAGCAAACTAACAGCATTCTTGTGTTTTGATGACATCACTGTATCTAAACAGCAAAATGAATTCTAGAGAGGAGCGAAGAAGATCTGCACACAAGTGTTCAAGAGCAGCTATCTAAGCATCCCAAGCCTTGGCCTCAAACGGGCAGTGCATTCAGGTCCAACCACAGAGAACAGAATTAACTCAATGCAGCTCTCATTTGTTTTGCTTTTCTCCAAATGGAGCATTTCGTTACGCCCGGTGAAGCGCCCTCGGGACGCTCACTCTGCGTGCGCCCACCAGCTGCAGCTACCTTCAGAGCGGGATCCCCACCGTTCCCAGCCGCACAAGGTCTCGGCGAGAAAGGCTTTTCTTAACCTCAGCGACTGAACGAGAACACGCGCAGCCATCCTCCACCTCTCAGCTCTGCTGCCGAGGGCCGGGCCCCGCGCAGGTGAGGGCGGCCGCGGAGCGGCGGGGCGGAGTCGGGGCGGGGCGGAGTGGCTGCGGCCGCACCGCCCCGCGCCGCAGGAAGCACCGCCCGTGCGCCTTCCTCCTTCTCTTCCTCCTCCGCCTCCGCCCGCCTCCTGCGGTGGCGGCACGGCCATGCAGCAGTACTTTTCCCTGGCCGACTGCGAGGTGATGGGCTTCGATCTGGATCACACGCTGTGCCGTTACCACCTCTCGCAGAGCGCGACGGTGAGTGCGGGCCGCTTCGCTCCGGCCGCCCGAGCGGAAGGGCGAATGGGGGCGTGCGGGGCCGGCCGGGGTCCCGGGTGCGGGGGGAGCCCAGCAGAGGGACGGAGAGCCACCGGGAAACGCGAGCGGAGGGGAGAAGCGGGAGCCCCTCTCTTTGCCCGCCCCCTCGGCAGGCCTCAGCCCGACCGGGGAGCGCTGCCGTGTCTTTGCCTTGGAAACGGCGCCTCCGGAGTGTTCTCCTGCCTGGAGTGGTGCTGCGAAAGGCAGAGTTCCCCCCCCGTCGGATCGCGAGGTGGTGCAGGCGGGCGGTTCGAAGTGCACAGCGCTTTCTGTAGGGGATCGTGGCAAACTTTGTCGTGCTTAGAACGGTGAGCATGAGGGCATTCAGCATCTCTGCCTCAGCGTTGCTGTCCGTCAGAGCCTGATGGCATGCGCTGTGCCTTCTGCCTCAGCGCTTCTTTTCTGCCTGGCCCCTTTCAGTCTCGGGTGTTCCATCTGCAGGTCTCCCCTCTGTTGAGGTCAGAATGCTGCACTGCTGAATGCTCCATCCCCATGGATGTTCTTCAGTGTGATATAGAAATAACTGTTTTTATAGAAACAACTGTAGCAATGGTGCAGTGCACCTTGCTCTGTAAAACTGCATTGCTTTCTAAAGTGGTGTTTGATATTCTGCAGAAATGCATCTTACTTACAGAAAGACACTTCTTAAATTTTGTTTGCTCTTCTCAAAAGGCAGAGGCTGGTTGTCACGTGCCCTTTGCATGCATCCTTACTGATGACCAATAAAGCACTTTAAATTGCTGGCATGAACACCAGAAGATACAGTTGTTACTGTTTGTCTTTCTCACTATTCAAAGTCATTCCAAGAGCAGCTCTGGGAGAACAGCTTTAATGAAAGAACTATGAGAAAAAGGGGCCTGGCATTATCTGCATAGACTTACTTGCACAACTTCACTGGCGCATTACAGTAAGAACTGGCTGAATGTTGTACTAGGCTTTAACACTACTCTTTCTGGCCTTAAGAATCTTTTACTTAGTAGTTGCTGTTTTCTTCAAAATATGTTTTATCAGGAATGTTTAAAATTTTCTGCATCCAGGTCTGGTGCCCCCAGTACAAAAAAGACAGAGAGCTGTTGGAGAGGGTCCAGAGGAGGGCCACAAAGATGATCAGAGGGCTGGAGCACCTCCCCTATGACAACAGGCTGAGGCAGCTGGGCTTGTTCAGCCTGGAGAAAAGAAGGCTGCAGGGTGACCTCGTTGCAGCCTTTCAGTACCTAAAGAGAATCTATAAACAGGAGGGGAGTCAACTCCTTGAAAAGGTAGATAAGAGCAGGACAAGGGGAAATGGTTTTAAGCTGAGGGAAGGAAGATTTAGGTTGGATGTCAGGGGGAAGTTCTTTACAGAGAGAGTGGTGAGGTGCTGGAACAGGCTGCCCAGAGAGGTTGTGGATGCCCATCCCTGGAGGTGTTGAAGGCCAGGTTGGATAGGGCCCTGGGCAGCCCATTGGATTTGGAGGTTGGTGACTGCCTGTGGCAGGGGAGTTGGAGCTTGATTATCTTTGAGGTCTCTTCCAACCCAAGCCGTTCTATGACTCAGTGATTCTATGTTCACTAGCTGCAGTTGTTGGCAGGTTCAGATGCTACTTGTTGAATCTGGGTAACCGTGATATTTAAAAAAAAAAAAAAAAAAAAAAAAGATTTGGAAGGAAGAAGTAGTGACTGGCTTTGGGTGCTTAGTATCTTTGTTTCCCAGTAGTCTTGAAGCCCTAGGGCAGTAAGGTAGAACACTATACGCTTGGTTATGCTACAGAAGTTGCCCCAGAACTATTGCATGAGCATCTTGAGCTGTTTTCCAGCCCACCAGAAGTAACTCAGGGACTACTGGTAAAATGCTGTGGGGCAGGGCCCCCAGGTTCCTTGTTTGCCTCTTCTTAGGTGGTACTAAAAGTTCACATCTTCCCAGGGAAAGCATTATCTTTAGATACCTTAATCAATGTAGTTAATACTGTTTTAATTTCTTATTTTATTTTCCCATCTATAGCTAATATATGATAGTTTTGCTCAGTATCTGGTAACGGAGAAGGGTTACGACAAAGACTTGCTGACTCTAAATCCAGAAAGCTTAGACTTCTGGTAAGTATGTTGAAAATAACATAAACTTTCATCATAACTTCCTTTATACTATTTGTAGTATACTTTTACGAAACTTGGAAAACAGCTTTTTAGACAGTTGTTAAGACTATCAAACCAAATAGGTAACTTCAAGTTTTTTCCAACAAGTATTTAAAACCATAAGTATTTCTCCTGAAATACTTCTAATATGATGTTTTGAAGAGAACTGAATATTGCTTTGTGCTTTCTATGAAATCTCTAAAAATTTTGTGGTTTAACTTGCTGAAATACGCCTCCTTTTTCTTCTACCCTTAACTCAACTGGTAAATACAGTAACCATCAGAATTTAGTCATATCTCCATGTTTCTCTTTACAGATGTATTTTTGTTTGTGTAAGGTAGAATAATCTCAACAGTCTTCTCAGGAACTGAGGAAAGGTGACATGCCAAGAAGTAGCCCTTGAGTGATGCTTTAGGCACAAAGCTGTAATGTAAGAAACTAAAACACAAGTTTCTGGTCTGAATTCAGTGGTATCTGAGGTGGAACTTTAATGTGAATCACTGATGTTCCAACTTGTATAGGTTATTATCTATGGCAAGAGTGTGGGGACTTGAAAGTCAGGTTATTGCTGTTTGTTTTGGCTTTGTTTTTCCTTAGGAGAAGCACAGGTGTTTTGTTTTCAATTTGTTTTTACAGTTCAGTATTTGACTGGTGAGTTTCCAAACATGTCTGATTGCAAATCTCATGTGATAACCAGGACTCTGAGGGATGAAATCTGTTGACATTTAGATATATCTACCTTGGTTCCATCCTGAAGCTGGGGGTTCCTTAGTGAGGATCTGCAAGCCCATAGTGCTGGTAGCATCGCTTATCACCCAGGTGTCAAGTGTGAAAGAATAGTCTGCTAGCTGGGTTCAAAGCACGTTGTCTTCCCTTTGGATACTATATAACACAATGAAGAAAGCATTACTTTTCCATTATCTTTTCCAATATTATTCTAGATATTGAACTCTGATCTCATTTTTCAAACAAGCTAAGTAAATGTGAGTTCATTTTTCTGAAAGTTGTGAATTTACTAGGTGAGTTAGGAACTACTATGGCACATCTGTCCTACTCAGTGTACCCTTCACCTTGTGAGTGCAGACTAGCCTGACAATGCCTCTCTTCACATACTCTTAGGTATTCTGTTGTCTCACTGGAAATGATGTTCTATCTCTCTCTTCCTTAATATTAGTGTTACTGTTGCAGTAATAAGTAGGGCAGGTACAGTCAAAATGTGTATTTAATTTTCTTTAATAGTGGTTTAAACATCACATTTCTTAGTTGTATATGTTCAGGCCTTAATCCTCCAACCCTATCTATATGAATAATCACACTGAACTCACAGAACAATGGAACTGGATTTATTTAGTTGGAATTTGCTATGTAAGTGAAATCCAGCCCTCACTGTAATGATATGTATTTGCATACGTTACTTTCAAACATGAGAGTGCTTGAGGGGTTGTGATTTGTTGCTTTTAAGTGGCATTGTTATATAGCTTCTGTAACTGCATTTCACTATTCTGATACAAAGAGGCATTTTTCTGAAAACATTTTTCTTGTTTTTTCCTTAAAAAAAAAAAAAAAAAAAAAAACAAATCAAAACAATTATTTTTAGTTGTAAAGGCTTGGCATTGGACTTTGAAGAAGGAAACTTCCTGAAGCTTGCGGAAGATGGAACAGTTTTGAGGTAATACTGACTACGTGTGCTTATTGTTAAACAAACATGACCATTTTATCCTCTTCTTGAAAGTCACCTCAGTTTTATTACACATCTAATGTACTAGTTTCAATATATATTCATTTATGTAAAAATTTAAATGCTCTTGGGTAACCTAGTGTTCAGTATCTCTTAATGTTATAAACCTAGTATTTTCATAATATTTCCATATTAGCTGCTAGGAAGAATATATAATTTTTTATAAACATCTAAGATTGAGTGCATACTGATCTTGAAACTAAATTCACTTTTTTCAGTGGCTACCAATGTACTCTGTCCAATTCTGCTAAGATCCAGGGTAAGGTTTTTCTTTGAATTCTGAGTAACTTGAGTCAATCAGTGCTAATAACTAATGTTAATGACAAAGCAAATGTCTTTGTACCATATGTATTCAGAATTCTTGCAGATTTGCTACATGTAGCTTAAGTAGCCTGAGGTAAATTAAGCATAGAAACTGACACGCTCACTTGGGGAAGTCTTTTTTTCCCTCTTAAAATTAAATTTTCCCTTGAGTCATAATTTTAGTATATCTTTACTTCTTCCTTCCTTCTTTTTTTTACTTAAAAAAAAAAAAAAAACAAAACATGAAGATGCTAGGGGAAATCAGATCTCATTGAAGTCTTGGAAGGTGTCCCCGCCCATGACAAGGGCAGATAGGAACTAAGTGATCTGTAAAGGTCCCTTCCAACACAAATTATTCTATGATCCTATCAAATAAGGAATGAAATATCTGTGAGTCTTTGTTATGCGCACAGAAATTCAGTTAGCACCATGAATTTCAAAGAGCTACATTTGGAATTCAAGACAAGAGGATATATTAATATAAAGAGAAGAGTGTTACCCAGGAAATGGAAGGATAACTAATACTGTTTCCTTCAAAATCGGGTTATGTATGTTCTTTAGGGGCACAGTTTGATGGTCAAGTTAGTGGATTTTTAATTCCTGAAAAGGCTTGTACCTATTTCTGTATTACATAGCTGCTTTGAGGGCTCAAACTAGAATTTTATCACAGTCCTGCCCTGCGTTCTGTGAATGTTACCAGGCTTCAGAACGGTGTATAGGCTTTCTGCTCTGTGTTTTATTGTGCAGCGTATATTGAAAGTTCAAGTATAATGTCCTCATACAATTGAGAACATTCGAGCAACACAGAGTGATTGTGTTAGGAGGTGAGGCACTGTATCCATGCCCTCAGCCAACCAGACGTTTGTGAACTAGAACTTATACTGGGGACTGTAGTGTTAAAAGTTACAAGTCAAAAGCTTAGGTCCTAGCAAACTTCAAATTGGGAACTCAAGTGAAGATAAACTTGCATGCACTTTGGTATTCAATTGCAGTTCATTACTGTTTCCTAGATCTAGTCTGAATGTTTTTAACCTTTTATTTTTCTCTCCATAATGCATCAAATAGGGCAAGTCATGGCACTAGGAGTATGACATCTGAAGAGATCCTGGAGATTTATGGAAGGAGGGAGTGGAAGCATTTTAGTACAGTCAGTGGAATGATTTCCCGCTCAGGTAGCTATACCTCAGAATGTCCTGGTCTATGATTTGGCCCCTTCAGTGTTTATTGTAGTGTTAGTTCATCCTAAATCTATTTTTAAAAAAATACTTGAGATGAGAATTACTGACATATGTGAGTGTTTGGGGCAAAGGTTGTTTTTATATTTTTAACCTATATAATACTTAAATCACCAATTATAAGGCAAGTAATGAACAAGCTAACAGTATAGGTGTGTTTTGGCTATAGAGATGGGCACATTGTTACTTGTTGAAGTAGTGAAGTTCATAGTCTCAATCTAATTTAAGAATAATTTAAAAAAAAAATCAAGTTTGTCTTAATTGTTGACATGTTGCTGTCAGTGTTCTTACTAGAGGCCTAGCTGGAAGTGCAATTAACGGAGCAGGTATGGAAACACAACTGCTCATCTTGTGGTGGCAGCTGTTTAATTTTAAGGTGGGAGTCATGTTGTGAAGGCACTGTTATTAGTTTTCCACTTTAACTAGCCACCTTGTACTTTCTCCCAAATTTTCTTTAAGATTAGTAATTGTGAGTGATGCACATAAAGGTAAAAATGCTCGCTTTTAGTTGCACTGTCCCGTGTGATAGAGATGTTCTTTGCCATTTTGCTGTCATAAATTCTTTTGTCATCCTCACGCTGAACTACAGGTAAACTTTTGCAGCTGGGTAGAAAAGTACCTCAGCTATATGTACAAAAGAAACCTTTTGCATTCATTATTTAGTTCTCTTTCATAAATATTAGTCCTTGTTTTGCTGACTTATGTAATATATATAAGAGACGACACAGACAAGATCATTAATACAATGAAAGCATCACCTATTAAATCACATTTACTCCCAGAAAAGAATTGCAGAACATGACCTTAGTCTGGGAAAAATGCTTAGGCGCTTCTGACTTTTTTGTTCTGTTTTAGGACATCATAGAATAATGTGAGCATGTTTCTCACTGGGCTAAGTTTCTGTCTTTAGCATGTATTTTCAAAGGACAGGACTATCCCAGCCTTTGTTTTAGATGATTCAACCCGAATATCCAAGCACCACCCGAGGGTGAAATGAATCCAGAGAGGATCCTGTCTTTTTTGCCCAGAAGCTAGACGAACGAAGAATTTCCTTGCAAATTCTTTGTTTTAGACAATGAAGGAAAGACAAAATCTGAAGTTTAACAGGTTATGAGACACTTGTACAGTGTGCCACTCATAGACAACTGTAACATCAGAGTAGCAAGGATGTTTTAGATAAGTTCTACAGCTAGAGATGCGGTTTTGTTGAAATCTGGGAATGCTGGAAAACCTCACAGAGAAATGATGAAACATTGCTTTTATTTTTCCATTTTGTTTCAATGATTCTTGAGTAATTCTATTTGGTAAATAAAATGCATCTGTCCACTTTGCTTTGGTTCATTCAATTTTTACTTGTATTTTATAAGATGCTGCTTTCAAAGTCACTTGACATTTCTTACACTGTCTTTCACTTTATGACAAATTGTATTGTTGTGGCATTTTCAAAATAAAACCACTCTGTTATCACTGAAGTGAAGCAATTCAACAGTCTCATAACAGACTAGGTCAGTGTTATCAAAAGGAAATACTTAGTCTGTGAGATCAGCAAGGGGAATATAGCACAATTCTCAGTAGCGCAGAGGAGAAGGGTAAAAATATGAAAACTGCCAAATGGTTTCAATTCCCATTAATACCCTAAATTCAGAAGTTATTAAAAGAAGGGCTGTAGCCAGTAAGAGTTGATCTCTCTCCTACCTGCATGTTTGGATTTGATGATCTTAGTGGTCTTTTCCAGCCTTAGTGATTCTATGATTCTATGTAAGACCTGTCAAATGTTTCAGAAACAATTTCTCAGACTCACAGTATTTCTTACTATTGGGGAAACTGATATTTTGGAATAGCTGAGCTGCACTGCCTTGACTTTTAAGACCCATTATTCATGTCCATCTCTTCCACCATGACTTTTAGAGTCTTAAAATGTTTCTAAAAATCTTATTGCTTTGGTGTAAGGTAACCACTGTCAACTGCCAATTATGAGAATCAGAAATAGAAATAAAAGCTAACAAATGTATTATTAAGTTGGGAAACAAATAATGCTTATTATCATAAAATTCAAGGATCAGTTTGTAATACTATTTAAATATATTATTTATTTGTAAACCATGCAATACGTATTTAAAAACTAGAGGTTTGTTGTTTTTTTTTTTTTTTCCAGCCAAATACTATCTGTATGATAATTATTTTGATCTACCAGGAGCCCTCCTGTGTGCAAGGGTTGTGGACAGTTTAGATCAGGTAAGAACTGGACTTTTTGAAATTAAATGTTCCATTATCTTTATCCTTTTCTGCCTCACTTGCTGTATGCATTCGGCAGTGCATGCAAGTAATACATTCAGTGAAGTTAAGCTCTTTAGCTCTTCTTTCTTGTTTGGAATTTTTCATGCCAGACTTATCAGTGTATTAGAGCTATCTCCCACGTTACTTGTGACTTACTTGGCATGGTCAGAGTAAATGTACTTCCACCAGAGGGCACAAATAGCTAGGATAAGAACAAAGGAGTTATTTTCTCAAGTTTATTCTGTGATATGGAGAATATTCTTCTTAATTGTATTGAATACTTAATAGAATACTGTGATTTTCCAGTTTTTTTCATCTCCTAAGCAATAAATTAAATTTCAAGGTGGAAAATGAAATTGCTCCAGCTTTTTTCAGTGCTTCTTAGATATACAATGTAGCTTAGATCCTATCTTTGATATTTGTTATCATTTGATTCAGTTGAGTCAAAGCAGAGTTGAAACTTCAACTTGAAGGTAGCTGTAGAAAAGGGCTTTTCTCATTGAGTAAAATATTTTAATGTCAATGAGGTATGGATATAATCTACTGTCTGAAGGTACTAAAGTAATGCAGCACTTTGTCTGCAGACTAGAATTGAGAATCGTGATGGGTATCTGCAGTTCCTTGGAGTATCACCTAACTTGATGTTTTAGGCTTAGATCCAAAATAGCATGCTGAGCAGATTGCTGTTTAAGTCCAACTGCTGCTTGAAGAGTTACCTAAAGCTAGCTTATTGGCAAACACTGAGGACAGGTACGTCATAAGAGTCTTAATTTCGTGCCTGATTAATCTCATTCCTTGCCTGCTCACAGCTTGGAATCCTCTCTCAGATGTCACAGATGTACTGTGTTGCTTTATTTTACAGTTAATTTAGACTTGGTACAAGTTGTTTGGCGCTGGGGAGAAAGAATGCTGCTAAAATGTGGCTCAGCACACATGTAGTATGCTTACATGTTCTTACTAGTTTACAAGCTGGAGCACTGTCCCTGGAGCAGTGCTGTCTTTATCTGGAAAGAAACCCATGCTCTATTTTTCCACAGAGCTGCTAGAAATGGTTCAAGCATTCTTCATCAGTTTCTTGAATATTTAACTGCACGCTAGCTCAATTTCAGTACAGGGACTACAACAATTTTGTAAAATGTTACCATCAGTCAGATGATGAAGACACAAGGCAGGAGATTGTAGGCCTCTCTGGCACTTGTGCCCTGGACAAGTGCTGCAGTTGTTAAGCTATTTTATATGGTATCAAAATCATGGCATTTTAATTCCTTCAAACTGCTAAACAGAATTGTAGGCTTATATTTCTTCTTTTTGCAACTTGTATTAGTAAAGGCTACTTTTCCTTAAAATTTACAGAAAACATTCTAGGATTTGGAGAGTTTCCTACCAAAATAGATGGAGAACTAGGTTCCAGTTCAAAAAGGGTTCAGACAAGAGCTGGATGCTGCACTGCTCTACTCTGTTAAAGATATGTATGTACTTGATGAATTTGTGTATGTTTTCAGGCAAATGAGAGGAGCTTCTCAACATTTTGCATCTTTGAATTGAAGCTCTACACAAAATACTTTTTGTCTGATACTTTAGCTAATGAAATCAATGCATAGGCATGCTCATAGTTACCTCTCTGCTTTCAGGGAATTGGTCAGTTTTCTTTTATGTGCAGTAGCTCTGGATTTGCAGTGGGGTAGTTTTACAGTCATTTTGGTCACTTGTAAAAACCAAAGGTTTTGAGGGAAGTATACCACTTTTAAACTTCTATCCACTTGTCCTCAGAACAACACTCTTGAGGAACTGTTAGCTTGTTGCACTGATTTTTAGAAGAAGCAAGCAAATAAAACAATGAAACAAAACAAACAAACAAACAAAAAAACAAAAACAACAAAAAAAAACAAGGCTAGAGTCATGGAGTATATGTAGAGCTTGCAGTTGAATCTGTCTGAGGGCTGGTGGTAGTATAGGCTACTGCTGTCACCACTAGACAGGCATTCCCTGACATCTCATGAATACAGCTTTGGATAACGACCTTGCTTAGCAGTTAACTAAACTGATATACACCTTTTTTAGTGCCTTTTCTCTCTGACAGTCCTTTTTATATATATCTGCAGTAGTTTGCTAGAAAAATGGATTTTGGGGTGACAGGGGAAGCAATAACACTATCTTTCCCACTCTTAATCTCTAAAGTGCTGGATCATAAGTAGGCTACCAATAGTGCTTGTCAGTCACGTGTGAAAGGCCTTGTTACTGCTGCTTGATGGAGGTGAAATCGAGGGCAGACCTTTTTTCTTGAAGCCTCTGTGTCAGATTAGGCCTGAAATAGCAGTTTGCTACAAATAAACTGCATGTTTTTAGACATTTTAAATTCATTTTCACTTTCTAAATACATCCTTCTCTACTTACAAAATAAGTCTTTATTCAGGCACTAGTGCAGAGCTGAGCTGACAGGTTTAGGACATAGGGCAAAGCCATAAAAATCTGTCAACAGTTGCATCAAAACTTAAGCTTAAGTAGATGTGCAAAGCCTGCAACAACACTACAAAATACTTTCTATGGTGTAGAAACTGGCATCTGCTTTATTGCTGCCCTGTACTTGGTAACTGAGCACCTCTTACAAGCTCAGTAACTAATTATCTGCCCTATAATGTGCCTAGCTGTGTAATTGCACCTGAGTTTAACTCAACATTTTTAAAGTTTGTAGTGTTTGAGTCCCAGAGCACTCTGAGCTGCTTGAGAAGCTTTTTCTCTATCTTAATGAGACACTGGGAGGGCAGCTGAGGTCAGCAGAAGTGTTTCTGCACCTGGACAGCTTTCCAGGAAAAGTGGGAAGCTGATCACATTGAAGATTGTTTTTTCCCTTTCCTTCTGCCAGAGCAGGGGTTTGGCAACCTACAAAGCACAATGCAGTGTAGTGCTGCTCAGCCTGGCTTCTAAGTGTTTTATGTGGTGTTTAGGGTGGAGTTATTGGCAGAAGAACATTGCCACTATGTTATAGTGAAAGTTTTTACAAGTTGCAATGGTGGAAGGTGATACCAGTGCCAGGCTGTAGTTAATGTCAGCCTGTTAATTTAGTACAATGCCTGCAGCTCTAGGTGTTAATTTTTCCTGGAAGTCAGCAGGATAGCTCATTCATTAAGTTGCTGTTCTTCCTAATGCTCCTCTTTGCTGTAAGATTTTAGGCTACTTATTGAGTAATTCAAAAGCAGACCTGCCTCCCATTATTCAGAGTTCACAGCTGAGTTCTGAGTCCTGGTTCCTACTGTCTAGGACTGCTCTTCTCCATTTTCATAATACTTTTATTTATTAATGGCGTTCTTCCCACTGTTTCAGTATAAAAGCTTGAAATGGCTGATACTTGATATAGTGACTAGATTCCTTTGACAATTACAGCATGATGGTCAGAAAAAATATGACTTCTGGAAGGACATGGTGGCTGCTATCCAGCATAATTATAAAATATCAGCTTTTAAAGGTAAGTAGGTTCACCAAAAACTTACTATAATAGCCAGAAATATTATGTATGTTTGCTGAAACAAATACATTTGCTACCATACTGTAGGTTACTCAACGTAGCTTTTACTTATCAGGCTCCTAAGTTGTTCTATTTACACATTTATCCTGCTATCATTGGTATTCTTAATTTGTTCATCTGGAGCTGTTTTGATATTTTTAATAGCACTTTTGATGTTTTACCTCACTGTCTTTAGAAGAAAAGTATTTGATTCGTACAATAATGTCAGCATTATTTGACTGTATTTAATTCTATTCTTGGTGTTCTTGTATTTATGAATAAAATCAGATATGCACTGAAAAGAAAGGAAACTAATATTCAATACATTTTTAAATAGGTTTTCTTTAGCCCTTTAGTTTTGATTAGAATTCATTATGTATTGCATATGGATCATGCATAGTTAGCTTCCTTTTTAAAAAATAAATTTTACAGTAAGTTGTTATTTGGGAACATAATTTAAATCCTGATCCTTGAAATCACGTAAATAATCAATTTTATGTATGTAGGAGTGTCTGCTTGTGTGTACATGTATACACTTAAGTATATACATACACATTGTACCTATTTGTGTATGTAAGTGTGTAATCTGTAAGCAGATGTGTGATGTGACTTAATTCTTTTAAACTCCTTTCAGAACAGACACTTAATTTACTACACATAGTTTTCTGTTACAGGGGATATGAGGGATGTGCACAGCAGCAGTAAAATATGAGAAGTTATTAAGGGATAAACATGTTTTTTCTGGGGTGGGATGGGAATAGGTAGGGCTTTGTAAAATCAGCAGTAAGACAGTACAGATTGTACACAGTACTTTAATGCATGAAAGTGCTGAACTCTGTCATGCATCGTTTTGAAAACCTTGCAGTGGTCTTATTGTCCTTTTAATAATGTAGTCCAGTGGATGAGCAGGAAGATGGAAGAATTGGATATTATTTCTTCCTGTTTGACTTACCTGTGATATTTGCCTGAAGTATTGTCCTTTTACTTCAGGTCCCTCCTCTGTGAAATGGGAATAATAGTACTAATCTTCTGTGACAAGTTAATGCCAAAGACTTTTTCCTCTGGTGCAAGCTTAATGTAACTTTCTGAGGAAACTTAAAACTGGCTCCATCCCAGTTTCGACATACCAGGAAGCCCCATGCTCTTTCTTTGTCCAGAGCCTGGACTAAAATGCATAAACCATGTCTTGACTTAACTCTGCTCCTTCGTTGCCCTGTGAAGGGTTTAACCCTTTAGAGAAAAGCAGCACTCATTTGCAGATAGTCAAAGTAAATTTTCTAAAGCAAGCGTATTAAATGGTGAGCTGGGGAGACATCAAGTTCCCAAGTTAAAATAGCATCTTGCTAGTGCCATTGTCAGTGATGGAGCAGAACGACTGACCATTTTGTTTATTTGAAATTCATGTTTGCATGTCACTTCGTTTCTGGTTTGTTGTCAGTGCGCCCTTGTTTATCTTTGTCCCTTCTCTTTATCACATGATTTCTTTGATCATTAGTCAGGTGTCTGATGGATTTTGCTTTTCATTGTCTTAGCCATGGTGATTGCCTTAGATAATGGCCCAACTATGTATTTTTTTTAGATAGCTATTTTAGATAGCCATGATTGTCATGACTCTCAGTTTATATCAACTCACTCTGCTACTTATTCTTAAAGTGAAGAACTGAGGCTTGCAGAAGAAGCCTAAGAAAGTTCCATGTAGTTTTGTTTTATTTGAATTTTGCTTTTCGAAAGCCAAAAATTTCAAGCAGTCTATTAAGAAATACTATTAGGTAAAAACATGATGTCAGACAGCAATGAACACTGGCATTTTTATTTTTAGGCAGGTCACTTTTTTAACCAACAATACGTGCAAGAATGCACTCTGCATAAATTATTCAGAATTCTTCTTGCCGATCTTTATTATTGGAATATTTTTTTGGCTTTAACATGATTAGTATTTCTTTTTTTTCCACTTAGTTTATATTCTATTCTCATTATAGTCATCAGTATAGAACAATTCAAAGGAATCGTTATGTGGAAATTATAATTAATATTATGTAAATATGTAAAATTTTCAAATTTGGTGCTTTTGATAGAAAAATTGATGGTTCCTGCAGGAGGAAAATGCCCAATATAACTTCTTAGAGCATAATCTTATAAAATGTCTTCTCATAAAGACTGCTTTCTTTCTCTTGCATGATTGTCTTTCCCCATCATCTCCCAATCGTAACAGTAGCACCTATGATTATGTAGAGAGAATAATACACTTGTAATGTTTTCAATCAGTTTGTAACACTATATTTCATTTTGGAATTAGAAGGATCATGCCTGACATAGCAGATAAAACTTTATAAGCTGCCCATTTAAAAGCTTGGTGGGATATGCTGTCAGCTCTCAAGGGTGCTTGTGAAAAAATTGTCTTTGTTTAAAAGGTATATAGTAGATGAAGGAAGTGCTAGATTAAAAAACTTGTTGTTTAATAACTTGCATTTTGATTTTAGTTGTGTTGTGTTTTTTTTTAGGTAATTGAGCAATATTCTGAAGTGGCATGCTTCTATGTAGAAATTATATACTTTCTTTATACTTCAGGGAGAAAAGCTTTCTGGATTATGAAATACTTCATTCTCTCCCCTAAACATGTGCATGCAGACAAGTTTTTGATCACAACTCTATGCTATAACTCTTTTGTCTAGGCAGAAGATAACAGAATTGTCAGTGATATCTGCATTATGTTCTTTATATGTGACTTCGGAAACAACAAAGAGGAAAGATGCTTTTCTGATCAAAAAGGAGGAATCTTCAAAAAAGACTGTAACACTAGGATTTCTAATGTTGATGTAGTCTAGTGAAGAAAGATTAGTATTTTTCTTAGTTGTGAAAATGGTGGCAAACATGTAAGCTAGTAAATTTGTTATACATCTATTCTCAGATTTCCAGGTAAATTCATAAGTGATCATTTGGCTACTTCACATCTGACTATTTAAGAACTGATGAGGCTTGTCTCAAATTTCTTTTTTTCCAAAGCCTTTGGAAGAGAATTTTCTACTATTACTAAGACTCTTATATTTCAGTTTTAATCTCATGGGATTTTCTTCTAATACCACATCTGGAAAAAAATGTGGTTTTTGGAAGAGCTTTGTCTTCACATCTTCATGTGAGGAGGATATTTAAAAAAAAAAAAAAAGAAGAAGAAAAAAAAAGTGCTACAGACACCCCCAGTTTTTCCTTTTGGCTGTTCTGTCTGAGCTGCATGGCCATCATCTGCATTATGTGATTGTGTCCAACTCTTCTGAAGCCTGACATTCACTGGTGATAAAATTCTTTTCCAACATACTTTGCTTCTCCTATAATGTGCAATTAAACAGATCTAACTTATTTGAAGTACATATCTAAAAAATATGAATTAGCTTTTGTTTTAGTAAGAGTCTTAAACATTTTCTCAGAGTTTCTTCTAAACAGTGAATCCAGAGTAAATCTTTAAATTCTACTTGATCACAGTGTGAAGTGTAATCACTAGTTCTGTGGTGCTGAGCGGTTTTGTTAATGGCTTAACATCTGGACAGTTATGAAAAGTGTTCAAAAAGACAGGCCTGAGTACTAAGTTGTAGACTTGAATTCCTTTGTACTCATTTGAAGAACTGAGATGTTAAAACACAAAACCTGATTTAAAGTGGGGGGACAATGAAGATAGCCAAACCTAACTTCTAAGAATACTGTCGAGGCCTAGTTTCTTGTGCTGTCAAATTGGAATCACAGGACAGGTGCTGAGCACCAAGAGTCTCTAACAATTTTAAACACTTCGACCGGAAACTGTCATGTTTGAAGCTCCACTTCATAATCTCTCTGTTTCTGAAATAAGAGTGTCAAATTGTTTGAATTGTTTATTTTATTTTTTTAAAAAAGGTGTTTCTTAGGAGACATGTAATTAATAGATGAGGACAGACAATTCACTGAAATGTCTTGATTGTTAGTTTAGTTTGAAGGAAAATTATTATGGGATTACTACTTATAAATTATGGTACTGTCCACTGCATTATTTTCATGCAAACATAGAACATTTATAATGGTAGTACCTACTTACTTGCCTAAGTCTACTTGGCCGCTAAAATAAGATGATTATTACTGAGTATTACTTTCTCTTTTAGCACTTAAAAGTTTAGTTTAAGCCTTCTGCATTGTTATCTAGTAGCACTTAATAAAAGGATCAAACCAATTCTGCAGTTACTTTCTTAGAAGTTCTTTACAGTTTCCAAAGTATTTAGTTTTTCTAACGATGTATCAGCCCAAAGGTGCTCTCACTTTTTTATTAATCCCAAGGTATTTTCAAGTACTTAGGAAACTACTGTTTCAAATGTACAAAATGTAATAAGCCTCGGGTTTCCCTTTCTTGAAGAAATGATGACATCGCAAAAGAATTCAAACATAGGCCTACGTACTTACAATGCAAATGATTAAAAACATCCATTAAAAAGTTTAAAATAACAGTTTGAGTTGATAAGCTTTGGATATATATATATAACAGTTAAAACATAAATGATAGCTTGCCATTGAAGAGATGTGTTTTGATAATTTATGAACACTAATGCTATTGAGCTAGCTTACATTATACCATTAACTTTTTACTGTGCCATTACGGACTAATATACTATGTAGTGTTTGAGAGACATGAGTGAATGTAGACATGCTAAGCATATAGTGTGTCTCCAGACAAATTTACTGTGATTATAAGATCCTTTTACCATGTAAGTAAAATATAATTCCAAGACTATTATTTTTATCTCTGAATACGGTATTTCTTTAAAACACAATTTAGGAGCAAAGTTTGTCTCCAATTCAGGAGTTGTAAAGCTGTTCTGATTTTGGTATCAGCATGCATGTGAAAATATGTTCTCCTGAATTTGGTTTTAGTGTACTCCAATTATCATCATTTTACAGAATGTTAATTAGGAGCTTAAAAAAAAAAAAAAGGTGAACTAGTTTTTTTACTGTAATTTACCAAATGTGTCAAACAGCTGTGATGGAAACTCTGGTCAACCTGGTCTAGGGTTAGATATGCATGGTGGCCCTGCATGAAGCAGGGAGGTTGGAGTTTGATGATCATTGAGATCCCTTCCAACCCAAGCCATTCCATGATTCTATGAGACCTGAGGGGAGGGTGCAAAGAAGACAGAGCCAGGCTCTTTACGACGGTGCCCAGTGCCAGGACAAGAGGTAGTGGGAATCTCCTGTGATCCATTTTGAGCCATCTGAACATCAGGAAACACCTCTTTACTATAGTATGCTGTAAATGGTGGATCAATGGAATAGATTACTGAGAGGTTACGGTGAGAGGTTGCGGAGTCTCTTTCCTTGAAGATCCTTAAAAGCTGTATGGGCTTGGTCCAGGGCAACCTGCTATAAATGCCCCTGTTTGAGCAGTGGGGTTGGACCAGATGACCTCAAGAGGTCCCTCCTGTCCTTAACCTTTCTGTGATTTCTACATTTCAAGACTGCTTGCTTTTCTCTATTGTTGGAGGTCTTAGACCTCTATTACCTTCAGTAATAGATTATGATTTCTAAATCTACCTTTCTCCAAGGCTGATTTTTCATTAGTAGGAAAAGCTGAACTGACTTACAAGTGACATATTATGTACTGTAATCAAGTTTTGTTTTCTTGACCTTTTTTTGATAGCTTAAAGATGAAGATATTTGATAGAAGACTAATGGTAAAGAAGTGTATTAACTGGTTATTATGATGACCATGTTGTGTCTGAAACTGTTTACTTTTGAATCAACTGAAGGTATCATTCAGTGTACCTGAGTGTGGTCTAGAGTCTTGGAAGAGGCTACTTTACCTATTAATGAGAAATGATAGTTAGAAATTCTGATTTACCCCCCCTTTTTAATGAAGAGAGAGAGACAGGTGTATTATATTAATTCATAAAATTTTAATGTTGCATTCAATTGGACAATTGATCATTGTTCAAAACAAATTTTCCATGACAAGTTCCTAAAAACATACAATATTTTTCTACTAGTTTTGAACCAATTGCTTTACTTTCTCACTGTCCTCAGTTTCTGTTCAAAATTGAAGTTACATGACCTGCTACAGACATATCACATCAGTGCCCAGTTAAAATGTCCTGAAGGAGAGTGTGTCAGGACATTGTAAGTGGGATGTTGTTAGATTTGAGCAAATAGGAAACCTGAGAAAGAAGAATGAACATATTCAGAGGAATAGAGACCATTGGATTCTGAATTTGGCAGCTGGAGCCACACTTGATCATTCTCCATGAGATCAATGACAGCACTGCCAGAGGCCTGGTCAAGGTATCCTTTCTGGTATTCATCATAAGTGTACATGACTGGGGAGCCATTTTTATAGAGTGCAACCCAAACATTTGTTCCTTTTGCATGTACATGATAGGAGAAGTAGTATAGTCCAGGGATCCTGCAGGTAAAGATTCCTGTCCTGGGATCATAGTGTTGCTGTCTGTTGTACAAGATTTTGTCAAATTTGATGGGGACTGTTGCCCCAGGGTAGGCTTTTGAGAGAATGACAGTGAAGGCAGACACTGGCATTCCTGTGAGAGCTTGATTTGCTCCTGCTTTCATGAAAGACATTCCTGATAGTTCTCGAGACTCTCCTTTAACATAACCTTCTGGGATTGTGGCTTGGCCAGGGGGACCAGGAGGGCCTGGGGGACCTGGTAAGCCAGGTTCTCCACTGTTGCCTTTAGGCCCAGGAGGTCCAGGTGGTCCCATGGGGCCTCTTAGACCTTTTGTAGCAATACCTGCTGGGCCTGGCAGTCCTGGTGCTCCTGGCTCACCTTTTGCACCAGGGGCTCCTGGCATGCCAGGGGGACCGATGGGACCTCTGATCCCGGGTATTCCTGAAGGTCCTCTTGGGCCTTGTTCACCATTAATACCTGGCACTCCCTTAACTCCTTGTGGTCCAACTGGACCAGGCAAGCCAGGTAAGCCAGCATGGCCAGTGTCACCTTTTTGGCCAGGGAGACCTGGATGTCCCTTAGGACCAGCAGGACCCTGCTCACCTGGGTATCCTGGTTTTCCATCTAATCCTGGTAGACCTCTTTCACCCTTGGCTCCTGGGAATCCTGCAGGGCCTGCAGGGCCCATATCACCTTTGGGTCCGGGTAAGCCATTCTCACCAGGCAAGCCTTTGAGTCCTTGAGGGCCCATATTTCCTGGGGGCCCAGCAGGACCTGGTTCTCCTGGCACACCAGCTGGGCCTTGGTCTCCTTTAGGTCCTGGAAAGCCAGAAGGTCCTTCAGGTCCTCTGTGTCCCTTCATCCCTGGCAATCCTGGCTTTCCAAATCCTGGAAGACCTGGGGATCCAGGCAAGCCTGCAGGTCCAGGGAATCCTTTGGCTCCAGGGATGCCTGCTGGTCCTGGTGGTCCCATTGGCCCAGGCTTGCCAATGCCAACTTCTCCAGGTTCTCCTGGTGGACCCTGGGGGCCTGGGATACCAGCTTCTCCACGTGCCCCTGGTAGACCTCTGTCACCTTTCATACCTGGCTGACCTGGAAGGCCGTTTTCTCCAGGCTTCCCTATTCCAGCAGGGCCAGGGAGGCCTTGGGGTCCCTGTGGTCCTGGAAGACCCCTGTTACCTGGGCGGCCTGGAACACCAAATCCCATTTCTCCTTTTTGTCCATTTATACCAGGAACACCTGGTTCTCCTTTCTCACCAGGGAGGCCTCTTGGCCCTTGAGCTCCTGGAGGGCCTTGTGGTCCTGGCTTTCCAGGGACAGACAGTCCTGCGGGGCCAGGAATTCCGGGGGGTCCTTGTGGCCCTCTTGCTCCTGGGAGCCCAACAGGTCCGGCTTCTCCTTTCTCACCATTTAATCCTCTTTCTCCTGGTTTCCCTGGTAGACCTGGCATGCCTGGTTTTCCAACAGTGGAGAATCCAGGTGGTCCTGGGGGACCGGGGGGACCTTGGGGACCGGGGCTTCCAAACCCTGGTTTTCCTGCGGGACCTGGTTGTCCTCTTGGTCCAATAGGGCCGGGGGGACCAGGGGGGCCTTGTTCGCCCCTCATCTGCACACCTGTATGAGAAGAAACAAGGGCAACCATGACATTTTGTACAATTGTGTAAGTTGTAAAAGCCCTTCCAGATTTGCATGTTTATTGCATGGTGAAGAATTAGCTTCATTTGGGCTTCACAGAAATCAAGTGTTTAACACTGTTGTTCACTCAGAACCTGAGCTGACTTTGACAGCAGAAGTGACCTAAGAGTCTCATTTGAATATGTAATAAGTGCAAATATGTTGGGAGTTGTCATGTGAGCTATGATGACTTTACAATTTTTTTTTTACATCAATTCATTTAGAGTAAAAAAAAAAAAAAAAAATCAAAATATAGTGTACAAGTGAATGCAAAGCATTAAGGAGGAAAGGAAACATGTAAATGATTTAGCAAGTTATGACTTGCATCTTGATAAATGAAAACAGGATGTTTCCAATAGAACTATGCTTTTTTTCCCTAAAACTACTTGGTACCTTTTCTTCTTAACCATCCGCAATGAGCTATAACTCTGCCTTTTCTTCTTACCATCCACAATGAGCTATAACTCTGGTGTTGTGTTGTTTTTATTTGTTTTATCTTTTTGTAAACATATGAATGTTTCTGAAGTATTGTCATCTTAAAGAATTGTTTGCTGTAATAATTTCACACAGTGACAAGATAACTGATATTTCACTGTAGTGTAGTCAGAGCTCAAGTTCTTTGAAAAAAAAAAAAAACAAGAAAAACAACAAATAATGATTCTTTTTGTCTTAGCTGTCAACAGCAGGTGGAGCCACTTAGCCAAACGTCACAAATAGAGGAATAAACAAGCTCAAAACTGTTTTCTCTGTACTTCATGGGAAATTTGTTGCTTCCTGTTGGAATTAGGATGATGATTTGAAACATATTACAGAGAAGATCAATATGAATATTGTGAGCCTATTTCACTGTTTTGCAGCAGCTCATACCACTATAGAAAAAAATACCATAGTTATGATGAATACTAATTTAAGAAGGCATGCAAAAATCAGACTCTGAGGTGTATAAAAATAGCCTGGATTCTGATTTTCTGATGGGAATATATTCAGTTCATTGCTTATTTAGAAAAAAAAAATCATTAACAATTGATTAGCTAAAGTTCTATTTGAGTCTTAGAATATCAACAGAGCATGTCTGTGTGTGTGTGTGTATTATATATATATGCATGAAGGTGTGTGCAATGAATATTTTCCTGTCTTTAGAAAACCAGAGTTTGTTATCTAATCTGTGGCTACTTCTGAACCAAATGAGATGAAAATAGAAATAATTTGTATATTTTTTAAAGAATATAATAAAGAAGTAAAGCTGTCAAATCAAAAATCAACTACAGATAGTAACTTTTTTTTTTGCTGATGCGTAAAGGCAGCATAAATTCATACTGTTGTTTTGCATGCATTTCTATCTCATCCTTCTTAAGTCAGAATTCAGAAAACACGGGCAAATCAAACCAAAACTTTGATGCAGACACTTAAATGAGTTGTTGACCTTGTGATGTTCCAGTTGTAAAATGAGAAGAAATATGAATAAGTTTTTACATCATTAGCATGAATTCTACTTTACTGAATTCAAAACCCGGCATTTATGTGTTTAATTTGCTAGAAGACAACTGTATTCCCAGCAAGGTGTACTTTTTTTTTTTTTATAATTCAGTGAACTATGTCCATCCTTCCACGTGTGTTCTGTTCTTTGGGAGTTGGAGTGAGTTGAATTTCTGCAGTGAAGTAGCACTGATATTCAATAGTGTTCAGGTAACATGCTGTTATTACACTTGACCTAACTGGGGGCTGGTAGGAAGCAATTGCTTCAGGCATCAGTTTCAGAATGCTTCTCCTTACTGTTTTTCAGTTTGTTTTAGGCGCAGTTTTGTATGTCTTAGTTTTGTAAAGTGACATGTGCTGCCTTTAGCAAAAGCTTCAGTATCTCTTGCAAATGTTATTGTGGACATTTTCTGTGAGGAGCTGACAAATGTCCTCATTTCAGATTTAAATATCTGGTGATTGCACTGTCTTAGAGACAGCAGAAGACAGATGGTCACATTAATGAAGTATAGGTTTTACCAAGAAAATTGAAGCAGTGGTTAACTACTTTTTTATGTGTCTTGGATGTATAAATCAACTTTACATCAAGACGCGTCAAGAGCAGTAAAACCTTATTTTTGGATAGAATTAAGTTTCAAGACTTCAGCATGACCTTCAGTAAAGGCCTATTAGCTTAAATGTTGGTTCTATGATTATTCTCAACCAGGACTTTTCACAAGAAGTTCAGGGCAATGAGCAAAGGATAATGTTCTACTATACTAATACATATATATGTATACAATATGTATGTATATTAAATACAATAAATATTCTAGTTCTGCGTTTATACTATGTTCTTTTAAATACTGAGTACTAGTATAGAAGTGGGAGTATGCAAATAAATTGAGGCAGTTTCAAGTTCTAAAATTTTTCCCTGCTATGGACTATCCATGTCTCACTCCCTGATTTGCCCTTTCTGTTGGTTCTGCTATGGCTGTAGTAAAGGTTAGTTTTTTCAGTAGTTACATTTGTTGCACAGCAGGCCCTCACACCTGCACTGATCTGTATACTGATGAATATGTATTCTGAATATGTATACTGATGTTGCTTCTGCCAGGCAGAAAAACAAGTGAGAGTTACAAAGGCAGTTTTAGTTTGATGCTGAGTGGGTCTACTAGAATATGAACTTGCCACCTGCAGAAATGAGCATAGGACTTCCATCCTATTCTGTTAGGTGCTATCAAGCACGTAACAAATGTTGGCACTATTTAGGCCCAGACTAAAATTTTGATTCCAGGCTGCTTTTTGACAATGCTATACAAAACGAAAAGAACATGCTAGTAACTAAATCACTAGAAGATGATGTACAGTGAACAAATATGAGAAATAAGCTATAATTAAGATCTTGACATGTGCTACTTGAGGTACTTGCCTAAGGAGCAACTCACTAGACAATACAGTCAGAGGTATTAATTTGGTTTTGCAGTCTCGTTTAGTTTTTCCATGACTATCTCAGGTTATAAGCAATGATTGTGTAACAGGGTGAGCCCTCTTAAATCTCTTCTAAAATGTATCTGTAGGATGCTTGTTTTCCAGGTTGAGAAACAGCAGTTACTGTGTAGTCTTTCATTTTGATACTTTGTCACCAAACATGAAGTTTTGTCAAGCTGCTTTGCATGACTGGTGTCTTAAATCTGTAAAATTGTAAGCTATTGCCGCTTTTGTAGTCTGGTGAATAATCTTTGCTCCCTTTCCTAAATAGTCAGCATCTTACAATTGTCACAGGTCTATATAATCATTATTTAGATTAAGAGGCTTAATGCAGATTAGATTCTTTGTTAATATAATGTGAAATATTAGTTCAGGACAGTTTCTTTCCCCTTTCCTTTTACCCCTTTTCGTATTTAATTTGAACCTTTCTTTTCTTCTTAATTTATTTTATTTCTCTTCTCCCTCCCTTCCCACCCCCCCCTTTCCCAGTGTTTTCTGTAGGCTTGAAAAAAAAAAAAAAAAAAAAAAATTGCCTTGAGAAGAATAGAATTGAGTGAAATGTGGTAGATAATAAAGTACATAGTATACTTCACATGAAAAATGATATAATAGTGAATAAAATCACAGGAAAACACTGTGATCAGGTACTGGGAAGAGAAAGTGTAGCTTTAACCTTCTGGGAACTCCAGCTAGTAAGTCATAGCAGTACCTGTTCATGTACCTAAATTCAGTCTGAGAGTGCTGGTAGGATTACAGAAATTCCTTGTGCTGAAGATAAAGCTATAATAGAGATTATAGCAAGAGATAAAGCTATAATAGTGTTTTGGTGCAGCCCAGAAGAGCATTTTTAGTGGGTAGGTTTCCCAGTCATGCTACTTTCTCTAGTGAGAAACAAGTGAAAGTTTTTTGAAAACGTGACCTGGAGGCAGTTTGAGTGAGCCTATAGCAGCATCTTTGAGTTCAGTATGTACTTACTGCTCTTGTGTATCCAGTCCATAGGATTTGGCTAGAGCAACTCTGAAATGAAACCTCATAAATGAGGATAATATGGATGCTGTGTCCTGAGGAGCTACTCTTCTGCTCTCCAGGTCTGCTTTTGTTTTCTAATGCAGACTTAAAATGTTCCTTTTCTAATGAAGTGTCCCTCCAACAGTTATTGTGTAACAGAAAGTTTATGCAAGTGTGCATCTTTATCAGTGGGAGGTAACTTCCTGTGTCACTGCCAATTCTTTCTGCAGTGATGAACTTATTAAAGTAAGCCTAAACTGTTAGTTTAATACCAATTGTACAAACAGTAAGCTTTTGTTCATGTGTTGATCCACTAGAACTTATTTTATGCTAGTTTATTATTAAAAAAAAAAAATAGACTTACCTTGACTCTTTACATTGAATGGTAGAAAGTGTGGTGGCCCCTTGATGCTGGACTGTTTCTGGTATCGCTCGGAAAAGTATCCATCACTACCATGGACAATGTTTAGACAAAACAGCAGCAGTAAGGATATTTGTAAATGCATGTTTCCAAATCCGTCCTCTGTTAGAAAGGGGAGAAAACAGTGTTTTAAGTAGAAGTTGATAAGTGTCTTTTGCATAAATTGGTTTTCTTAAGATATTGGTATTAAAAGTTTCTTCGTGTGCTTGCTTTTTCCTGTCTGTGAGAAGTGCTGTAAGGAGAATAGAATCAACATTGCTAATTAAAGATTTGGAGTTCTTGTATGTCTAAGATATAAAAGAGATGGTTTAGAGGCAGCAGTCTCACATTTAGAAAAAAATAATCATTTTAAATAAGTGTACTTGAAACCACTAACTTCAAAAACAGTAGTAATTTTTCTAATTACTCCAGGGCCCAAAAACTAAGTTCAGGAGACACGTATATCAGCTCCTGGAGTGAAGAAAAGGTTTCATAGGTTATATGTAGGCTATATACCATGATGTTATTGCCCCTGTCTAATGCTATAGTAAATTCCATGAAGGGTAAAGTTCTGGCTCCTTCAGCATCCATGGCAAAAATCTCATGCTGAAATGAAGTTTTTGTTTGCAATCTGTTGAATAACCCCAGTAGCAGTTAGGAGGCTGATGCTGGCCATTAAACATCAACTCTGTTGCAACCCCAACTAGCCAACATATCCTATAGATTTTAGCATCAAAACCATATAGAATAAAATGAAATAAAAACATACCAAGTGTTGTGGAGCTCCAATGCAAGGCAGTAGAGTGGCAAATCCCCCTCTAGTGAGGAGTTCTTCTGCCACCGGTGAGTGAGCAGAAGCTGATGATTTCAAGTGTCACCCTTGACTATTTATACGATTTTCACCCTAGTTTGGTGACTGCTGTACATAAGCTCCTCCCCAAGAGTCAGTAAGCAGTAATTATCTGTGTGTATGTGTGTTTTTTAGGGGTGAGGGAAGCTATTTTTGGTAGGGATTTTAGGTCCTGTTAAGCCTTTTTTTTATTTCTTCTTCTCTTGGACCTCTTATTGTTGATGAAATATAGTTCGTGTTTTCTAAAGTTTGGCATCCTTTCTGGTTTTAGAAATGAGAAAGGTTACAATGGAAAAACTTGTAAGTAAGGTTTATCATTTTTAGGTGCTTCATTTGGATTTTTCTGTGAATGTTTTAACTGAAGAATTACATGTTTTGAACTTTTGAGGTGTTACTTTCAGAAGTACTCCTCTCAGATTATGCGAATAGTTATTCACTAAGGTACAAATAGAGAGCCTAGAATCAGTTATGATGTTAATTTGAGAGCTGTGTATGAATCTGAAGGTTATTTTTAACCAGTTATTGTATTCAGAGATTGTCTCCAAAATCATATTTCTAAGCTTGTAACTGTTCTGTTATTGGAGGTATGATATACCTATTTTATGTATGCTGCAAGTAATGTTTCTGACATATAAGCTTACATTGCACTATGAAAACTATTATATTAGTAATATATGTAATAAATGTATTGAAATCCATACTGCTGAAGTTTTACACAAGCTGCTGTGTGAGTCTGATGGGACTTCTTTGATCTTTTCTGTTGTCAGTAATTAATATATATATTATTTTTTTAAACATGCTCATTCAACTGTAATTACTGCTCTATTTTGACCAGGTGCATTTTGTTCCCATTACATTACTTCAGTTTAGTAAACTTATGCTATGGCTGTTTTAGTGTTGGCTCAAACTTGATTACAGCTTTTCTTATTTTTCCTTTAGGTTATGGATTGATTTTAACTGATCTTGTTTAATAGACTGTATCCACACATTGTGATTTCTTTCTGAATAAATGGTAGAATCTGACAGCGTTTTAGCATCATCTTTAATTTTCAGTATTGAATAGTCAGCAGTTTTTTAGTTTTGATTTATTTGTGAAAACAGTATTTGAGATCAGAAATGACAGAATAAACAAACCTTTCTTGCTTAGGATGAAACCATACAACTAAATATATAGTGCATTATCAAATATTCTCAGCAAAAAATACCCGCATTTATCTGTGTTAAAATTTCTTTACAATTTGATTTTTATATATATGTGTGCGTATATGTATGTTTTAACATTGTTACATCATGTTCAGTCTTATGGGAGTTAGGTTTTTGGGTGTGTTTGAAATTCTTAGTTTCTTTTGTGTTGAAGATTGGTGGGGGAAAAATGTAGCTATCTGTTTTCACTAGAGTAAACTGGGCACATGCTACGAGTTACTGTGATGAAGTTAACATGTCAAGTTGCATTTATTTTATCATTTGTGGAAGCCATCTGGAGAGTAATATCTATGCAGAAGATTACATGTGCATCCATGTCCTAATACCAATGGTAGAAATATTTTAATTATGGAAAGGATATATATATATATACACTACATACTGTACATGTTATAGGAATTTATTTTACTCTAGGAATACTAGCAAATAACCTGTGCTACCATGAGTTCTCATGCATGGTAGGTTCTGAAGGGACACCTGTTACCTTTCCAGGCAGTAGACTGAGCTATTGGCCCTGAACTGTTCAGCTATCTTGTAGAATGACAGGTTAACATGGGCTGAATTCTACCTGCTTTTTGTCTTTGTTTAATTCCACACTCTCCCAGTGACAAAATTTTTTGGCTTCTGTGTATTGTGGCAAATATCCTAGAACACAAGTTACTGTACTGAAAGAGACCAGTGGACCATCAAGTCTATTCTGCTTACAGTTGTGCTAATACATTTGCTTATTAGAGGACTGTATTGAAGTTTGATTTAAAGACTGCTGCAATAATTTATTTAAAGTACTGTTAAACAGTTCTTTTCTTCTATTCTTCTTTCTAGCCGTCCCCTAAACAACGTTGTGTTCCATTTTTGTAAATAAACCCTTTCCTCTGAGGAGATCTTCATACTGTTTTCCCTATTTAGCTTGTGTGCCCAATCCAATCACTGGTTTTCATAGAATATCTGTATGTCTGAGATTACATTTCTATTCTTTGTGTGCATTTAGCTCCTTTTAATGTTTTGAAGAAAGAAACTTTGTCCGCAAGTTGTTTGTGTAAAGCCTTAAGCTCCTTCATTTAAATATTGGTCTCTATAAATTCAAGTGAGAATCCTGACAGAAGCAGCAGAAAACAACTTCAATCTTTTTTTTCTTTTTTTTTTTTTTTTTTTGGTTCACATAAATCCAAAAATAACTTTTGATTTTAAAACATTTAAATATATAGCCCTAAGTGGTAAGTGTGGTTGTTGCTAATTTGACAATGTTTGGTT